>NC_134353.1:697888160-698225660 GCF_048569485.1 Anomaloglossus baeobatrachus
GTTGGATCAGTATCCCATTAATCGAAGCCAAGACTAACTTTTGCAGTCTACAAATGAACGACTAGTTGTTATCCCTATTGTATAGCTTACTTAAAGGGGTTGTTCAGTACTTTACTAATGATGGCCTATCCTTAATAAAAAAAAGAGGTAGAAAAGTAGGGGGTACAAAACCTGGCAATCCCGACGATCAGCTGATCAGTGTCGACTGGATGTGATCAATTGCGTTGCAAGCCGTCAATATAAAAATACCGAACAACCCCTCTAATTCTCTGCTTTTTCTGTCTTGTATTATAATTAAATAACTAACAAATACATGAACAATGCTTATACATTTGTGACAAGAAATCAGCTATGTCCTCTTAAAGTCCTGCATTTGGCTGTCAGTCAGCTGAATACAGAAGGAGCATCTCCCCCTCTGCCTTCTCAACAGTAGGACAAAAAATTGTATTAGGGGTTTTCTGGGACAAGTGATCATAGTTCAAAATCGTTATTCCCCTGATTATAAGGGACTCCTCAGTGTTCTGTTGTCGTAGAAGTGCGACCTGATGATCTTCCCATGTCCTTTACTTCCGGCCCCTATTCTCCCAGCCAGTGCTGGGATCGACACGTCACTGGTCATGTGCATGATCTTCCATGGGGAGTGCCCGTGGACCAGCACTGTTCTGCTAATTGAGTCTTTTTAGGGGGTGGAGGGTACAACCTCAGCGTGCCTCCCTGCCAGTAACCCCACTTTAAGTGGCATGGCTAGGGCAGAAATGACAATTAGCTCTTTGAGAGCCTAAAAGATGTTTCAGAGACTTTGTAGGGACACTAACAAGCGGTAGCTATATTTATTTTATATTGATATAGTCTTGGATAATTTCTCTAATCTAAACCATACTTTTAAATTTATCAAAAAATAGGGCAGATCAGCAGATTTTAAACTCTTCCTTGTGGATTTCTACACGATGTTTTTGTTTCAGGAATATGTAGAAAGCCCTACAGACTCAAAAAGAGTGTGGGCAAGATTATCTCTTGGTTATGTTGCTAGAGTTTTAGAATTGGTGTTAAAAGAAAACTTTGGTCTCTACATACCTACCGTGTTTCCCAGAAAATAAGACATGGTATTACACACACACACACACACACACACACACACACACACACACACACACACACACACACACACACACTCCTCATCGGCTTTAGACTCCTGAATTAAGAGACCTTTGATCACATGACATGATGTCACACATGTCCTTAAACTGTTTTATCATCCAGATATAAACACTGGGTCCTCTAGGAGAATAGGTGCCTGTGAAATTGCCCAGTTTGCTCTCCCTTCCCCCTTATCCCAATCCTGCATACCAGCCTGTCTCCTGTTTAGTTCTTTTAGACTTCTTTTTAGTTCTCTGATCATACGGCTCACTTCAGTCACTCTGGTAATTTGCTGTCACAGCTGGAGTCCTCCACCTGTGACCGCAAATCAGGCTGCGACTGAAGTGCCAAAAGTGGAATACTCACCTGAGTCTCCTGACAGCGGGCAGTCATGTTCTATGGTGCTCGCTGTGAGCGTCAGATGTAGCAGTGCTGGAAGCATCGTGGGACCTTGTGTGGATTACTTCGGACCTGCAGGGGTGTTTTGGGGGTTAATAAAGTGGTGAAAAAGGGTGCTTCTTTGCCTTTTATTTCAAATAAAGGATTTTTGGGGTGTTTGTGTTTATTTACGGTCACTTACAGATTAGTGATGTGGTGTCTCATATATGGACAGAGCTCTCCAGAGTATGGAGAGCAGCAGCTGTAACCGCGCCACCGCCCTAACTGAGATCCCCTCCTCATTAGACCCTGCTGTCAGTCAGTGCTGGGGACGAAGTTATAGCCGCCGCTTTCCGTACACAGAGGATTAATAGAACCGGTACTGCCTCCATGACTGAAACCTGAATGATGCTGGGGGAATTAAAGTTAATTTCCTCTCAGCAGCGGGGTTAAATGTGTAGGCACCAGGCAGGATTTAATATTAGCCTGCAGATCAATCCCATATCTGCAGTGTAGTAATCTGCAGTGTAGTAGCATTTTCTGTTTTTAAAGAGGTTTTCCACTACTGGACACCCTGCTTAATGAATTCACAACTCCATATAAAATAAAAATAATTAATACTCTGCTCATGTAGTGGTGACACTCTTACAGGAGGGGGTGACATTTTTGTGTCACATGCCTGCTGCAGGCATTGAGCAGCCGCTGTTTGGTTTCTGCCTTACTATTTTGTCAGGGTGGATGTCTGCCCTGATAGAATATTGATTGGATGCAGCTGGCAAGTGGTCGCTCTTGAGCTGCAGCCGGCAAGTGACACAACAATGTCACATCGCCCTCCAAGAACGGTGGTGTCAACATTGCTGGAACATTGCTGCTCTGGGAGGTGAGCATCCCTTTTTTTTTTATTTTATATTTGGGTCCTGAATGTATTAAGAAGGGGTTGTCCAGTAATGGACAACACCTTTAAGAAGAACTCAAAAGCCTGCATTGTTCAGTAGAGAGAATGACCATTTACATTTATTTATTTAGCACTCGATGCTAGAGAAGAATAAAAGCTATGTAAATTCATCATATGAACCTACGTAAAAGGTTGAGTCAAGTTTTTGTAACCTTTTGATCTTTTGTTTCTAAAAATGCAATGAGCAGATGTTGTCTCGTAATCAAGAACATGAGCTCTCTCCCCCAGTGATCAGAAGTCCTTGCACCCTTTTGATACATGTGACTATATTGGGTAGGGCCGCAGAGTGACAGAGTATGACGAATTAACCAAGTAATTAACAATCTCAGTGCAACCTGGAGTTTTATTAGCCCAAGCGTCCGCATTAATAAATTACACTGTTAAATTAATTAAATTACACTATTAGAATGATTAACTCTGCATGAGACTTGTATTAATCTTGCTTGCTTAGAGATCTCATATGCGAAGCACAGTTTATTGTGAAAATATCGGAATATACTTTCTAGGTTAGTGAGCCAGATTGGCGCTATATGCATACTAATTCTTCATACATAGTCGTTTAGATTAATTAGAATTCTGGTGGCTGCAATGTTACCTGAGGGGATCCTTGACATTACTTGAATCAGACTGAGTGTACACAGTGGCTCTGTCAGCTGAGGCGTACTCGCTTATCCTTGCTATTGGCTTGTTAATTATCGGCAGTAGCAGGGAACCACCTGGTCACTGGTGACAAGGACAAGGAAGTGCATGCAAAGTGAGTTTTTGCCTAGGCCCCTTTACTTTAAAAAGCATACAGATCTGCATAAACAAATACATCATCTGATACATACACGGCTACTATTCATAGTAGGTGCAATATTGCATGTATTACGGTACATACTTTTGGTCAACCCCAGGCAAGCGCTCAGCTGTTTTTCTCCCATAGAGTTGTATGCAGCAGCTCCCTGTGGTAAGCCTTCTAATTGTGAAAGTCATTACAGAGAAGCAGAAGACTGAAACGCTAGCAATAGTAGGGGGTCTTAAAACCAATGTAGTATTGCTGAAGTTACCCCATTTGAACTCTTATCTGGTATGGTTTAGTTTTCTTTATATCATAGTTGCATAGCCTTAAGGCTATGTGCGCACTTACCGGATTTTGCCGCGGATTTGCTGCATGTTTCGCTGCAGAAAATGTTCATAACATCTCTGCAGTGAATCACCAGCAAATCCTATGGAGGAAAAAAATCCTGTGCGCACTAGGTGGAATTTGACAGCTGCATGTTTTGCTGCGGGAATCCCGCAGCAAAAACAAGTGCATGTCAATTCTTTTCCGCACATCGCTGCGGGATTTCACTCCATTGACTCCAATGTTAATCATGAAATCCCGCAGGGAATAACGCAGGCAGCAAATTCTGTGCGGTTCACTGCGTTTTCCTGCGTTATTCCCTGCGGTATTTCGCGGTTTACCTCCGGTAATGTACATCGCTTGTCTGCGGTTTTGCAGGGAAGTGATGTCATTACAGGAAGAGGAAGCCGTGCAGAGTAAACACAAACACATCACAGACACAGAGACATCACAGACACATAGAACACACATAGAAAGAAAACGGAAATATAGAAAACAAAGAACGTGGGCTCCGCTGCATATTTACCTTCCAGCCGAGGTAAGCACACAGCGGCGGCCCGGTATTCTCAGGCTGGGGAGGAAGAGGGGCAGGGATAATGTCCCCCGCCTCACTCCCCCTCCGGCAGCCGAGAATATCAGCCGCAGCTGCCCCGGCACTGTCGCATGCATTATGCGGCAGGACCGGCGTGTCCTCGGCTCTTCTTGCCGCCGTGTAGCAGTGGCAGCAAGGTAATACAAGGGGTTAATGATGGTGGGGGACCACCGCCATTAACTCCAGGCTTGATCATGGCAGCGTCTATGTGACAGCTGACATGATCAACCCGTAAGTAAAGTGAATAAAACACACACACAGAAAAATCCTTTATTTTAAATAAAACAAACAAGCCTCGTTCACCATTTTATTAACCCCTCCCGCACCAAAGCTCCGGCGTAATCCACCGCTCCGGCGTAATCCACAGGTCCTGCGCTGCTTCCATCCAGCCCCGACTGTCACAGCGCTGAATGAAAGCAGCAGACAGCAGAGGTAATTACCGGTCATTTCCCACGGCCGGTAATGTGAACTCACTGCCGACCGTGGGAAATGCAGCGATCTGTCCTCTATCTATCTATCCCTCTATCTATTCTTCTGTCTATCTACTATCTCAGAATTAAATGACTTTTTTTTTTTTTTCTTCTTCAATGTGCTTTATTGCATTGAATGCAATAAAGCACATCCCAACCCGCACGCGGCAATACCGCGAACAATTCAGCGGTAAAACCGCAGCAAACGGCGGAAAACCGCATGCGGTTTTCGGGTGCGGTTTCCCGCGGTTTTTTACCGCGGGTGCGGTAATCTTTGAGAGCATGCGGAATTTTCTCAAGAAAATTCCATTTCCCAGTGCGCACATAGCCTTAGACTTAAAGAACAGTCAAGTCCATTGAGTTAAATCTATAAAGTAACATGTTGATGCATGAGGAAGGCAAAAATCCCATGAGGCAGAAGCTAATTTAGCCAGTTTAGGGGGAAAAAAATAATTCCTGACTTCACATATGGCAATCGGATTAGTTCCCTGGATCAACATCCCATCACAGAATCTAGTTTTACCTATAACCTGTAATATTGTATTTTCCAAGAAAGGCATCCAGGTTCTTCTGTTCTAGTGAATTGACCATCATGTGGCAGCGTTCCATAGTCTTGGTGCTCTAACAGTAAAAAAAATCTCTGTCTATGATGATAATTAAACCTTTTTTCCTGTAGACCAGGGACATCAACCTAAACTACACAGAAAGTGAAATTTAAATCTCGAACAACGTGGAGGGCCCACCTGGTCACAGGACCCACATAGTCCCTCATACAGAATGGATGCCACATAGTGCTCTATATAGTATTATAAGGCCCATATTGCCTTCTATACAGAATAACGAGCACTACATATTCCTCCATACAGAATAATGTGCTCTTTCTAGTTTGAGCCCCACACAGTTCTCTATTCAAAATGGGCCCCACATAGTCCTCCATATAGTATTATGTGACCCACGTAGTCATCCATATAGTATTACGGGCCCCATATTGTCCTCCACATAGTATTATGGGCCCCATATTGTTCTCAATGTAGTATTAGGGGGCCCACATAAAAAAAAAATAAATAAATAAATAAAATCAACTCTCCTCTTTCCTCCGCTGCTCTGGACTCTGCAGCGAGCGCTCTGAAACACTTCACTGCTCGGCACATCAGGTGCGTAATAGTTACGTCATCGCACCCGCTATGCTGAGACGTCAGAGGGCTAATGATGGAGTGGATGGCTTCCCTCTTTCAATTGTATCGCTATCTAGGATGCAGACACGGTTGAAAGTGTGATGTTGGGTGGGGGGAGCTGGCTGTGCCAGTGCTCGGCATCGTGGGCCAAATACAATCAACCTGCAGGCTAGAGTTTGACATATGTGCTGTAGATGTAGAGGATGCCCCTTTGTCACCATTGCAGGACCAGATGTAAAAAAGATTATTCGAAAGATCTCCGCACTGTCCCCTCATATATTTGTACATTGTAATAAGCCTTCATTTTTCCAAACTGAATTACCCCAAGTTTGACAACGTCCAGGGACTTGATTGTTCTCCTTTGCACCCGTTCTACTTTAGCTATGTCCTTATACACTAAAATTTAAAACTGTACATAGTATTTTTAAGTGTGGCCATACTAGTGACATGTATAGAAGCAAAAATATGTTCTTGTCATGAGCATCTATGCCTCTTTTAATGCAACCCAAAACATTGTCTTGGAAGCAGCTGCCTGGCACTGGTCACTAAAGTTGAGTTTGCAGTGCACCCACACACCCAAGTCTTTTTCAGTGACAATTTAACTGTTTTACCATTCAGTACATAATTATACATTTCATTTCCTCAACCGAAGTGAATGTCCTTACATTTTTCTACATTAAACTTCAATTGCCATGTCTCAGCCCCAGCCTCCACCTTACATTAATCCCTCTAATATTCAATTATTCTAAAAAGAAGAATAACCAATACTACCCCTCTTGTACCCCAATGTTAACTGTGACCCAATCAGAGTGTGTTCAATAACCAAGCTCTGTTTTCTGTTTTGGAATCACATTTGTTATTTGTTTATGAACATGGACTGACAACAAATACCGCCTAGAATGCCTTGTGAAAGTATTCGGCCCCTTTGAATTTTTCAACCTTTTCCCACATTTCAGGCTTCAAACATAAAGATAAAAAATGTTATTCTTATGGTGAAGAATCAACAACAAGTGGGACACAATTGTGAAATTGAACAAAATGTATTGCTTATTTTAATCTTTTATAAAAAATAAATAACTGAAAATTGGGGCGTGCAATATCATTCGGCCCCTTTACTTTCAGTGCAGCAAACTCACTCCAGAAGTTCATTGAGGATCTCTGAATGATCCAATATTGTCCTAAATGACTGATGATGATAAATATAAGCCACCTGTGTGTAATCAAGTCTCTGCATAAATGCACCTGCTCTGTGATAGTCTAAGGCCGATTTCACACATCCGGCTTTTTGCTTGTTTGCCGGATCCGGCGCTCTCCCATACAGTGACTACAGAACAGTGACAGCGCAACAAGCGCCGGTCACATGCTGTCATGTGACCGGCGCATGTGACCCGGAAGTTACAGCGCTGTCACTGTACTGTATTGTCTGTACGGGAGAGCGCCGGATCCGGCAAACAAGCGAAAAGCCGGATGTGTGAAACCGGCCTAAGGCTGCTTTCACACATCCGTTTTTTGCTGAGCAGCACAATACGGTGCTTTGCAGAAAAAACGCAAACGTTTTTTTTTGCCGCCGGTTGCGTTTTTTCCCCATAGACTTGCATTAGCGCCGTACTGTGCTGCATGGCCTTGCGTTGAGTCAATTTTTTGCCGGATGCGGCATATTTAGCTCATACGGCGGCCGGATGCAACGTTGCCTGGCACGCTTTTTTGTGCGGCGAAAAAAACGCATCACGCCGCCGGATGCGGTTTTTTGCACTGCGCATGCTCAGTATCGAGCCACATCCGTCAAAAAACAGATGGGCCGCATGGAAAAACGTATGCAACGGATCCGTTTTTTTCGCCACATCCGTTGCATAGGTTTTTGAGCCACACTGCAAAAATCCGGATGTGTGAAAGCAGCCTTAAGCGGGCTTTACACGCTACGATTTCGCTACAGCGATCTCGTTGGGGTCACGGATTTTGTGACGCACATCCGGCCGCTGTAGCGATGTCGTAGCGTGTGACTCCTAGGAGCGATTTTGGATCGTTGCAAAAACGTTCAAAATCGCTCCTCGTTGACATGGGGGTCCGCTGCCAGTTATCGCTGCTGTCGCAGGGGCGAAGTTGTTCCTGCGGCAGTGCACATCGCTACATGTGACGCCACAGGAACGAGGAAGCTCTCCTTACCTGCCTCCGGCCACAATGCGGAAGGAAGGAGGTGGGCGGGATGTTACGTCCCGCTCATCTCCGCCCCTCTGCTTTCATTCGGCGGCCGCTTAGTGACGTCGCTGTGACGCCGAACGGACCGCCCCCTTAGAAAGGAGGCGGTACGCCGGTCACAGCGACGTCGCTATGCAGGCAAGTATGTGTGACGGGGGTGCCAGATTTTGTGCGCGACGGGCAGCGATAAACGTTTCGCACAAACGATGGGGGTGGGTCGCATGCTAGCGATATCGGGCCGGATATCGCAGCATGTAAAGCCACCCTTAGTGTTCTGTTTAAAGCTCAGATAGCATCATGAAGACCAAAGAACACAACAGGCAGGTCCGTGATACTGTTGTGGAGAAGTTTAAGGCTATGTGCGCACGTGTGCGCTCTGCACCGCACCTAAATGGTGTGCTTCAGAGCGCAGCTGAAAAGCTCCGTTCTGAAGCGCATGGTGCCGGCAGAGAACGTGCGCTCTGCATGCTGCCTCTCCGTATAGACAGCATGCAAACCGCACGGAAGAAGTGACATGTCACTTCTTAGAACGCAACGATTCGGGCAGCAGCCGAAGCACTGCATTCTAATATGCCACGTGCGCACGGCTCCTGCACATCTCCATAGACTGTGCAGGGGACGCAGGACGCATGCAGTTACGCTGCGGTGCAGAACACAGCGTAACTGCATGCAATACGCACACGTGCGCACATAGCCTAAAGCCGGATTTGGTTACAAAAAGATTTCCAAAACTTTAAACATCCCAAGGAGCACTGTGCAAGCGATCATATTGAAATGGAAGGAGTATCATACCACTGCAAATCTACCAAGACCCGGCCGTCCATCCAAACATTTCATCTCAAACATGGAGAAGACTGATCAGAGATGCAGCCAAGAGGCCCATGATCACTCTGGATGAACTGCACAGATCTACAGCTGAGGTGGGAGAGTCTGTCCATAGGACAACAATCAGTCGTACACTGCACAAATCTGGCCTTTATGGAAGAATGGCAAGAAAGACATTTCTCAAAGATATCCATAAAAATGTAGTTTAAAGTTTGCCACAAGCCACCTGGGAGACACACCAAACATGTGGAAGAAGGTGCTCTGGTCAGATAAAACAGCTCATCACCCTGAAAACACCATCACTACTGTCAAACATGGTGGTGGCAGCATCCTGAATTGGGCCTGCTTTTCTTCAGTAGGGACAGGGAAGTTGGTTAAAATTGATGGGAAGATGGATAGAGCCAAATACAGGAC
Source organism: Anomaloglossus baeobatrachus (assembly GCF_048569485.1). Taxonomy (NCBI): domain Eukaryota; kingdom Metazoa; phylum Chordata; class Amphibia; order Anura; family Aromobatidae; genus Anomaloglossus; species Anomaloglossus baeobatrachus. The sequence goes on from NC_134353.1 coordinate 697,897,408, forward strand.
CATTCTTGAAGAAAACCTGTTGGAGTCTGCAAAAGACCTGAGACTTGAGACTGGGACGGAGATTTGTCTTTCAACAAGACAATGATCCAAAACGTAAAGCAAAATCTACAATGGAATGGTTCACAAATAAACGTATCCAGGTGTTAGAATGGCCAAGTCAAAGTCCAGACCTGAATCCAATCGAGAATCTGTGGAAAGAGCTGAAAACTGCTGTTCCCAAACGCTCTCCATCCAACCTCACTCAGCTCGAGCTGTTTGCAAAGGAAGAATGGGCAAGAATTTCAGTCTCTCGATGTGCAAAACTGATAGACACATACCCCAAGCGACTTGCAGCTGTAATCGCAGCAAAAGGTGGCGCTACAAAGTATTAACTTAAAGGGGACGAATAATATTGCACACCCTAATTTTCAGTTTAGTATTTTTTATAAAAGTTTAAAATAAGCAATACATTTCGTTCAACTTCACAATTGTGTCCCACTTGTTGTTGATTCTTCACCATAACATTAACATTTTTATCTTTATGTTTGAAACCTGAAATGTGGGAAAAGGTTGAAAACTTCAAAGGGGCCGAATACTTTCGCAAGGCACTGTATCTTTTACCGTTTCCACAATCAAAATTGGGGCAATAAAAGGCTTTTTTGCACATGGATACATATAGATACGTGAAAACGTTTGGGGCATGTTATGGAGGCACCTTTAGAAATTCCTTATATTGCCATACAGGATATATGTGCATGAGACCTTAAATGAAAGGGGGCATTGTCATTTAAGAATATTAGGCTATGTGCGCACAGTGCGTTTTTGCATGTTTTTCGGGTGCGTTTTTGGGCTCAAAATTGCATGACTTTGCTTCCCCAGCAAAGCCTATTAGTTTTCATTTTTGCTGTCTGCATACAACTTTTTTTTTTTTTCTTTAGCTGCGTTTTTGAGCTGGAAAAAAAAATGGTCATGTCAATTCTTTTCTGCGTTTTACTGCATTTTCCACCCATGCAATGTATTGGAAAAACGCAGCAAAATGCACAGATCAAAAATGCAGCGAAACGCATGCGTTTTTACCGATGCGTTTTTGCCGCGGGTGCGTTTTTGTGCGGCAAAAAAACGCACAAAAACGCAGCGTGCGCACATAGCCTTACAGGACATCCTCCTCTATTGGTAAGATTTGTTAACACCTACTTATAAGTATGACTTACAGCAAACTCTTTTCTTTATCCACAGAGCCGCATGGCAGAAAGCCTCCGCCTGTTTGACTCCATCTGCAACAACAATTGGTTTATCAACACTTCTCTAATCCTCTTCCTTAACAAGAAGGACCTGTTAGCTGAGAAGATCCGACGCATCCCACTCACCGTCTGCTTTCCCGACTATAAGGGACAGAATACGTATGAGGAAGCGGCAGTCTACATCCAGCGTCAGTTTGAGGACTTGAATCGTAACAAGGAAACCAAGGAGATTTATTCACACTTCACCTGCGCTACGGACACCAGCAACATTCAGTTTGTGTTTGACGCAGTGACAGATGTTATTATTCAGAACAATCTCAAATACATTGGACTGTGCTAAGTGTTTCCCCTGGAGCCTGCACAGGAAATGGGGCACGTCCTTATACCCTGGCACCACATGCCAGGGGGTTATAGCAAACACTAAGGGGTGAGGCCAGATACAGAAGTTCCCTACATACAGCACTGAAAGTCCAGAGCGAATCCCTCACCCACACAAACTTTGATGTTTTCAGACTGAAATGGTGATTTGGATTTTTCTGGTGTCAGACCAGAAAAATAATGTTTTTTTTATTTGCTCCCTGTATCAAGTATGTGTGGTGTGCGCGTGTTAGTGCGTGGATCTACTGTGCTTGACAGGTGCCTGATGTAGTAAACCTGCGACAAGCTCCGTTTAAGAAAGGATTACTGGCTACCAATGAGTATCTAAGGTATGTCAGGTAGGCTGTCCCAATAGCCACTAGGTTCTGTCAGAAAAGATGCTTTATTGCCAGCACCGATCAAACAATCATGAATTATTCCAGCTATGCCTGGCACCTATTTTTATGTGCCAAAGCTACACAGGGTTATATATTTTATTATGTATTTAAAATTGTTGTACATTTGCAACTTTATAGCTGCAATACATTAACGTTTTTTTTTATTTTTTTGGTCCAAATATGGCTGCAGCTGCTTCAGAACTTCCTACAAATCAAGGTGCCAATAGCTTGTCTTATTCATGCAGCCTTACTTCATACAGAGATGGGACAACAGAAACCAAAACCAGTCACAACCACATTCCCAAAGGAGTATTGTCATGAACTTCTCTGTTTTAGCTATTCTTCTGGACTCGCTACTCTTTCTTCATACACCCCTCAAAAGTCAGCTAGAGAACAGCTGTAATTGTTCGGACTTCTTTTTATTATATACATACCCTACCTGTGTGTGTGTATATGTGTGGGTATATCTGTATGTATGTGTGTGTATATATATAATATATATACAGACACACACTCATCAGATTTAAATAATTTGTCCAATATTTTTTAAGATTGGCTACATCACAGGTGATGTTTTAAAATTAAAGGGACTCTGCCAGTACAGAATGACTGTTCAAATCTGGTACAGGTGCCAGTGCATCATGGTGTGACCTAACATTTAAAGGGGACCAACCACCAGGATTTTCATATATAAACTAAAGCCAGTACTGTTCTGGCACTAGGATGCTGATTCTAAATATGTCTTTAGTTGTGAGATCGGATACTATATACTTTGTGAAATATAATCAAGTAAAGTTTGTAAAATGCACTGTTATTTGATGAAAGGTGCAATGGAATATCTAATAGGTGGGTCAAGTTTTGCTAGTTATTCCCGCCCCTGTCTGCCTGCCCTTCCTTCCTCCCCCGTCTGTTATTACAGGGGAAGAAAGGATGGGAGAGGAAGGACAGGCAGGCAGACGGGGGCGGGAATAACTAGCAAAACCCGACCCACCTATTAGATATTCCGCTGCACTTCTCATCAAATACCAGTGCATTTCACAAACTTTACTTGCCTATACATCCGATCTCACAACTAGGGGGTCGGTTCCACTTGCGGTTTGTAAGGACGAGTGCAGTTTGATAAAACATCGGATTGCTCTCACTCAAGTTCAAAACTGAAGCAGTGTCCATGTACGATTTTTTTTTCTCTCATGCTCTCGCATCGGAAGGTATGTGCAAGTGGAACCGAAGCCTAAAGGTATGTTTAGTTAGAATCAGCATCCTAGTGCCAGTACAGCACTGGCTTTAGTTTATATATGAAATTCCTGGTGGTAGGTCCTTTTTAAGTGCACCTTCCCACCTATATGTTTTACATGTTGTACAATCATCTCCTCTCGATTTTGATTGACAGCTCTGGCTTTATTGAGCCAGAGATTGGTGGACATAGATGGAAAACAAGCAGGTGGAAGGTGCACTTAAATGTTTGGTCACACCATGATGCACCGAACGCCTGTGCTTGCTGATAGACCCTACAAGCTTTAGTGGTTTCATCAATCTTTGTTAGCTCCCTTACAATAGCGATGTTCTGACTACTCGTTTGTTACAGTGGTTACAGCAATTAAATGACTGTAGTCCTAGCATGGTCCACATAGGGAGCTGACAAAGATGGACAGGAGTTCTGGTCAGTGAAGTATAAGTCACATGGTTATTGAAGAAGGCATCCCCTGCGTCCTGGCCAGTTTTATAAAATCTTTGTACCACCCATTTAACGGCTTCATCTTGTTCAGAACATAAATGATGTTACACAGGTGCAGCCGGCAAGAAGATTAAATATTTCTGGACCTACTGGTAATAAGCGCTGTTATGATGACACCTGCCACCATATAAATAGTATTTCTCCTGAATTTTCTGTCTTCTGGTAGTTAGTATATAACATACTGTTGTTACAGAATGGTAACGTAAAGCATGCCAAATGACCTTGCTATTAAAACGGTAAAATGCAGCAGGTCAAGCTCTCCAACAGTTTGTTCTGAAGGTTTAGGCCAGGATCCCTCCACAATGTAGACTGCATTATGGTTGCCATTATATGTACCGGAAGATTTACTACGGTCTTTACCTTCTCCGGTCTTGTGATAAATTATTGTTAATCCTGTTTTGCAGCTGCTCACTGTTGTATTTGAACAACAAAGTTCGGTCACTATGAAGACATTTTCTTTTTATAATTTCTAAACCTGTATTTTGTAGCCTACACACGCGAATCTGTCCTAGAAGAGCCTGTCCTGTGCCCTTTTGTTTCGAGGTAATATCTTTATACTTAACCCAACCATCTCCTCAGCCACAAAAGAAGCAAGGACAGTTGGGACCAGGCTCCAGCAGCAGATTGTTCACACAAATACAACTGCCGATATTTTTTTTTTTTTTTTCTGCAACATCCCGTGCGGTTTTTCACAATAAACAAAAAACAAAAACGGGACATTTTTAAGACGCGCTTGATTATTTTGTTTGTTATGAAACAAAAAAAAAATGCAAAAAAATCCAAAACACTGGAACATAACACTGGTTATTTATTTTGCAAAAACCAAACAAAAAACAATGAAAAGAAACTTTCAGCTTCTGAGTATTTACACTCAGAGACTTGGACTTTCTGTGGTAATATAGACGTTGTGGCGAGGCCTGGCTCTTTCCCTTAAACTGGAGCAGTACAATTTTAACGATGCATCAGTGGAGCAATATGAACAATAACTTCACATTTTTGCTTTTTACAAGTTTTTTTTGAGAGCTGGAAGTGTAATATGCTGTGATATTCCACAGACCCATCATAAGGATATTCTCTATTTTCTGGCAGTAAGGCTGCTGGCTCTGGATGTCTGTGTGAAGTCTGTGTGTAAATAAGTTGAGCCCATGTAAAGCACATCCACTTAGTCTGTAAATTCCTCTCCTTCCAGCTTCATGTGTAACTCAAGTCACACAGTGTCCTCCTGAAAACACAACTCCCCTCTAAAAAGTGTATGACTCCTCTGCCAAGGGCTTATATCCTCAGGGTCCATGATGCCTGCAACACACTGTATTTACCTGTTACCTGGCACTGCCCAGGGTGCCTTGCAGGCTTCTTCGCCCCTGAAGACTAATGACACTATAATTTCAGAATGAAATCTCTACTGGCGAAAGGGAAATAAAGATTCTGAATGGTTAATCTGGTGTTTCATTCTTCTTGATGTCTGATTGTTTTTCATGTCTGGTTTCTGATGATGTTACAGATCTATGCATTTTGTAACTATCATAAAGAATACACCTTGGAGTTGGGGTCTGTGCACATAGCATTTTTTAGATGCCAGCGTTCACGCATTGTTTTTGAAGCAGAACGCTTCAGAAAAACGCTGGGTGTGCTTTTCCTGAAACGTCATCCTTAATCTCCATCTGGATAACCTTTATGGGCGATATCTTCTTTTGGATTCCTTATGTAACATAGTGGGGACATCCATACAAAAGAATGCTCAGGTCACTACTTTTTGAAGCCTGAAACAATTAACACTAGAAGTCCCAAAAATTTCAACCCCCCCCCCCCCGAAGTCCCGCAAAAAGGGTCAAATGACCCTTAGTCTAATCTGAATAGAACTAACTAGAAACTAAAGCCCCAGTCACACATAACGACTTACCAGCGATCCCGAAAACGATGCGACCTGATAGGGATCGCAGGTAAGTTGCTGGGAGGTTGCAGGTGAGATGTCGCACAGTCAGATCTTACCAGCGATGCAGGAACAATACAGGTCGCAATAGCGACCTGTATAACGATCTCAGCAGTCACTGTGACCCTGTCACACAGTGTCAAACACAGCGATGTGTCCTGCCCAGTAGGACATCGCCTTTGAAGAAAATGGCCTGGACCATTCTGCAACGACTAGAGATCTCACAGCAGGGGCCTGATCACTGGTAGGTGTCACACAAAACAAGATCGCTAACGGGATCGCTACTGCGACACGGAAACCGTGACTCAGCTGCGATCTCACTAGCGATCTCGTTATGTGTGACGGTACCTTAAATGGCTAAACTCAATGGAAAACAACAACCGCCTCTGGTGCGACAGTAATGGCCTTAATTACAGAACAAAAGACAGTGATTATAGGATGTTAGCTAAAATCCTTCAGGTCATTAGACTCGTCTCTGGGTTCCAAAGGTAGAAATTTTAAATGACCCCTCTCTGGGACTTCTAGTGTTAAAGGAATAGACAAAAGACAGAACGTGTGCATTGCCAGGCATTTTACATTACTAGGCACATGTTCACTCCTTTTTGTTTCTTTTTTAGCACTTTTCTTGTGTTTTGAATAAGCAGCCCAAGTTGGCTTTCTGGCTGAGAGATATTACCTGACATCCTGCTTGGCAAAAGACTGTAAGATGATCCCACTTGGCCAATTAACCTAGTGGGATTTACGTGGCTGCAGATAGCCCATGCCTGTTCAGGAGTCTTTTAAATGGGTCTAGCTTGGTGTTTGGTCATCTTTAATTACATTTACACATCCTATGCATGTTTCCAAACAAAGAAAATAATCCATTAATTTTTATCAGAAAGGCTAAAATTAAATATTCAGAATTTGCTCACATGTAAGCGGGCTTTACACGCTGCAATCTCGCTAGCGAGATTGCAAGCGATCGTACCCGCCCCTGTCTGTTGTGCGACACGGGCAAATTGCAGCCCGTGCCGCACAACCTCGCTTACCCCCGTCACACACACTTACCTGCCCTGCGACGTTGCTCTTGCCGGCGAACCGCCTCCTTTCTAAGGGGGCGGTTCGTGCGGTGTCGCAGCGACGTCACACGGCAGGCGTCCAATAGAAGCGGAGGGGCGGAGATGAGCGGGACGTAACATCCCGTTCACCTCCTTCCTTCCGCATTGCCGGTGGAGGCAGGTAAGGAGATGTTACTCGCTCCTGCGGTGTCACACATAGCGATGTGTGCTGCCGCAGGAACAACGAACAACATTGATAATAAACCATTACCGATTTTTGGTTTTAGGACTACCTCTCCATGGTGAACGATTTTCACCACTTTTGAGGTCAGTTAAGGTCGCTGGTAAGTGTCACACACTGCAATATCGTTAATGAAGCCGGATGTGTGTCACAAACACCGTGACCCCGACGATAATTCAATAACTATATCGTAGCGTGTAAAGCCCACTTTAGGCTATGTGCCCACGCTAGAATGTCCCTGCGGATTTTTGTGCCTGAAAATCCGCGACTTTCGCGGCAAATCCGCACCCGCGGATTTGCCGCGGATTTCATTTTTTTTTTTTCCCCCCATTCAAAACCAAAAATCTGGACCAAATCTGCACCAAACAATTGGCATGCTGCAGATTTTTCCGGATCAAAATCCGCGGCAAATCCGCAGCGGAAAAATCCGCAGCATGGACACAGCATTTCCAAAATGCCATTGAAATGGCTTGGAAGTGCCGCTGCTGCAGATTTTCGGGAAATCCGCGGCAAACTCCGCGCAAAATCCGCGGTAAATCCGCAGCGTGGGCACATAGCCTTAAACTTCAGTTTTTCACATACTGAGTTCTGTCGCAATTAGAACAAGAGCTCATTATAGTCTATGGTGCTATTCACATGTTCATGTGGTTTTGCGAGCCGAGTGTGCGCAATAAAGCCTGAGTCACCTATCCGGTTTTGATACAACTCACAGATTAAAATCACTGACAGCACAGAGGGCATCCATCTGCAATCCATGCGCTGTCTGTTTTTGACATTGTAATGAACAGGAGCAGCTTTGCAGTTTGATTTACTTTTCCATAAATTAAAATCATTGATGAAACACAGATAGTAAAAACTGACACAATGATGGAAAGCTAACCCAAAACAAATAAAAATAAATAAAATAAAAAATTGGTTAATTTTTAATTTATGAAGGAAATAAAAACAGATGCGTCTGAATAAAGCCAAAGGTCCGAATAAACACTTCTCTGCTGGATTCTGGTATAGTGAGTGTTTCTTACTATAGTGACAGGCTTGTTGCCTGCTCAGTCACTACAGGATAATCCTTTACTCATTAACGATAATCCTTAAATCTGATACTCATATCTCTGACAAATTAAATCAAATCCAGCCATTCTGTCACTTCATTTATCTGGTCACCTTAATACCTTAATTGGGGCTTTCCACCATAAGCATTCATGCCATATCAATTGGATACGCCTTCGAGGTCTGATCTGTGGGTCTGACACTAGGACCTCCACTGTTCTCTCTTGTTTTCAAACCTGTCAATTCCTCAGAGTTAAAGTATTACAACTTGTTAGGTTATAGGCCATAACTATGAAAATTGTCACATTGCTTTAAAAGGGAATCTGTCACTGGGTTTTTGGCAACTAATCTGAAAGTAGCATAATGTAGAGGCAGAGCCTGATTCCTGGAATGTGTCAGTTACTAGGCTGCTTGCTGCAGTCTTGACAAAATCACTTTATTTGCTGCAGATCGACTAGTTATCTTAAGGGAAGAGTCACACGGCCGTATAACTCGGCCAAGGATCACTTTGCAATGCTCAGACTAGCTGTTGGCTCTCTCGACCCGAGCGTGACAATGTTTATTTCCATGCAGCTGTCCAGCTCTGGTCGGGAGAGCCACCGGCTCGTCTGAGCATTGGAATGTGATCCACAGCTGAGGTATATGGCCATGTGACTCTTTCCAAACGCTTAGCTCGCCTACACCACTGATTGTCAGCTTTCTGTGTACACTGGGGGCTGAGTAGTTACACAGAGCAGTAGGACTACATAGCAGGCAACTAGTCCCTCTAGTGATGATCCCCTGCTCATAAAACAGTGGGTTTCCTGAACATGCAGCAAGCAGACAAGTGACACTAAGGGCTACTTCACACACAGCGAGATCGCTACTGAGATCGCTGCTGAGTCACGTTTTTTGTGACCTCATTAGCGATCTTGCTGTTTGTGACACTGAGCAGCGATCTGGCCCCTGCTGTGAGATCGCTGCTCGTTACACACAGCACTGGTTCGTTTTTTTTATTGTTGCTCTCCCGCTGATAAGCACACATCACTGTGTGTGACAGCGAGAGAGCAACAATCCTGAATGTGCAGGGAGCAGGAGCCGGCGTCTGACAGCCTGCGGTAAGCTGTAACCAAGGTAAACATCGGGTAACCAAGGTGGTTACCCGATATTTACTTTCGTTACCAGCCTCCGCAGCTCTCACGCTGCCAGTGCCGGCTCCTGCTCCCTGCACACGCTAAGCTAAGTGGTGTGCGCTGGTAACTAAGGTAAACATCGGGTAACCATACCCGATGTTTACCTTAGTTACCAGTGTCCACAGCTTCCAGACGCCGGCTCCGTGCAAGCGCAGCGTCGCTTGCACGTCGCTGCTGGCTGGTCACTGGTCGCTGGTGAGATCTGCCTGTTTGACAGCTCACCAGCGACCATGTAGCGATGCAGCAGCGATCCTGACCAGGTCAGATCACTGCTGCGTCGCTAAAGTGTGACTGTTCCCTAATCCGTGTCACTGCCCCTACATTATTCTGATCTTAGATTAGGTGGCAAAAACCTGAAGGAACACTTTGTTTAGGACTAGTTTTAATTTACTCTAATATATCATCTTGGAACATACAAATTGTATTGTCTTTAGAAATCGATTATCTCCAGTAAGCAATCACTGAGCACCTAATAAGTGGAACGATAACCTACACACTGCATTTCTCATATACTTCTGTAGGAGGGATCAATATGGTCAAAAATAGCAGTTTTGCTCAATTACACATGGCATTTATTACATTTGTTCATAAATATCCAGATGTGAGCAATAATCACTATCAACCGTAAAGATGGAGAAAGTGCCAATCAAAGTCACGGTAAGTATGCTGGGCTTTCTGATATCAAAATATATAAATGTGTAATATCTTTTACACACATTTTAAAGCCCCACTCCCACACCACCTCATACACTTCACAGTGGCAAGAGGTCCAATCCGTCAGGTTTCTGTGCTTGCTGAATTAGACTTCGAATTGCTTGACCCATTATGTCAATTGTCCTTGTAGGTTTATTTAAAAAAAAACCAAAACAACAAAACTGTAATCTTGCAACACTGGCTACTATAGATTTTGTTGACGCATACTTCGTGTCCTTTTCAAAAAGAGTTTTCAGCAGTCGAGTTATCAGCAGAGGTAGGATTACAATTAAAGGTAAGAACTCCATACACGGCTGAGAAGAAAAGATCCAACAATCATAATAGGCGATGTCACACCTGACCCCGCTCCACCTCCCTTCATAATATGTTTTGCACAGGCACAATAGATGCTTCAATACAAAAAATAAGGTCAGGGGTGAGCAGATCAGTTAGAATTTAAACTTGCCTGGTCACGCAGAAATTCCAGGAAACTTTGATTTGCAGAGGTTATTGTCTGCAAATTTAGTGTCCCTCATTATGCCCTGGGGTCTCTAGACCACAGTGTATAATAAACGTAATATGTAGAAAAAAATGCCTCGGGGGGCGTGTCCTGGCCATGAGGGAGTGAGGTTGTGCTTTGCCTCAGCTCCCCCTTATCTCCCGGGATATCAGCAGATAGCTCAAATTCACGGCCCTCTGACCCGGACTATGAGCATGAGGAGGCGGAGGGGAGCTCAGAGACACCCTTCTATGCAGACTCCTGGCTGGAATAGCGGTGACACAGGTGGAGCGGGAGAGGAGTAAGATGGCCGCCGGCCCTGTCAGCTACGCAGCGGTGGCAGCAGGGGAGGAAGTGGAGGCAAGCGGAGTACCTGTCAGACGCTCACAGCAGCTAACAGCCCAACAGGCTGTATGTGGAGGCAAGAATATTCCCGGCGGTGACAGATCCCGACCATCTGGAGGAGAGAGGGGGGGGCTGGGGAGTCAGGTACTTGGAGAGAGCAGGCCCGGCAGTCCTTGCAGGGTGGAGAGCCTCGGCCCTGATAGCGGGGGAGGAGGAGCATGGGCGGCAGGTGAGAGATCAGATTCCTGCAGAGTCAGCAGCTTCCCCTGGAAGAGGAGAGAGAGACCTGACTTTGCCCCTGAGCCCCACATTGTCTATGGAGCTACAGGAGGGACTGGAGGGGAAGGCTCCCTGGACCTGCAGCCCCTTGATGCTCAGTGACACTGCTGCGACCATGACAGGCGCAGGGGTCAGAGGCACTGCAGAGGATATAGAGGGAATGGAGTGCTTCACTAGTCAGGCTTCTCAACATGCCAGCACCCTAGGGCTGGGGCCTGGAGGCTCCTGTGTTCTGAGGGAGCTGAGAGAGCTCAGATCAAGAATCATCAGCATCCCATCCAGAGAGGACATGGAGGGCTATATCTCCAGAATGGAGCAGGCGTGCAGGTCAGAGCTGGCAGAAGTGCGCTCCAGTGTGCAGAATATAGATGCGAGGGTCCTGTCTCAGGAAACTCAACTTCAAGAAATGCAAAAGTGCTTATCCTCTCATAAATCGCTGCTGAAGGCCCAATCTCGGCAGCTCCATTACAGAGAACAGAGGACGACGCAATAACTTGAGAGTACGGGGTCTGCCAGAGTCCGTCGATTCCAGGGAGCTTCCACTTGTTCTCCAAAGAATCTTTAACAAAATTTTGGGGCTCCCTCCAACCACGGAGTTTGAACTTGATAGAGCACACAGAGTCCTGGGACCTAAACCAGCTGACTCGGATTTCCCGCGGGACGTGATTTGTCGGGTTCACCATTACCTACAGAAGGAATTCATTCTGCTGAAGCTTTGGGAAGGGGTGCCGATCCTTTTCCAAAAGATGAAGTTACAGATCTTATCTGATCTCTCTCGTCTTACATTCCAGAGGAGGAGGGCGCTGCGGCCTTTGTTGGAGCTCCTGCTGTCAAGGGACATTGTGTACAGATGGGGCTTTCCTTTTCGTCTCCTGGTCCGCAGTGGCGGCCGAATGCACGTTCTTCACTCGCCAGCTGATATGGCATCCTTCTCAATTGCCTTGAATCTTCAGGGAGTTGAATTTCGGACTGGCCTTCTACTGCAACAGAATTCTCGTGAGGGCTCGCTCAGCGTCCTCCAAGAAATAACCGAGGGGAGAAGAAGACGGGAGGAGGGTGTCGTCCCCCCGCCAAGGGTTGAAGTTCGTCGAGACAGGGCTTGTATGCTTCTTACATTTTATACTTTACTTGAATATAATTGTTATATAAGTGTTGGAGACGGGGGGCCGTTTGAGGGGTAGAGTTTATGTAAATGAAGTCACGGGAGAGGTTTACTGCTAGACGTAATAACCAATGTGAGTTGAGACAGCGTCTTCTCTCTCAGTGGCTATAATTTTGTCTCTTGCCCTGGATCCTCGTGGTCACATGTTCTTACAGATTTTTCAGCACTTTCACATAGGGCCTGTATGGTTAGTATTAACACGTCTCCGTTCTTGAGTTTCCTTCTGTATTCCCTTTAGCCTTTTCTGGCCTTTCTCTTGTCCGGCCTCCCTGCCCTTTCTCTGCTCTCTTTCTTTTGTTTCCTGGGGTCCTCCTTCCCCCCCCCTCCCAAATTTAATCCCCCCCCCTTTTTTTTTCTCACCTTCTTCCTTCTTTCCCTGGGGGTTGGGGTTGTGGGGGTGTCGGGGGAGGTTTGGGGGGGGAGAATGTGGGGCCAGGGGCCCCCTGGGGGCGGGACTTGTGGGGCATGCATCTGAACAGGGGTTTGTCCGTGGTGTGGGTTTTATAATGAGGCATGTGGGGGAGGGGGGGGGGCTCCCGCTCTGGATAGCACATGTCTAGTTTGGGTTTACGCGTCGCAGGTTGAGTGACGCTTGAAAGTAATACCAAGAAGTTACTGCATTTGTTTTGTTTACATTGTGTAATCTTTGTTTTCCCTTTCTTTTCCTCTTTCTCACAGTTCTACTCTTTTCTTGATTCTTGCCGCTTTCTTCGCTCCTTAATCTGGTCATTTCTCTTTCCCCTTCTTCACTCTTATCCTTAGGTGTGGGACCCCAGTGCTCGGCATGACGCAACTTAATTTTGGCTCCCTTAATTGTAAAGGGTTGAATGTGCCGCAAAAGAGGTTGCAAATATTTTATGCTATGCATAAACAGAGGACTCAGGTGTTATAAGAGACTCATTTTAAAGCAGGCCAGGTCCCAGTTCTTAGGGATAGATTTTGCACCACATGGTTTCACAGCCCTAACCCGACTGCTAAATCCGGGGGGTCTCCATTGCTCTGCATAAGTCACTCCGTGATCGACTCTTTGGTGGATCCTGAGGGTAGATTTATGTTTCTGAAGCTCCAGATTGGTGTATATACTGTAGACCCACTCAAGAGGTTTGCCGTGAAGTGGCAGTGGGCTTAATACAATCTGATCAGAATGGTAACAAAAGAACCTCATGTTCTACTTTAATTAATTTTTTGCCTAGCGGCTTTAGATCATTGTATTTTTGTGGGATGTGCGATCCATGTCTTTTTCTTCATAGCATGTATACACTGTAGCTAATTGGTATTTGTCCAATTCCAGACCCACTGTGGCATGCTCTTCCCTCCTGTCTCGGCTGGCGGACTTTGCAGAAGGGACTTTAATAGCTGGGGGGTACTTTAATTTCACCTTTGACCCGGCAATTGATACCTCCTCGGGGCGGCGTTTTATTTCTCAAAAAAGGATGTTGGCTCTAGGGAAAAAGTTGCAGGAATTACAATTGGTTGATATTTGGAGGGCACTGCATCCCACGGAGAGGGATTACTCTTATTTCTCCCCAATTCATTCATCTTACAGCCGTATAGATATAGCCATATAGATATGCTGTGGATTAGCCAATACGCCATGCCATGGTGAGCCAACGTCGTCCAACTTACTCCTCCAGATGGTTCGCGGCGATCATGGACGTGAAGTCTTAATGAACATCTACTTAAAGACGGCTTATGTGTGGCAGAAATACGACAGGTGATGAGTGATTTCTTGGAATTTCACGTTCAGGATCAGACTTGGGCGAAGGCACTACCCATGTTTACTTTCCATAGATGCGGAGAAAGCCTTCGACTGGGTCAGCTGGAGTTTCATGTTGGCAGCGTTGAGACAGGTGGGGATGGCTGACAGGTTGCTTAGAGAAGTGGCCTCCCTTTATAGTACACAGACTTCCAGAATAAAGGTAAATGGGTCCTTGTGCGCGCCAATTAGCATAAAAAATGGTACCCGACAGGGTTGCCCCTTATCCCCCCTTTCTATTTGTTCTCGTAATGGAGCATTTGGCTATGGCCATTAGACAAAACCCAGATATAAAGGGGATAGAAGTGGGAGAGCACCAATGTAAAGCGGCATTATATGCAGATGACCTCCTCCTATACATTACACAGCCTCACATAACTTTCCCTACTGGGTTAAGGAAATCGAGAACTTCGGACATATAAGTAACTTTAAAGTTGACTATAATAAATCAGAAGCCTTGAATTTCACTCTGCCTGGGAGAGAAGTAGACCTTATTGCATCCAACTTTCCTTTTAGATGGCAGACATCGGCCCTGACTTATCTGGGGGTGGCAGGACCACGGGACAGTTCCAAGATTTTTCACCTTAATTATCTCCCTTTGCTATAAGAGATCTTAAACAACTTGATAGACAGAAACTGTCCTGGTTTGGAAGTATTAACGTCATCAAGATGGATGTCCTCCCTCGTTTTCTATATATCTTTCAAACGGCCCCTATAGCACTACCATCTTTTTTCTTTACCAGAATACAGTCAACTATTAACAAATTTGTGTGGGGAGGGAGGAGCTCTCGGGTGGGGATGAGGGTGTTGAGTAGTGTTAAGGGAGAGGGGGGGGGCCAGGGTTGCCAGACTTTAAAAAGTACCACAAGGCATCCCTTCTGCTTAGATTACTGGATTGGCAATTTCATAGGAACACTAAAGAATGGGTGAGTTTGGAGCAGGTGTCCTCTGAAACACCCCTGCGGTTCCTCCCGTGGATCACACCGCTGCGGAGGGGATGGATAGATGGGGAGGCGGAGTTTCTCAGGGCATCGCTGAGGGTCTGGGACGTTGAGTGCAGGCGGGGATCTCTCTCAAGGGGTCCTGGTCCACTCTCCCTGCTTTTCTCTAACCTGGAGTTTCCCCCAGGGGTGGGAGTCGAGCGTTTCTTATGTTGGAGGAGGAGCGAGGACACACTGATAGCCCAGACTTTGCACGGTTTGGAGGTGCCCCCCTTTTCGGCCATTTTGCTCCCAAAGGGTCGGCATCCAACGGCTTGGCTGGAATACTTTCAACTTATGTCCTTTTTGATGGCTGATAACAGACTTGGGCTTTTTGCGGCCCCGCCCACAAAATTTGATCAATTATTTTTACGGGAGGATTCTCCTGGGCATCTTTTGTCTCTGGTTTACTCCTTCCTGACTACAGAGACGGATATGGGGGACCTTAAATATATCGAGAAGTGGAATAGAGATTTGGGGACTCCCATTCCTGAGTAGGACTGGAAAAAGTCCTTTATCCTCACCCATACATTTTCCATTGCCTTCGCCACACAGGAAAAAAATAAGATTCTTACCCGTTGGTACAGGTGCCCGGATACTCTACGCGCAATATTTCCTGGAGTTTCAGATGGTTGCTGGAGGTGCGGATGGGAGAAGGGGACAATGCTGCATATCTGGTGGGACTGCCGATTGATACAGCCTTTCTGGAAGTCCATGTTCAAGGCATACTCTGTGATTTGCGGAGAGCAGTTGGTAGGTTCCCCAATGGCATTGCTTTCAATTCTCCCGGGATCACTTAAATCACAGAAAATGGGCCTCCTGAGATTCTGTCTTACAGCGGCACGCATGGTAATCCCAGGATACTGGAGATCGACTGGGGTGCCATCTGTGAGGGAGTGGTTTGCGGAGATGGCCATCATTCACAGGATGGAGTCCCTCACAGCAGCGACCAATGACTCAGTGGATAAATTCCTTAGGATCTGGAAACCCTGGACCCTGGGTCTTGATTCCCTACCATTTCAGAACCTTATTGGTAACTCATAACCAGTGTTACGTCAGTCCAATGTAGCGGCCCTAGTACTGGGGAAGTAATCCCCACCATGCTTTCCCTCCCTCCCTTTCTGCTGCTCTTCCCCCCCCCACCCCTTCTTTTCTTTGTCTTTCCCTCTTGCTACTTTCTATTCTTTCTGGTTCTAGTTAAATCTTCTAATTTTTTTTCGGCAGTGGCCTCATTTTGGTTGAGGCGTATTTCTCCTTTGGAAGGAGACTGTTCGTATTATAAAATGTGGTTACATGTCCTATGCGTGCCTTATGGTAGTTAGTAAGAGAGGATGTATTAGTTAGGACGCGGCTTATATTTTTCTCTGTAAGGGCACAAACACATCAGTGGTATTCTGCGCCGCACTGCCGGATCCGGCATAAGGGCAGTACAGTATAATACAGTTCACAGACAGTGCGGCAAGCCCCTGTCACATGCTCCGGTCACATGACCGCATATGCCCGAAGCTTGCCAGTGAACTTTAATGTACTGTACTGTCCTTGTGCCGGATCTGCGAGTGCGGCAGGAAAACGCTGATGTGAAACCAGCGTAAGTTGACATGAAGTAATCACTTATTTGAATCTTCTTTTTTTTCCTGTAAATTGTCTTGTTTACTTTAATAAAGAAAGATTAAACATAAAAAATGTCTCTCCACAGCTTCCAGTAGCAAGGAGACCCCAAAGTCAACTACACATGTGCAGTGACCTCTGGGGCCAATGACCAGAAGTCACCACCCAATATTCAATCTAGGTCGGGACCTCCGCCTGTGAGTATGCTTCGGAGCATGAGCAGTAAACTCCGGTGTCTAGTCACAGCTGGAAACCCCAGCCTAAAGAACACGGGCTCAGAGATGCAAAGGGACAGAGACAAGGAGCAGAGGGAGTGGCCAGAGAAGCAAGCTGCTGGCAAAAGGTTAAAAAGAAGACATCAGAGAAGGCCCCTTGTAGCTGGAAGCGCCAGCCAAGTGTGATCACTAAGCTGGAGATGCGACAAAACAAAGATGCAGAAGACCAGGAGAGGAGCAGTAGGAGAGACCGGAGAGGTGAGCAGTGAGATATGTTTATTTTGTTTCCTTTTTAATCTTGTCAGCCGTCTACTGTTCAGCAATATGTTGACCACAGCTGGCCACTATTTGGTAATTTTCTACAATGCAGATTTTTGTAAAATTCGAGTAGAATTCAATTCCAATTGAATAAATTTGCTTATCACAAATCGGAATCTGATTATTGTGGCTATGTATTTGTCTTTTTTCCTGGAACAACAGGAAGTCAGAATGTAAATAAAAGCAATGTGGCCAAAGAAAAAGAGCAAAGATTTCTATGGTTCAAGATCATAAGATGACAAATTAAAAAATAAAAATACATTTAATGCAGAAAACCGATAGGTCATATTCTCATGATCTGTTCCATTTAATTCAGTAGGAATCCATATGTGCCTTTAAACTGCACTGAACTGAACAATGCAATTACATGCTGCAAGGTTTGATGCCTGTGGGCACTTCCCTGCCCTTTATTATTGTGCCATGTTATGTCAGTTGATCTGTTACAGAATGTATATGACAGTGACAAGTGCATGAGCCTTTTTTGCTTGTTATAAGCTAAGTTAAAGGGAAACTGTCCTTTGCTGCTGTATGTATTGTCAATCAGCTTTTTTTCATGAGTTTTTCCTTGCAGATTTTAATCAATACTGCAGGGAAAAACACATGCTAGCAAAGTCTATGAGAATCCTGACTTGCTGAGCACATGCTGCTTCTTTTTTCCTTGCAGATTTTGTTGCAGAAGAAAAGCAGCATGTTAATTGTTTCTGTCTTTTTCCCTGCGTTTCTATAATCCACTGCAGTGCTTTATCCCTACAGTGGATTTATATATCTGTACAGATTGCCTCACACACCATGCATACAGCATGGTGTGTAAGGCGATAAATAGCTCAGTAACCCGGGGTCGTCATGATGATGACCCAGGGTTGCCATGGCAGCGATCGGGTTCCTGTGATCACATTACAGAAATTCATTCACCAGGGAGAAGTAAGCAATCCATCTCCCTAACTCCTGAATGGTGTAATCACATTGGGTTAAACTACCAAAACGTTCTTTGTTGTGTGCAGAAAATCTGCACATAGCCTAAGCCCTCATTCAGATGTCTGTGGGTCATGTATGTCTTCTATCCCTGCTGTTTTTCATGGATAGCACATGTGAACATTATGGGCCAAGTTTCCGCAAAATATCATGGGGACATGTCAATTTTGATCCGAGTCATGGAACAAAATCACCCATTCAAATCTCTGAATCTGTGAAAAGTATAGACAAAAAGACTGACCACACTACCTAACATGCAGCCTGAACAGGTGAATAACTTAACATGACTTGTAATGACAAAAAAAAGGCTCATCCCGATTAGCCTGGTGCGGTGGCAATCGGGTTAATAACAGCTTACAGCTGCCACTAAGCTAGGTAAAGTTCCAGGATCGTTGCATCTAATGGCTATTTTTAGACTGGAGGTGGTCAAATAAGTATGGGTCTCCCCAGCCTGAGAACACCAGCCCCCAGATGTTGGCTTTATCATGGCTGAGTATCAAAATTAGGGGGGACCGCACGCAGTTTTTTTTTTAAAGAAAAATTATTTAAGTAATTAAAAAAGAAAAAGGAGCCACATGCGGGTCCTCTAATTTTTACACAGCCAAGATAAGCACATGGCTGGGGGCTGCAGCCTGTAGCCGTATGTTTTATCTGTGCTGGGTATCATAGTACAGGGGGGCCCTATGCCAATTTTTATCTATTTATTTTTACATCTATCTAGACACACACAGCACCTTTAATTGGTTGCAGTCAGACACGCTGTTACACAGGCTGGGGGTGCTGTCTGACTGCAACCAATCAGAGGCGCCGACACTGCTGGTGGGAAGCAGTGCATATGCATGAAGATTATGAACGGCCCCGGAAGTAGAGTGAGCGGCCTGGAAGCAGAGTTACAGCCGTGTGGAGACCGGTAAGTAAGTATAACGTGCTTGATCTAATCCCCCTTAACCTTCTACAACCATTTTTAAGAGCCTGATTCAGGTCCCCATATACTTATATGGGGATTGGCATCCGGCCAGGCACCCAGGTTCAATTCTGGGCCTGAACCAGGTTGGTTCTTTTATGTGTTTTTTTTTTTTAAAACCCCATTGAGAACTTTGCTTTTATTAAATTGATGAACAAGGGACAGTCTTTTTATATCCCTCTTTTTGTCTTTCAGGGTTCCATGGACTATATCAAAATCCCTGAACTATGGCAGATCTTGCATACATTTTTTTTTTTTATTTTAAAAAAAAAAAAGATGAACCAGGGAATGTGTGGGGGAGTGTTTTTTTTCTAATAAACTATTTTTGTGTGTTTCTTTCTTTTCACTTACTGGGTTAGTAATGGGGGTCTGATAGACATCTCTCCATTATTAACACCAGGGCTTGATACCAGCTGATGTAGAGAGGAGCCAACGGATGGCTGGCAGGGCTCCTCTCTTTACTAAACTGAGCTTGTGTTTGTGTTCTGCCCCGGCCGGGGGGTGCGACATTTACTTCCATCTTCAGGGGTGCATCCACCTCCCCGCAGCTGGTCACTGTCATTGACCGAGCAGGGCAACACATCACATAGAGAAACTCTTTACAAAACAACAACAATGTTTTATTTGTACTTTAATTTTCTGGAGATACATGGCAATATAATCCTGTTCTGCTGACGCTGTTCTTTTGGGTACTTTTTATGTCCAGACCTTGCCCTGGGTATTAGTCTTCCAGCAGCCGAGTCTAAACTTCTGCTTTTCCCCATTTCAGGTCTCTGCAGCTTCCCGGGTCCAATAGCTGCCTCAGATGGCTATACTGTACCCATCACAAGGTGAGCCATAGGCACTGGACACTACGGAGGATATCTACCGGTTCCCTGACGTGCCCATTACTAAGCTCGTCTGCACACCTAGAACCTTTCTGCAGAACTCACTCTCTTTCTGGCTTGTCTCACTAACCAACCAGGATGTATCTGTTACACTAGACATACTAAAATCCTTTCTTACTCTAAGGCGGGCTTTGCACGTTGCGACATCGCAAGCCGATGCTGCGATGTCGAGTGCGATAGTCCCCACCCCCGTCGCAGGTACAATAACTTGTGATAGCTGGCGTAGCGAAAATTATCGCTACGCCAGCTTCACATGCACTCACCTGCCCTGCGACCGTCGCTCTGGCCGGCGACCCGACTCCTTCCTAAAGGGGCGGGTCGTGCGGCGTCATAGCGACGTCACACGGCAGGCGGCCAATAGCGGCAGAGGGGCGGAGATGAGCAGGATGTAAACATCCCGCCCACCTCCTTCCTTCCGCATTGTGGCCGGTGGCAGGTAAGGAGATGTTCCTCGCTCCTGCGGCTTCATACACAGCAATGTGTGCTGCCGCAGGAGCGAGGAACAACATCTTACCTGTCGCGGCACTGGCATTATGGAAATGTCGGAGGCTGCAACGATGATACGATAACGACGCTTTTGCGCTCGTTCATCGTATCATCTAGGATTTACACACGACGACATCGCAAGTGACGCCGAAAGTGCGTCACTTTCGATTTGACCTCACCGACATCGCACCTGCGATGTCGTAGTGTGCAAAGCCGCCCTAAGACCTATCTACTAACATGCCTACTTAGCATTATACAATTAACATGATAGTCACACATGACAAAATACACATTATACAGTAAAATGCAATATGCAATAAAACACTTTAAACTGCTGGTTGCTAGAGGGCGCAGACTGCTGCACTGCTCAGGCTCTGCTATATCGCCAGCCGTACTCTCCAGCACTAGCACTTAGACATTTACTTTAATAAACATTATTTGTACATCGTAGGAGTGGGGTAATCTGGCCACCTCCTACACTGACGCTACAAAGCTGACATCAACCCAAACTACCATTATCCCGATTGCCACTGCACAATTTCTGGTGCATTAAGGCTGCGTAAACGCCATAAGAACGCATATACGTTTTTTTACCTGAGGATTTTCACATATAAGGCAAGTCTTTCTGGACTGAAAACTCGGTGTACCCGCAAGACTGACATACTGAGACTTGTAAAAAGGCACCGCAGGTGAGTTTATGCTGCGTAAAAAAAGCACAGTGGACCTGAGATTTCATGAAACCCATCCACTATGCTTGTAGTGTAAAATGCAGAGTCAAATGCGTGTGTAACACTGATTGTGGGCATGCATCATTAGGCTATGCTCCCACGATGAGCTTTTGATGATGTTGAATTTCTATTATGCATTTTTTATTGCATGTTTCTGTGCGTTATTTTCACATGCGTTTTTATCGCGTTTTTGGGGCTGTGATTTTTTTTGTCTATTTGCTGTCATGTTTTAAATATAACTGCTTTCTTTTTATCCTTCCAGCAATTTGGCTTTAGTAATATACTTAAATGGAGATTACATGTGTTTTTTTATGCTCTTCAGCAGTAGAAACGTACTAAAAACGAATGTGCATTTTTTACCTGATGATCTTCTGCGTCTAATGCAAGTCTATGGGGAAAATCTACACATAAAACTCAGCATACCCACAAGGGTGAGTGACATGTTGCGGATTTTAAACAAGATCCATAGGTCAGCTTACGCTTAGTAAAAAGATGCACAATAGGCATGAGATTTTTCTAAATCCAATCCACTTTGCTGGAATTGTAGGATGCTGCGTTTTTGATACAGCGAAAATACACAGTCAATAACTCACCAAAAGCTCACCATGGGAATATAGCCCAAGATGCACAATGTTCAAAAGTGTGGTCCTTATCCCACTGCACCTATCCCATGTCACACAGAAACAGATGGAACATTATTACTGATAAGAACTGAATAGCCAAGTCTCTAAAGACTCAACAACATAGAGGACAGATGTCAAACAATCATGCCATCTAGAGGCAAGATTGTGCTATTGCTCCCACCATGTCTGCGCATATTAAAGTACAGTTTCCCACAAACACATTAAAGGGGCCGTTCAGTGTCAATACCATTTCTATTTGGGCACCAGTGAGCTATAAAAAAAAACAAACAAATGAACTGCACTGTACTCGCCTTCCATGGATCCACAGGTGAGCTTCCACAACTGTCTCCAGTGTCGTACAGAGATCAGCGCCGCACTCACAAGTGACGTCACTGCGGGGTGGGGGGAAGTGGCTGGTCTCTGGACACACACAGTGCACGCTGCTGTGTGTTACCAGCTTTACTGAGCTGAGAAAGCAATATAGCGGACACAGTTGGTCACTGTATAGATCGCACAGCGAGCAGGGAGGGACAGAGCAGACTCTAAAACAAGCATCACTGATGACGCTTTGTTTCAGGGAGGGGGCAGGAGCTGTGGCAGTAATTGCATCCCCTGCCCCCTGCTCTGATAACGCTTTGTTTGAGTAACCCAGTGTGCACTGGGATTCTCAAAGGAAGAGTCATTAGACAGGAAGGAGGGAAAAAAAATAATAGTAGTAGTGTAACCAGGGAAGTGTAGGACATTTTTAATACAATTATACCATAAATTAGCTTAGATTTGGGCAATAAATAGAAAGGGATTTATGTTGAAATTTTTTCAACTTTCAGACCACCCTTTAAATGAAAGGCAGCCACCCCTTTACTATAAAGATTTCTAAAACCAAGGAAGTTTTTATTACCGTACTATATCATGGATACATTGTAAATGGCAAGCCTTGGAAAATATAGCAAAAGCAATTGATAAAAATAAATAACAAAGGTTATAATCTTAAAATCGCTCACCAGATATTACATTTGTATTGTAGCGTAGGAAAAAACATACTTCAGACTTTATAGCTTGTATCACTTTTGTTTGGATCGAATTTCATGAATTCCTTTATGGTGGTTGTAATAGTTCTACATAGAGAGCATTCAATTCTACTAACATGGATAGAACACATCCCCAATATATAATCTATGGCGCTTTACATTGATCCGTGTTTTTTCTTGGACCTTATGTTCGCAAAAAAAAACAAACAAAAAACCGTCCAATTTTGATCTGAGTCACTGATCGTAATCATAGCAAGGCTATGGGTCCACGAAAATCATGGCATCCATTTGTGGACTACATCAGATTTGGTGAACTACTTCGGATCTGCATGGCTTTTTTTTAATAAATTGGTGAACCAGCACAAGAGAGTGGAAGTGTTTTTTAAAATAAAAAAATGTTTGTGCTTGTGGTTTTTTGTTTTTTTTACTTACTGGGTTAGTAATGGGGTTTTCTGATAGACACCTCTCCATTACTAACATCAGGGCTGGATGCCAGCTGACATTACACAGCTTACATTAACCCCAACTACCATTTCCTTCATTGTTAATGTACCAGAGTAATAGGGAAGAGCCGAGGCGAAGCTCCAGAACTGGCGCATCTAATGTGATATGTCACTTCTGGGGCGGCTGTGGGCTGGTACTTTTAGGCTGGGAAAGGCCCAATAACCATGGACCTTCCCAGCCTGGTATTAGCCTGCAGTTGTATGCTTTACTTTTGCTGGTTTTTAAAAATAGGGGGGACGCCATGCCGTTTTTAAAAATTATTTATCAGGTTAAACAAGGCTAAAAAACATCCTTTAGTGCCACATGAAAGGCACTAAAGGTTTCAAGTTTATAATATGTAGGGGAGTGGAACATTACTTTGGTCATCTCCCTGCTTGTTCTGCTTCATGTCTTTCAACCAACTTTATTGATACCTCAAATATTTGTACGCACTTACAACGCATGTGTGTTTTGTAAACTGCAGATTTACTGCATCTAATGCAAGTCTATGGGGAAAATGTGCACAGTAGACGCAGCATCTCCGCAAGAAAAATTGAGAAGATGCAGCTCGGAAACAAGCACTTCAGGTACGTTTACACAGAGTAAAAAAAAAAAAAAAAAAAGTACAGTGGGCATGGGATTTCTATTAATCCCATTCACTTTGCTTGTACTGTATAACGCAATGTTTTGGAAGCAGCAAAAACATGCTGTGTCCAGAATGATAGTAATACTGATCTTGGCCACGCAGCCTTAGGGCTTGGGTATACAGGGTTTTATAGACCCCCGTCGTAGCTGCACAATTTTCGAAGTGGAAGACTCTTCAAGAAAAAGCCCCCATGGTGTTTTTCTACAGGTTCTTTGTCATTTTTTTTTTATTGTTTTTGCAGCAGCCTTGCTGACATCTTTTTTTTAAGAGAAGATCAAAAAAGACTGAACACGGGCACCAGTCATTTTGATATTGCTGTGCATATGTTCATTATTTTTAAGGATTATTGATCATTTTTCAGGCGGATTCCAGGTTGATTCTGTATTAAAAAAAAAACACACCATGGGCAAATACCCTTAAATGAAATCTATCACCCGGGTTTTGTTACTCCATCTGAGAGCAGCATAATGTAAAGACAGAGAGCCTGATTCCAGCAATGTCACTTAATGGGCTAATTACTGCAGTTTGATAAAATCAATGTTTTATCTGTAGCACATCTAACAGTTCTCTGAATGATGCGCTCTGTATAACCTCACCCACACCACTGATTGGCCGCTTTCTGCCTATGCACAGGGTACACAGAAAACAGACAATCTGTGGAGGAGGAGTGGTTACACAGAGCTCATGAATATGGAGAACTACATGGCAGCAGGTATACTAGTCCTTTAGCGATAATTTCTTGCTGATAAGTCATTTTTTCTTTCTTTTTTTTTTTTAAACTACAGCAAGCAACCCAGTAAGTGACACATCACAAGATTCAAGGTCTCTGTCTCTATATTATGCTCTCAGAATAGATGGCAAAAACCTGGTGACAGATTCCAATTAATAAGACGTGCTGAGTATGCAGTCTTATAGACAATGCTTTATGTCTGAGAGCTCATTAATATGACACTCCCAATTACACCAAAATATACAGTAAACACTCACCAGCGGGAAGCTCGGATAGCATTTCATACATCTGATGCATATTCCTCCGACAGATATCTACAGGGTCATCAAGGAGATGAGAAATGGCAACAATAATATCACTTTTCAAAATGCCATCTCTAAAAGAAAAATATAAATGGAAGCATTAGGAATGAACGTAGTTAAAAAGCGCTATATATAGTGTCATATATCCACTAAACTTAACTGATGTTTAGGCTGTGTGCACACGTTGCGTTTTTTATCGTGGAAACGCTGCGTTTAGAACCGCAGCGTTTCAGTGGCAAATTGCATGCGTTCAGCTTTCCCAGCAAAGTGTATGAGAAAGCCGAAAAATCAGTGCACACGCTGCGTTTCTAAACGCAGAGTTTTGGATGCCAAAAATCGGTGCGGAAAGAAAAGCAGCATGTCACTTCTTTTGTGCGTTGTGGCTGCGTTCTCTCCCCCATTAAATCAATGATGTGGGTCAGAACGCAGCCACACCGCAGTTCGCTGCTTTTTTGTTGCGGTCCGCGGGCTTTGTCGGCATACAGAATGCAGGCATTTACCTGGAAGTGAGGTCAAGAGGTTTCCTGTTGACCTCACTTCCTGGCAAAGTCCTGGAAAGCCCCCGGTGTCGCCAAAGTGCCCGCCCCGACCCCCGACCCCCCTCCCGAAAATCCAACATGGCGGCGCGCACAGTAGCGCACCGGCCGCCCTGCTCCTATGATTTCTGTCGCATGTGCCTTGATACATGCGACAGAAAAATGCCCCCCAGGCCCTGCCAGGTCACCCCCTATTCCCCCCGGTATTCTCCCTTACCTGTCCGGTCGCAGCGCTGATCCCCCGCGGCCCCCTCCTCCTTCACAGCAGACGCCGGTCAGTGCGGTCACATGAGCAGAGCAGCTGACGGCTTCCTGTGTTCAGAGAGCTGTGCTGGCTGCTCGCACTCTGCAGCTGTGACCCGGGGAGAGTGGGTGCAGATTTTTGGCACCCACTCTCCTCAAATGGAGGGTCTGCCCTCCTAGAAAATGGGGGATACGTTCCCTGAACGTGCCCCCATATTCTAGAAAGTCCAGAGCCGACGTGGGAAGTGCAAATGGATTTCTGCGGACCCATTTTTTTCAAATTTTTTTATTAAATTGGAGAACAAGGGAATGATTTGGGGAGTGTTTTTTCTAATAAAAAATTTGCCATTTTTTTTTGCTTTTGTTTACTGTCAATTAGTTATGTCTGGTATCTGATAGACGCCGTGGCATCAATAATTGCTGGGCTTGATGCCAGGTGACATTACACATCTGGTATCAACCCCATTTATTACCCCGTTTGCCAACGCACCAGGGCGCGGGATGAGTTGGGGCGAAGCGCCAGGATTGGCGCATCTAATGGATGCGCCACTTCTGGGGCGGCTGTGGCCTGCTATTTTTAGGCTGGGAAGAGTCCAATAACCATGGCTCTTCCCACCCTGAGAATACCAGACCCCAGCTGTCAGCTTCACCTTGGTTGGTGATCTAATTTGGGGGGACCCCACGTTATTTTTTTTTTTAATTCTTGATTTATAAATAAAAAAAAAAAAGCCTGGGGAGCCCTCCAAATTGATCACCAGCCAAGATGAAGCTGCCAGCTGTGGTTTGCAGGCTACAGCTGTCTGCTTTACCCTGACTGGCTATCAAAAATAGGGGGGACCCCATGCCATTTTTTTCATTGTTTTTTTTTTGGATAAATACTAAGCTAGGCACCCTTTAGTGCCACATGAAAGGTACTAAAGGTGCCAGCTTAGAATATGCAGGGGGTGGGACGTTATATATATATTTGACATCCATTCATCCATTGACGCTTTTTAGGCTATGTGCCCACAATCAGGGTTTGCAGCGTTATGGACGCAGAGTGTTTTCCCTGCGTCCATAACGCTGCGTTGTGCAGTAGAAGCACAGTGGAAGGATTTTTGGAGATCCCATGAACCACTGTGCTTCTTTTCTCCGCAGCATAAACTGACCGGTGGCGCGGCTTCCCAAGCCTCAGCATGTCAATTTATGCTGCGGAGACGAGAGTGTTCTCTGCAGGTAGAATAGAGCTAAAGTCCACAGCAGCCTGAACCCAAATCCTGGGCATGGGCAGCTGAGTTCTCCCGTGGACAACACTCACATCTCTGCAGGAAGGCTGGCACTGTGTACTAGACGCCATGTCGCTGGATCATGGCCACATAGCCTTAGGCCCCTTTCACACGTCAGTGATTCTGGTACGTTTGTGCTTTTTTTTAAACGTACCAGAATCACTGACATACGCTGACCCATTATAATGAATGGGTCTGCTCACACGTCAGTGATTTTTCACTGCACGTGTCTCCGTGCGGTGTACCCGCGTGTGCGTGATTGCCGCACAGAGACATGTCCATTTTTTTCTGGCATCACTGATGTTCCACGGACCACGCAGTGGTGTGGTCCGTGAAACACGTGCCAGAAAAAAACGTGCTTTTAAAATAAAAATCATTTTTACTCACCCGGCGTCCAGCGATGTCCTCTGCAGCCCGTTCAGCTTGCTGCTTCTGAGCCGGCTCATTATTGTCGCGCATATTCATTATGCACGACAGAGCCGACCCGGAAGCAGCTGCTGCGGGGGTCAGCGCCGGCCGGATGCTGCACCGCGGGAGCGATCAGCACCATGGAGAGCGGGAGCGGGCGCAGGTGAGTTGATTACTAAGTGCAATCACGGGCCACGGAGAACGGAGCCCGGATTGCACTTAGACAACCCACGTGTGCCGTGATTCACGGCACACGGAGGGACATGTGCGTGTTTTACACGCCAGTGAAAAACGTCAGTGTTTTTCACTGACGTGTGAAACGCGCCTAAAAGTGAGAATATTGTTGCTACAGCAACATTTTGGGTGAAGTACCTGTGGATTCAAAATGCTTAATATACTCCTGAATAAAATCCTTGAGGGGTGCAGATTCCAAAATGGGGTCACTTGTGGGGGTTTTCTGACGTATAGGTACCCAAGGGGCCCTGCTAATGTGACATGGTGCGCGAAGTTTATTTCAACTTTTCCAAAATTCAAATGGTGCTCCTTCCATTCCAAGCCCTCCCATTTATCCAAACAGAATGTGGAGAAGAAGGAAATGACATCACAGGTTTTTTTTTTCCAAAGGTCTGTGTTCAACCAACTTTATTAACACTGACAAGTCTTAAAAAACGCACCTAAAAAAACGCATGAAAAACGCATGGAAAACGCATGCGTTTTCGATGCGTTTTTCTCAAAAAGCATTGTTTACAATTCTCCCCTCTGCCAGAGGGTGCGTTTTTTTCCACACTGAAAAAAAAGCAACGTGTGCACATAGCCTTAGGCTATGTGCGCACGTGTGCGTAATTCATGCAGTTACGCTGTGCTTTGTAGCGCAGCGTAACTGCATGCGTCCTGTGTCCCCTGCACAGTCTATGGAGATTGTGCAGGGGCCGTGCGCACGTGGCGCTTTAGAGCGCAGCGCTTCGGCTTCTGCCGAAGCGCTGCGTTCTAAGAAGTGACATGTCACTTCTTCAGTGCGCTTTGCCGGCAGCTCCTGCTCTGTCTATGGCAGGAGCTGCAGGCAGAGTGCATGGAATCGGCTTTTTTTTTTTTTTCACTACGGACATTTCTGCAGTGATTTAAAGCGCACATGTGCTCTTCAGATTGCTGCAGAAATTTCTGCAGTAACTGTACGCAACGTGCGCACATAGCCTAACTTGTCTTGTCAATGGAAATAGCATTGTTCTGCTGCCGCACATGTAACCTTACAGCTAAAACTGCGATATGTAATAATAATAATGGATGCCTCTCCAGTGCCATGTACTTCTGGGCAGGTATTAACGTGCCTTCAAACCATGCCATTCAATACTATTACTTTTTGAAATGGGAAAATCCCTTTATAGAATTGTATGGGTTTTAGAAAATATAGTTGCTTTCTACCTGAACAAGTGCCCCTTCTCCAGCGAATGCATCTAGTATTGCCAGAAATGGATGTGATACAAGCCTGAGAGAATCCTGGCCTTACTTTCCACAAAACCAATCATAATATAGCTAAAAGGTGTCTTGAAAAATTACAAATTCTGGATGACAAAAGAAACATAACACAGGTCTGCGACTAAAAAGCTGTTTGAGTATTTTCATCTAATTTCCATTTATTGTGGTGTGCTGAAAATGAAAAAAAATATTGAAAAAAATCCTGGAAGTCAGGATTTGCCACAAAATGCAAAGTTCTCTTCAAATTTAGTACATTTTTCATAATTTTCTTTTTTTTAGGGTTTTGAAAGTCAAAATTACTATTAATTAATTCACATCAATGAATTGAAGATATATAATGCCAAAAAAATATAACTTTCAAAGGAAAGAACTTTCAGAGTGAGCCAATGAAACCAGCATCAACATTTTGCAAGCTTAATGAGCGGGCTCTGACATGCCGGGCTTGTTTCAATTGTTTTATTTTTGTTCTCGCCTGTTCACACTTTTTAATCTCAGTTCATGTTAGCTCTTCATATTCAACCGTGTTTCCCAAAATTAGCATTATGGCTCAGCGAAGTATATTAATTTAATTCGCCTGACAGTTTCTGTTACATTTGTGGTGAATATACAGTGTTGAAGCAACAGCTGAATATTACAGACTTTGTGAAAAAAGTATACGTCGCATATTTCAGACTAAAGCTTGGAGATCAAGATAAAGCTTGGGCGCCTCATAAAGTGTGCAAACGGTGTGTTGAGGACCTCCGAAATTGGTTCAAGGGTAAGAGAAAAAAGCTTTCCGTTATGGGATTCCTATGGTATGGCGAGAGCAAAAGAACCATAGTGACGATTGTTCACTCAGCAATTCGTCCCATCCCCCATGGCACAGATATACCAGTACCCAAGGCCCCTGCTACCTTGGAAGAGATAACTATGTCCGATGAAGGTGGAGTCATACCTGAACCAGATGAATCAAGTTCTGACTTTGAAGATGATACAAGACCAAAATTGTTTTCCCAGGAGGAGATGAATGATTTGGTAAGAGATTTAAATCTTCCCAAAGATGCCGCTGAGTTACTCGGCTCAAGGCTCAAAAGCAAGAATTTATTGTTGCCAGGAGTGTCTTTTTCATGGTTCAGACATCGTTCAGACAAGTTCGTTCCTTACTTTGCCCAGGAAGATAAGTTGGTTTATTGCATCAATGTCGAAGGTTTGATGGGTCAATTCAAAATCCCATATGATTCAGCGCAATGGCGTCTTTTTATAGATTCTTCAAAAAGAAGTCTCAAAGCAGTTTTACTCCACAACGGCAGTTTTTATGCTTTCATCCCTGTAGGGCATTCCGTACACCTCAAGGAAACCTACAAGAACTTGGAATTGGTTCTCCGTAAACTTAAATATGATGACCACGGTTGGCAAGTGTGCGGGGATTTGAAAGTCTTGTACATGCTGCTCGGGCAACAAGCTGGGTATACCAAACACCCTCGTTTTCTGTGTCTATGGGACAGTCGAGACCGACAAAATCACTGGACCAAGAAGAATTGGCAGCCGAGGGTGCTCACACTTGCTGAAAAAAAAATGTCCTCCGAGAAACTTTGGTTCTTCCCCATAAAGTTCTTCTACCACCTCTCCACATCAAATTGGGATTGATGAAGCAATTCGTAAAATATCTTCCAAAAGATGGAGAATGCTTCAAATACTTGGTCGCCAAGTTTCCAGGCCTCTCTGAGGCAAAATTGAACGAAGGTGTGTTCGTCGGACCAGACATTAGAAGGCTTATAGCTGATCAAGAGTTTATCAATACCATGACGTATCCTCAAAAAGAAGGGTGGATTGCATTTAAAGAGGTCGTAGAGAAATTTTTAGGCAATAACAAAGACCCTGACTACAAACAAATGGTCGGACGAATGCTGAAAGCATTTCAAGCTTTAGGTTGCCTGATGAGTTTGAAAGTGCATTTCCGCCATTCCCACCTTGACAACTTTCCTGAAAATTTGGGAGCTGTGAGTGAAGAGCAAGGTGAACGATTCCACCAGGACATTAAAGAGATGGAAAGAAGATACCAGGGAAGATGGAGTATTACAATGATGGCAGACTACTGTTGGACGCTTCAGAGAGACATTACAGATGCTACTCACAAGCGTAAATGTACCAAGAGAAGCCTCACAGGGAAGAAGAATCGATTTTAGTGTGTGTTAGTGAGCTCATTGTAGTTAAAAAAATGATTTTCATGAAACATTTGTAATAAAAAATTAATTTTACGAGTCTATTTTCATTTATTTTGAGGTATTGTCTTATTTAACATAGTTACTTAAATTGTCAGAAAACGTGATGTCCTATGACAAAATGGAGGTCGTTTTCGGATTTAGCACACTCAAAAACATAAAGATTACGTGGAATAACCAAAATAGCTCTCGAAAAAAAAATTTTTGCAGACCTGTGAATCGATCGAAGAAGTATCATCTGTTCATTCATTTCATATATTTTAAAATTGTTCCATGACATGGATGTCCGGGGGAAGTGAGAGCGCCACAACCTGGGCTCACTGGAAGAGCGCTGGTCAGAAGTGCGTATAAGTGTTTTACTTTACTACAGCAGTTAACGGGGATTTCCTATGAACAAAGTTCATTTTAAAATTGATCTTAAAATAATAATAATCTCCACATTTAGATGTGTTTAAAAAATAAATAAATAAATAAATAAATATATATTATATATATATATATATATATATATATATTTTATACATATATATATATACATATATATATTTTATATATATTTTATATATATATATTATATATTTTGTATATATATATATATATTTATATATATATATTTTATATATATATATGTATATATATATATATATATACACACCGTATTTTTCGCTTTATAAGACGCACTTTTGTTCCCCCAAATTTTGGGGGAAAGTAGGGGGTGCGTGATAAAAACCGAATATAAGGATTATATACTGCAGGGTCCAGGGGAGGTGGGGGCCGCTCTGGAGCGGTGATGGGGGCTGCTGGGGGGGGCTGGTGAAGCTGCGGGAGGGAGCCTTTGATCTCCTGCTCCCGCTCATATAATATGCACACCCGCTGTCCATCACTGTGGTGCTGAAACCGCACCGCGGCGATGGGCTGGGGGAGCTGCGTATATTATATCTGCCTGCGCTCCCTTTGATCGCACATGCACCCCTATGTTAGATATGGCCCCCATGCTGCTGCCCATAGTAAAATAAAAAAAACTCTTTACTTACCCCCTCCAGTATGTCTCCCCGGTCTCCCTCCTGCTGCTGTGATCATGCACGCAGAGATGTCACTCTGCTGTGCCGATCACATGACTGGGACCGTGAACCAGGAAGTAGGAAGTGCAGGAGACTGGAGCTCAACCCCAAGGAGGGGGACACGAGCACAGTGCTGGTGAAGGTAAGGAAAGAGTTTATTTTACTAAAAGTAGCAGCATGGGGGCGATATCTAACACAGGGTGATGTGTGCCAGCCACAGGGGGCCGTGTGTGCCAGCCACAGGTGGCCGTGTGTACCAGCCATAGGGGGCAGTGTGTGCCTGCCAAAGGGGGCAGTGTGTGCCTGCCAAAGGGGGCCGTGTGTGCCAGCCATAGGGGACGTGTGCCAGCAATAGGGGACATGTTGCATCACAGGGGGACGTGTGCCAGCACAAGGGGGCTATATTCAATTTAAGGTGGCCATATCCAGATTAAGGGGGCTAATTTTAGGATGGGGGGGCTATGAGGGACATATACTCTATGATTTGTTAGACGGACACTGGCATTATAAGATGGACCCCATTTATTAAAAAAAATTCTCTATTCCTTCACCAAATTTGGGGGGGTTGTCTTATCAGGTGCGTCCTATAAAGCGAAAAATACGGAATATATATACGGTATATATATATTATAGATTTTCTTGTGCTGAGATAATCTTAGATATGTGTCCTGCTATATACTGTGAAATGCCATGTCTGACTATACAGGGACATGGCATTTTTACCACATCTCTTGGGTCGCGGACAAAATAATAAAGCATACAGACATTTCACGTAACATTTTCTATAGAGCGGTTCACACATCCATGTTTTTTGTGAACCATGTCTGCAAAATAATCACAGAGATGTGTCTGTTTTTATCATGGATTAAATTTACATACCCAAGTCTATGGGTCTGTGAAAATCTTTGCCTACGCAGAGATGACATTTGTTTGCACTTTGTGTGCTGTCTGTGTTTAACAGTGTAATAAGGAAAAGCTTTGTAATTTTAGTTATTTTCCCGTGTGTGAAAATCACTGATGAAGTTCTGATGGTAGAAAATAACACTGACCAAACACTGATGACACCCAGTCCTCTATTTGCGTGAGTTCAAAATCAGTTACTTGTTTTCAACTATACACCATAGTACTTAAATATATTTTAGTATATACAAGTGCATCTGAATAAATTAGAAATCATCAAAAAGTTAATTTAATTCAGTAATTCAATACGAAAAGGGAAACTCTAAAGCCTGCTTTACACACTTCAATAGATCTTTCAATCCGTCGTCGGGGTCAAGTTGTAAGTGACGCACATCCGGCATCGTTCGTGACGTATTTGCGTGTGAAACCTACATGCGATCAAGATTGAACGAAAATACGGTGATCGCATACACGTCGTTTATTCCTCATACATTGGACGTTTTGTTGTACGAAACTAGTGAATTGTAACGTGTGACATCCCTCATACGATTTTGGTGTCTGATGCTATGTGCGCAGGTGTGCGCTCTGCACCGCAGCTTAAAAAAGGTCTGCTTCAGAGCGCAGCTGAAAAGCTGCGTTCTGAAGCGCCTCACAATGTCTGTCATTCACTAATCTCTGTCAGTCGGTCACTATCTCTGTCCCTCACTCTCTGTCCATGTCAGTCTATCCCCGTCTCTCATATACTCACCGATCCCCGATGCTGCACGGCATTCACACTGCTCTGGCGGCTTTTACTGTTTTGAAAAAGCCGGCCGCCCATTAAACAATCTCGTATTCCCTGCTTACCCCGCCCACCGGCGCCTATGATTGGTTACAGTGAGACACGCCCCCCACGCTGAGTGACAGGTGTCACACTGCACCCAATCACAGCAGCCGGTGGGCGTGTCTATACTGTGCATTGAAATAAATAATTAAATAATTAAAAAAAACAGCGTGCGGTCTCCCCCAATTTTAATACCAGCCAGATAAAGCCATACGGCTGAAGGCTGGTATTCTCAGGATGGGGAGCTCCACGTTATGGGGAGCCCCCCAGCCTAACAATATCAGCCAACAGCCGCCCAGAATTGCCGCATACATTATATGCGACAGTTCTGGGACTGTACCCGGCTCTTCCCGATTTGCCCTGGTGCGTTGGCAAATCGGGGTAATAAGGAGTTATTGGCAGCCCATAGCTACCAATAAGTCCTAGATTAATCATGTCAGGCGTCTATGAGACACCTTCCATGATTAATCTGTAAATTACAGTAAATAAACACACACACCCGAAAAATCCTTTATTAGAAATGAAAACACAAACATATGCCCTGGTTATCCACTTTAATCAGCCCCAAAAAGCCCTCCTTGTCCGGCGTAATCCAGGATGATGCAGCGTCCCATCCAGCGCTGCTGCATGGAGGTGACCGGAGCTGCAGCAGACACAGCCGCTCCGGTCACCTCCACGCAGCTAATGAAGACAGCCGTGCGATCAGCTGATCTGTCACTGAGGTTACCCGCTGTCACTGGATCCAGCGGTGACAGCGGATAACCTCAGTGACAGGTCAGCTGATCACGCGGCTGTCTTCATTAGCTGTGTGGAGGTGACCGGAGCGGCTGTGTCTGCTGCAGCTCCGGTCACCTCCATGCAGCAGCGGTGGAAGCGACGCTGCATCATCCTGGATTACGCCGGACAAGGAGGGCTTTTTGGGGCTGATTAAAGTGGATAACCAGGGTATATGTTTGTGTTTTCATTTCTAATAAAG
Organism: Anomaloglossus baeobatrachus; assembly: GCF_048569485.1. Classification (NCBI taxonomy): domain Eukaryota; kingdom Metazoa; phylum Chordata; class Amphibia; order Anura; family Aromobatidae; genus Anomaloglossus; species Anomaloglossus baeobatrachus. The sequence goes on from NC_134353.1 coordinate 697,932,135, forward strand.
GATTTTTCGGGTGTGTGTGTTTATTTACTGTAATTTACAGATTAATCATGGAAGGTGTCTCATAGACGCCTGACATGATTAATCTAGGACTTATTGGTAGCTATGGGCTGCCAATAACTCCTTATTACCCCGATTTGCCAACGCACCAGGGCAAATCGGGAAGAGCCGGGTACAGTCCCAGAACTGTCGCATATAATGTATGCGGCAATTCTGGGCGGCTGTTGGCTGATATTGTTAGGCTGGGGGGCTCCCCATAACGTGGAGCTCCCCATCCTGAGAATACCAGCCTTCAGCCGTATGGCTTTATCTGGCTGGTATTAAAATTGGGGGGGACCGCACGCCGGTTTTTTAAATTATTTAATTATTTATTTCAATGCACAGTATAGACACGCCCACCGGCTGCTGTGATTGGGTGCAGTGTGACACCTGTCACTCAGCGTGGGGGGCGTGTCTCACTGTAACCAATCATAGGCGCCGGTGGGCGGGGTAAGCAGGGAATACGAGATTGTTTAATGGGCGGCCGGCTTTTTCAAAACAGTAAAAGCCGCCAGAGCAGTGTGAATGCCGTGCAGCGCCGCGCCGGGGATCGGTGAGTATATGAGAGAGGGCTGCTCAATTCAGTCACTCAGGAGATTAGCGGTCACCGGTGAGTCTTCACTGGTGACCGCTAATCAGGACGCGACACAGACAGAGCCGCAGCATGACAATGAAGTCGGGTGAGGTTCACCCGAGTTCATTCTGACAGTGCGGCTCTGTCTGTGTCTGCTGTCAGCGGCCATTCACCGCTGCTACATGGCTGTCTGTGTCTGCTGTTAGCGGCCATGTAGCAGAGCTGAATGGCAGATGACATAGTAAAAACTCATCCCTACACATTACACACGCTTGGCAAGTCAATAAATAAAAAAAAAAAAGGTGCCCAATGCATACGTCACAGAACACATGATCCAAAGGATCGCACACAAAATTGATCAATTTAACATAGACTACTAACGCACGTGTGACAGCAAATGAACGACCTACATGCAATCTCATTAGATCGCATATGCGACCTGGGCGTGTCACATCGCATACGAGATCGCATACCTAATTGTAAGGTGTAAAGCAGGCTATATAGAGTCATTACACACAGAGTGATTTATTTTGACTGTTTATTTCTCTTAATGTTGATGATTATGGCTTACAGCCAATGAAAACCCAATAGTCATTATCTTAGAAAATTAGAATAATTACCAGAAAACACCCGCAAAGGCTTCCTAAGCTTTTAAAATGGTCCCTTAGTCTGGTTCAGTAGGGCATAGAATCATGGGGAAGACTGCTGACTTGACAGATGACAGATTGCCAAAAGGCAGGCATTGACACACTCCACAAGGAGGGTAAGCCTCAAGAGGTGATTGCTAAAGAAGCTGGCTGTTCACAGAGTGCTGTATCCAAGCATATTAATGGAAAGTTGAGTGGAAAGAAAAAGTGTGGTAGAAAAAGGTGCACAAGCAACCGGTGTAACCACAGCCTTGATAGGATTATAAAGAAAACGCTATTCAAAAATTTGGGGGAGATTCACAAGGAGTGGACTGCTGCTGGAGTCAGAGCTTCAAGAGCCACCACACACAGATGTATCCAGGACATGGGCTACAAGTGTGGCCTTTCTTGTGTCATTCCACTCATGAGCAATAGACAACGCTAGAAGTGTCTTACCTGGGCCAAGCAGAAAAAGAACTGGACTGATGCTCAATGGTTCAAGGTGTTGTTTTCAGATGAAAGGAAATGTTGCATTTCATTTGGAAATCGCGGTCCCAGAGTCTGAAGGAAGAGTGGAGAGGCCACAATCCAAGCTGCTTTAGGTCTAGTGTGAAGTTTCTACAATCAGTGATGGTTTGGGGAGCCATGTCATCTGCTGGTGTAGGGCCACTGTGTTTTATGAAGGCCAAAGTCAGCACAGTCGTCTACCAGGAATTTTTAGAGCACTTCATGCTTCCCTCTGCCGACAAGTTTTTTGGAGATGGAAATTTCATTTTCCAGCAGCACTTAGCACCTGCCCACACTGCCAAAAGTACCAATACCTGGTTTAATAACTACAGTATCACTGTACTTGATTGGCCAGCAAACGTTCCTGATCTAAATCCCATAGAGAATCTATGAGGTATTGTCAAGAGGCAGATGAGAGACACGAGACCCAACAATGCAGACGAGCTGAAGGCCGTTATCAAAGCAACCTGGGATTCCATAACAACTCAGCAGTGCCACAGGCTGATCACCTCCATGCCACACTGCATTGATGCAGTAATTTATCCAAAAGGAGCCCCAACCAATTATTGAGTCCATTTACTGTACAGACTTTTCAGTAGGCGCCAACATTTCTGAGTTTAAAATAATTTTTTCAGTTGGTCTTATATAATATTCTAAATTTCTGAGATAATGACTTTTGGGTTTTCATTGGCTGTAAGCAATAATCATCAACATTACCAGAAATAAACACTTGAAATAGATCACTCTGTGTGTAATGACTCTATATAATATATGTTTCACTTTTTGTATTGAATTACTGAAATAAATACATTTTTGGATAATCTAATTTATTGAGATGCACTTGTAAAACAAGTGATCAATCAAGTGCCCTATAGGGACTGATTTATAAAATAACCATACCATGCCCATACAAGTCCGATATATAACATTTTTAATTATTTAACCCATATGGTGAGCACTGTAAACATAAATAAAAAAAAAATTGAAAATCTAAACTTGACGTTTTTGGTCGCTGCACTTCCACCACCCCAAGGGATGCAATAAAAAGGTGATCAAAATGCCGTATATAACCAAACTGATGTATTTAAAAACATTGCTACACCACACAAAAAAGCAGGTCCTTACGCAGCATTGGGAAGATGGCGACAACATTTTTTTTTTCTTCTTCAAAGCAGAATTTTTTTTATTGCACCACTTAATACAATACACATATAAGTTTGTTGCTATAGTTGTAGTTAAAGACTTGAAGTTGTAGACCTGAAGAATCATGACCACATAAAACCGCTGTAACAACAAAACTAAAAGACAATGGCAGAATTGTGGGTATTTCCCAATTTCACAGCGATTTATAACTTTTTTTTCCCCATTTTTCAATACATCAGTACATGTGAATGATGTCATAAAACTACAACTCATCCCGAAAAAATAAGCCCTCAAATGGCTGTTAGCCGGAAAAAAAAAGGCTCTAAAAAGAAAGAAAACGACAAGGGGCTGCATCCTAAGGCCTCATTCAGCTATCCATGCTGCATGTATGTGTTGACCTTTGGTACAACACGTACCCGTTATAAGCTTTGGTGTGAGTCCCTTGTCTGTGTTTTTTTAAGGACCGTGTGTCTGTGCAAAACTCAGACACATCCATTTTTTCTGGTATCACAGATCAAAAGGGCCAATACAAGTCTATGGAGCCATGAAAAACACATAGAGCACATGGATGACATGAGTGTGCCATGTGTGACGCCCTGGACTATTCAGGTCGTCACAGGATACTGCACGCTATTTTTCTATGGTGCAGGATTCAAACCCCCATAGTTCTGGGTCTGATCCTGCAGTACTGCCTCCACCAGCATTCACAAATCCTAGATACACCTTGCATCACACCTGTCAGGCACACCAGTGGGCTGCTTAAGCAGGAATAGGGCCGCCCACCTAGGGGTCAGGCAGGGAGGTGGGAGTAAGTCAGTGGAGTGGTAGCCCTCGAGCCGAAAGGAGCTCTGAGGAAGCTGGGAGTTGTAGCTCCCAGGGAAGAAGCAGACTAGGTCGCAGACGGTGATCTGGACCTAGAGGAGTCAGACCCCCGGCCGCAGGGGATTGAGGCTAGGTGCCTGGGACCTGTCTTGGAGGACAAGTCCTCGGGACCGAAGGCACCTCGGGGTACACGGACCCTAGGTTGGGGAGAAGCTTCAGGCGACCCGGATATTAACCTGCAGAGGATCGGGCCTATATGGACTGTTCCCACCAAGCTCAGAGATCGGGGGCACTAGCGCAACGAGGGGGATAGGGCTTTCCAAACAAGCGGCTCACTGAAATCCCAAGCGTGAGCCCCTGAGAGCAGGCTACTTCATTTAGCCACAGTTGGGAGCGGGGCCCGGAAAGCTCCAAGCTGACGGGCCACAGAGGACACTCTAAATTTGTGCCAGGAGGCAGGTCACGGACCACCAGGCAGTGCTGCAGGGGACGGGACCCGGACGAGCTCCCCTCAAGAGACAGCGGCAGTCAGAGACTTGGTTTACCCTGTTGTCAGCGTCTGCTTTATTGCTGAGTGAGTACCTGACTGACCCCTGCAACCAGCGAGCCTGCACTCCCCTTGCATCCCATAGCACCATCCAGAGTCCCGGAGCCTTCCCCTACCCATGGAGGGTAACGTCATGTTGCTGCCCCACTTCAACACCCCGGGTACTCCCAACGGCAGCGGCGGTGCTCCCAATTACCGTACACAATGGGTGGCGTCACGAACTATATACCAATCCCCTGTAAATACCCCCCCTTTTTCATTTGAGTGTAGCCCCTAGCCCCCGGGTCCGGAGACCCTCGAGCCACGAGTAATCACCACCCCTGGATCCTAGTGGTTCGATCCGCTGCAGGGGCGGCACACCATGTCCATGTTTAACATTGGAAAGTATAGAAGAAATTTGTAATTTATTTATCCATCCGTCAAAAACACTGATGATAAAAATGGACACATGATCCGTACACTGTAGATGTGTCACCCAGGGTTATGGGGTACTCTGTCAGGGGCAGTGTATAACTGGAGAATGTCACTTTGGTGGCCGTTGCCCGGTCCCATGCCCTGGGTGCTTTATAAAAGGGGAATATTTACAGGGGATTTTGATAAAGTTCACATGTGACGCCATTTGCGGTGTTGCGGCTATAGGGATGGAGCCGCCACTGCACAGTTTTCACTACTGGGGCTGGTGTTAGTGGCAGCCTGGTTGTTAGGCCCACCGCAAGTAGGGCCAGGCCCCAGAGGATAGGTGATGTAAACGGGTGTCGAAAGAAGGTAGGCCACACACTGGGTTGCAGTATAACTGGTTCTTTTACTCACAGTAAGCTGGAAACTGGTCACCTGAGGCCGGCTGGTTTTATCCGCAGGTCCCCTTAGTCACAGTGCCAGTGTAGTGACCTGGTGGCTTCTTTCCCCTGCACCTGTCTTTGGTTGGTGGGTCCTTGTGGCTTGGAGTGGCTGGGGGTCCCCTCCTAGTTGTCTCTTACAGCAGTCTGTACGACGGTAGCATGAACCCTGTGGGGTCGGAGTCTCTGGTCCTGTTTCCGGTTCTCCCGTTGCTACTGTGTCTCAAACTTCAAGGTCAGCAAGGTCCGTGATGATCCCCTCACTGTGCAGATTTTATCAGGTCTGCCTGGAGCTTTTGCCTGACCAAGGATTCTGTACCCCATTGGTGCGTAGTTCCGGGAGTACTCCACTGGCAACCAACCGCCTGGGCCCACAGGTCACTGTCACACTCCTGTCAGTGCATCTGCTCTCTTTCACTGCAACTACAGACTGACTACTGTCTTCCTGACTGTCCACTGTCTGCCTCTCCCACCTGGTCGTCTAGTGTACTGGATTGGCTCCACCTCTGAGTGGCCATCCATTTGTCCAGCCAGACCAGTCTATGGGGATTTTGGGCAAAAACAGGGATTAACTGAAATGTTTAGTTGTGACCGGCACTTGTCTTCTGGGTTCCCTGGGGGCAGGCCCTGCATCCTGGTGGGGGTGCAGTAGCTTGTAGCTCCCTGATGGTCTCAGAAGCACTATATAGACACATGGATCCAAAACACCGATGACACTGGTACCATTTTTTCACAGAGACTTTAGTTTGCATTGTGAGCAATGAGTAACCCGTCAGCATTACCTGTACAGGTAATATGACCACGAGGTACTTTATATACCTAATATTTCTCTTGTTTAGTTCAATTACTCTTCTATTTAATTTAACTTATAAGTGATTTATATCACATTCTGTATACCTGTGTATTGTGATGTATATTCCACCATGTATACATCATGTATGTCAGTAAAGACTTAAGGTCCCGTCACACGCAGCGACATATCTAACGATATATTGCTGGGGTCACGGATTCCGTGCCGCACATCCGACATCGTTAGCGACGTCGTGGCGTGTGACAGCAATGAACGACCGTTAACGATGGAAAATACTCACCTTATCGTCCATCGTTGACACGTTCCTTTTTAAAAAAATCGTTGATTGTTGAGCACGCAGGTTTTTTGTCGTTCCCGAGGCAGCACACATCGCTACGTGTGACACCTCGGGAATGACGAACTGCAGCCGGCAATGCGGAAGGAAGGAGGTGGGCGGGATGTTACGTCCCGCTCATCTCCGCCCCTCCGCTTCTATTGGGTGGCCGCTTAGTGACGCCGCTGTGACGCCGCACGAACCGCCCCCTTAGAAAGGAGGCGGTTCGCCGGCAACAGCGACGTCGCTAGGCAGGTAAGTCCGTGTGACGGCTCCTAACGATATTGTGCGCCACAGGCAGCGATTTGCCTGTGACGCACAAACGACGGGGGCGGGTGCTTTCACCAGCGACATCGCTAACGATATCGCTCCGTGTAACACCCCCTTTAGAATAAATTATATACATGTACGATTTCTGAAAACAATACTATCTTTTAAGCCGTCTCATTCTCTTTTGTAGATTTTTTTTCTATATATCTCATGGTGACTTTTGACAGTATCACCTTCTTAAAGGCATAGCAAGTTCAAAAATCTATTGGTTGGTTGATTGATTTTTTTTTCTTATTGTAAGTTTGTGTGATCATGATTTCGGTATTATGAAGTGAATAAGATTGGATATGATTTTAATATGATGATTAATATGGAATTAGGTGTGTCATTCTTTTGGTACAGTTTAGCTCTGAAGGGCACACCTATATCTTTATGTTCTTTTTTCTGTATTTGTCTATTTTAGTGTCTGATGAAGACCCAAATATTGAGGTCGAAACGTTAAAAAATATTTTTCTGCACTACCTGTATAATAAACTCCTAACAATCATTTTGGAGTGTAAAGTCCTCTTTTATTTATTGATGGGTGACCCCTTCTTGAGCACCTATTTGTTCTCACTTTAATCCGTAAGCATTGTTACAAAGAAAATGACATGTTTATATCTACACTTCATACAAATATTAGGTCACAGGTAAATAATGCCTTAGGGTACACTCACACTAGCGTATAAAAAAAAAAATATTGGTCCAATTTTCAACCAGAAAAGTAGGACAATTTTTTTTCTCACTTGTCATCCGTGTGCTGCCCGTATGTAACCCATTTTTTTTTTCTCAGCAGCTATTATTCATTTACAGGACCATTTACAGTGTCCTATGCAAGAGAATGGCACTACATCCATAATAACGGATGCCACTGGGATGGTGCATGTGGCAAAGGATTATTTTCTCGCCCCTACAGACTTGAATAGGTGAGTCTTATCCGATTTACGAGTCCACTCGCAGCATGCAGTGATTTTTTATTCAGGCAGAATAAAGCTGAGAGAATAATCACATATCTGTACTGCCTCATTGAATAACATGGGTCCGAGTGCAATCCCTTTTTTTCTCGCATTGCACTTGTCCAAGTGATACTCGCGTGAGCGAACCCTTAGGCAGGCTTTGCACACTACGACATCGCAGCCCGATGCTGCGATGCCGAGTGCGATAGTGCCCGCCCCCGTCGCAGCAGCGATATGTGGTGATAGCTGGCGTAGCGAAAGTTATCGCTACGCCAGCTTCACACACACACTCACCTGCCGTGCGACGTCCCTGTGGCCGGCGACCCGCCTCCTTGTTAAGGGGGCGGGTCGTGCGGCGTCACTGCGACGTCACACGGCAGGCGGCCAATCAGAGCGGAGGGGCGGAGATGAGCAGGATGTCAACATCCTGCCCACCTCCTTCCTTCCGCATATCCTACGGAAGCCGCAGTGAGGCCGGTAGGAGACGTTCCTCGCTCCTGCGACTTCACACACAGCGATGTGTGCAGCCGCAGGAGCGAGGAACAACATCGGACCGTCGCGTCAGCGTAATCATGGATTACGCCGACGCTGCACCGATGATACGATTACGACGCTTTTGCGCTCGTTAATCGTATCATCCAGCCTTTACACACTGCGATGTCGCATGCGATGCCGGAAGTGCGTCATTTTCAATTTGACCCCACCGACATCGCACCTGCGATGTCGCAGTGTGCAAAGTGCCCCTTAGGGTTTGTGCACACCATCAGGACGAAGCGGGTCCTGACCTGCAAGGCTGCAAGTCTCATCCGCAGGGGATCACAGCTGCTTGTGGCCATGTTCTAGGCTCAGGCAGTTGCGGTCTCTCGCCGTGTCCTCCCTGCTGAGAACGCTTGCATTTTCACAGCAAAGAATTGACATGCTGCGGCTCGGAAAGCCGCATCGCAGGTTAGTTTTCACTGCAGGATAAATAAGCACAGTGGGCATGGGATTTAACATATAAGTAATGATTATTTTTTATTTTAAAGTATTACATGCCTATTGTGTATTTTTTTGTGAAAATGGACAACCCCTAAAATTTTATATGAAAAATTCTAATGATCAATTAAACGCTATGCACAGCTTCACAACATTTTTAACCTCCTAATGAATCTAAAATAAAAGCAAAGCACTTTTCCTATATGTCTTAAAATATATATATATACTATACATATATTATTTTCTTTCTACAGCTTTTATGCAGATTAAGTATATCCATGGCAACAGACCGCAAACAAATTCAGTATTGTGTATTCTGTGTAGTCTTGCTGTCACATAATTTTTCCCAATTGTCAATTACCTTGTGCTAACATCCCTCTGGCAGAGGCAAAATCAGACGACTGTCAGAAATCAACAATCTGTTTAAAAAAGGATGCTCAGTAGCTGTTATGCTCTGTAATAGATGAAAACTATGATGCTAGTGTGAATAGAGTCATAAGGGGGCTTTACACGTTACGATATCGTTAATGTATTATCGTCGGGGTCACGTTGTTAGTGACGCACATCCGGCGTCATTAACGATATCGCAGCGTGTGACACTTACCAGCGACCTTAAGCGACCTGAAAAATGGTGAAAATCGTTCACCATGGAGAGGTCGTCCCAAAACCAAAAATCGGTAATGGTTTATCGATGTTGTTCGTCGTTCCTGCGGCAGCACACATCGCTATGTGTGACACCGCAGGAGCGAAGAACGTCTCCTTACCTGCTGCCGGCCACAATGCGGAAGGAAGGAGGTGGGCGGGATGTTACATCCCGCTCATCTCCGCCCCTCCGCTTTGATTGGCCGGCCGCTTAGTGACGTCGCGGTGACGTTGCTTTGATGCCGAACGTCCCTTCCCTTGAGGGAGGGAATGTTCGGCAGTCACAGCGACGCCGCCGACTAGGTAAGTGCGTGTGACACTGCCATAGCGATAATGTTCGCTACGGTAGCGAACACACGATATCGCACACACAACGGGGGCGGGTACTTACACGCTCGATATCGCTAGCAATTGTTAGCGATGTCGTAGCGTGTAAAGCCCGCTTTAGAGAGTGTTCTGCAAGCCACCGATCCTATACTTATCAATGTCACTTCATACACACGTCCTACATTTTCTTCACTCTTATAAGGTTTAAAAGGAACGACAGCCTTTTCTGGTTGGTTAAACTCTGTAAGCAAGAAATCCACACAGGTCCTATCATTACGAAGACCTATGTTTTATGGTGAGACATTTCATCTTCTGAGATCTTAGGGGTGAGGTTTCTCCTTGTGTGGAGTGACATGCCTGAAATGCCAGTGTAAGGAGGCTTACAAGCCATGCAATGTTCTGCGTTTTTGTGCGTTTTTTGCGGCAAAAACCGCACAAAAACTCACCCGCGTCAAAAAAAGCGGCGAAAAACGCACGCGTTATTGCCGCGATTTGGTGCGTTTTTTGCTGCGTTTTGCTGCGTTTTTGCTCACTGCGTCTTTATGCGTTTCTTTATCAGTGAACAATGCCATTAAAGATTGTTGAAAAAAAAAAAAAAGGTCTGATGTAATTTCCTTCTTCAATATGTTCTTCATTCTCCACTAGTGTATGCAGGAGAGCAGACAGCTGCAGAACTACAAGGCTCAGCATGCTCCATCCAATAGTGTATGCAGGAGAGCAGACAGCAGCTGCAGAACTACAAGGCTCAGCATGCTCCATCCAATAGTGTATGCAGGAGAGCAGACAGCAGCTGCAGAACTACAAGGCTCAGCATCCTCCATTAAGGACTGTATGCAGGAGTTTTTTGCCCCGCCAAAAAATGACGTGGGCTTCACCATATTTTTGTATGCTCGCCAGGTACAGCAGGCAGGTACGGGCTGCCCCCAACCCCAGCTGCCTATTTGTACCCGGCTGGGAACCAAAAATATAGGGAAGCACTTTTTTTTTATTTCATGAATTTCATGAAATAATTAAAAAAAAATGACGTGGGCGTCGCCCAATTTTTGAATCCAGCCAGGTACAACTAGGCAGCTGGGGATTGGAATCCACAGTGCAGGGTGCCCATGCTTTCTGGGCAACCCCGCTGCGAATTGCAGTCCGCAGCCACCCCAGAAAATGGAGCTTTCATAGAAGCGCCATCTTCTGGCGGTGTATCCAACTCTTCCAGCTGCCCTGGTGACGGGTGGCTCGCTGGGTAATAATGGGTTTAGGGCTAGCTGTATATTATCAGCTGGCCCTAAGCCCGAAAGTTATGGTGTCACGCCAATATTAGGCATGGCCACCATGAATTTCTAGTAAGGATAAAAAAAAACACACAGAAAAATATTTTTATTAGAAATAAAACACAACACAATTAGTGACTCCATCTTTATTGAAATAAAGAACCCCCCTCCGCAGTAATCCTGGGTCAAGGGTCCCGCGCCGTCCAATCCGGATCCAATATCATCTGATCGGTTTGCTGGAAGGCAAAGAGATCAGATGATGTCAGGTTCCAAGATGTGAATCACATGACACAGCAGCTGATCGTATAAAAGCCGTTTATACAATCAGATGATGCATCACGACAAAAAAGAAAAAAAAAAAAAAATACTCACTCATGTGCTGATTACCGGCAGCTCCTGGAGCGGAGTCTGATCCCGTCCGATCGCTGCAGGAGCTGCCGGTAATCAGGGATGAAGTCTCCTGACTGCATCCACTGACAGGTTAAGCCAGCCGGGCACCGGCGTCACCGCGAAACTTACGATCAGCTCATGCATCAGGTGACTGCATCAGGTGATCAGCGCCAGGTCCTGCAACAGCTATCGGAGGTGTCCCGGCCGTCTGCACACAGCCGGAGCGGCGGTACCGGGAGAGGAGCTGGGAGTGGGCATGGCACCGGGAGTCTGCAGACAGGTCATGTAGTTTTCTGAGCAAAAACGCACCCGAAAAACGCGCAAAAACGCACTGTGTGAACTTACCCTAACTTCTATTTCATGAGGGTGACTATCTGGATTTCATGCTACTCGTAGTTCAGATATGAGAACAAATCCCAAAAGATGAGCCATACGGTAAACATGCCGCCAGCATATGAATACAGGCGGCATGTATACACTACTCACAATCAATGCATAGACAGAGAACAAACGAGTATCTGTGCAATAGAATAAATTTTATTTGATGACAGACAGGCAAGACAGCAATACATGCAAATATAAAAACAACTACCATAAGATCAGAGGGGTATGGAGTATGAGTACAGGATGTATATATTGTAGTCGTTTGTGACTACTGTTTACCTCTCACACGGCTATTTTGTAATTGAATCTATATATTCACTGCACTATATATGCGGCCTCCTCCACGGCTATATATCGCTCATTGTGCCTCATTGTACGAATCACATTTTTTCTGGCCCGTTTGTATACCCTTACCCACCTCTCCCATGGCTACTGAGGGTGCTGTGTCCATTACACTCATTTGAACTTTTTCAGTATATAGTTTGGACATTTCGCCTCTCCCACGGCTATTGTTATTACATCCTGTACTCATACTCCATACCCCTCTGATCTTCTGGTAGTTGTTTTATATTTGCATGTATTGCTGTCTTGCCTGTCTGTCATCAAATAAAATTTATTCTATTGCACAGATACTCGCTTGTTCATAGTTCAGATATGCAGTGGCCTAAGAGGGGCAGTGGGGTATTTATCCCAGGTGCAGCCAGTAGGGGGTCGCTGTCGGGTCGCCTGATGCGGAGGTCCAAAGTGTCTCCCTGGTGGTTGCACTTTGCCGCCGCCCCATACTGGCTCAGAGAAGGTGTAGCATGCCTGCTCCCAGTGATCAATTGTACTTGGGTCTTTCAGGCATAAGTACAATTGAAGCCCTGATGGCCTGCACTTTCGTATCAGGGCAACGTCACTCCTCTGTGTCGCATAGGCATCAGAAGTTTCATGTGGTAAGTGCTCTAGTGGAACTGAAGACACCAAAGATTTACTGTAATTAGAGGAGGAAATTTGAGTACAGTGGAACCATGGTTAACGAGAACAATCCATAGGAAATCATTGAAATGCAGACAATTCGTTCCACAACTTGTTAAATGTCCCATCCTGATGCTCTATTGTGCCATTCCACACACGTACAAACACACACGCACAAACACAGATTATGTCTACCTTACCTTCCGTTCCCTTGCCGGTCTCCTGGAACTTGCAGTTCGCCCGTACAAGACGTGTATCGGATAACCAAGGCGACCGATGCCGGACCTTCCGCACTCAGCGTGCTGACGTCAAAGGCAGGAGCCACTTGCCTCTGACTGGCCAGCGCGCTGCCTTTGAGTAGCGCCTGACAGGGGAAGTTTCTCCTCGTCGCGATGGTTACTGGATACACATCCTGTGGAGGGAGGACCTTCCCCTGTCAGCCGCTACTTAGAGGCAGCGCGCTGGCCAATCAGAGGCAAGCGGCTCCTGCCTTTGACGTCATCACGCTGGGAGCTGAAGGTCCGGCATCGGTCGCCTTGGTTACCCGATACATGCAAGTTCCAGGAAGCCGGCGAGGGAACGGAAGGTAATGTGAGCATAATATGTGTGTGTGCGTGTTTGTTTGTGTATGTTTGTGCGTGCTTGTGTGTGTTTGTGTGGACTGCAAGAGCAGGTCAGAGCGCGGTGGATGTACGGAACCGGAAGTGTGTGCGGTGAGTGTTTTGCTTGTACAGCAAGGCTTTCTCGTAAACAGAGTTACAAATGTACAGAAAGCCTTGCTCGTTAGGTGAAATACTCGCTAACTGGGTTACTCGTTAAGCGAGGTTCCACTGTAGACAGTATGGCAAAACAGGGTGGGGAAATATCTAAGGACACATTATGGGGAGTGAGGGGGGGGGGAGTGTATATGGGCACAGTATGGGAGCAAAGGAGGTAGACATTTTAAGACATAGTATGGGGAGTGAGTGGTGAAAATTTTAGCATACAGTATGGATGAGCAAGGGGGTAAAAAAATTTGAAGACAGTATGTGGAGTGAGGGGTAAATTTTAGGACAGCATAGGGAGCGAGGAGGGATAGGTGAAAAGGTAGCGAGGAGACAATCTGGAATGATTAAAGGGAACCTGTCAGCAGAAATGTCCCCTAAAACCTAACAGATTCCCCCTCTGCAGCTCCTGGGCTGCATTCTAGAAAGGTCCCTGTTATGATTGTGCCCACTTTCTGACCAAAAAAAAGTGTTTATAAAGTTGTACCTTTTTGGCTTCGGATTCGGTAAATCTGACACGGGGGCGGGCTGCCTGATGGCCGTTATTCTGCCCCCTGGTCCTGTATGCCGCCCCCATCGCTGATTTCCATACTTCTGGACGCCGCCCACTGCTCCAGCCATCCCCGCGCATGCCCAGTGCCAGTCTCACGGGACTGAGCAGTGTGACCGCTGGTGACGTGTGCGCAGACAAGTGATTATGGACGGGACTGTGACTGTTATCAGCAAGTACCCGCCCATAATCTCGTGAGCGCGCAAACCTCTCCAGCGGTCACACTGTGCTCAGTGTAGATGCTAGACTGTATGGGCTGCTTCCAGGGATGACGTCCCTTTGTCACGTGATAGTATTTTGAACACGCCCCTATCACGTGACAAAGGGACGTCATCCCTGGAAGCAGCCCATACAGTCTAGCATCTACACTGAGCACAGTGTGACCGCTGGAGAGGTTTGCGCGCTCACGAGATTATGGGCGGGTACTTGCTGATAACAGTCACAGTCCCGTCCATAATCACTTGTCTGCGCACACGTCACCAGCGGTCACACTGCTCAGTCCCGTGAGACTGGCACTGGGCATGCGCGGGGATGGCTGGAGCAGTGGGCGGCGTCCAGAAGTATGGAAATCAGCGATGGGGGCGGCATACAGGACCAGGGGGCAGAATAACGGCCATCAGGCAGCCCGCCCCCGTGTCAGATTTACCGAATCCGAAGCCAAAAAGGTACAACTTTATAAACACTTTTTTTTGGTCAGAAAGTGGGCACAATCATAACAGGGACCTTTCTAGAATGCAGCCCAGGAGCTGCAGAGGGGGAATCTGTTAGGTTTTAGGGGACATTTCTGCTGACAGGTTCCCTTTAAAAATGTGAGGGAGCAGAGCACACTAACTGGGTAGTGGGGGGCAGTATGGAAAGGGGGCAGCATGGGGAGACTGTGTGAGGCCACAGCAAGGATGAGACAATATGACGAGGAGTGTGATGAGTGAGCACAGTAAAGAAACTGGGCAGTATAGAGGTGATACAGTGTGAGAAGATAGTGTGAAGAGAGGGCCCAGTATGAAAAGGAGAGGGCAAGTATCATTAAAGGGACAGTGTATGCATCATATTTTGTACAGAGAACAGAGTGAAGGGCAATTATTTATTCAAGGGCACAGTGTAGGGAAGATATTTTTATTCAGGAGCATTATAATGACACTGCTATTTTTAAGGGTATTGTGCTGGGATGTTCTGCACAATACCGAAGAAGATGGAAATCTGCAGAGATTATCTGTGAATATGAAAAATCATCATGGCATCTGGACAAAATGAAGAAAAGAAAGAACGACTCCAATCGGAGAAAACGTGATCTATAAGCTACCTGGATGTAAACATATATTTGTGATACTGACTAATTCTCTTCAGTACTGTGGTTTCTGTATAGTCCGACATCTGATGACGACTGATAACAATGACGCCCAGTATCTCTTACCGTTGTTAACGATGTACTGGAAGTTATAGGTTCATAAGATACAAATTTAGATT
Source organism: Anomaloglossus baeobatrachus (assembly GCF_048569485.1). Classification (NCBI taxonomy): domain Eukaryota; kingdom Metazoa; phylum Chordata; class Amphibia; order Anura; family Aromobatidae; genus Anomaloglossus; species Anomaloglossus baeobatrachus. The sequence goes on from NC_134353.1 coordinate 697,947,330, forward strand.
GGTCTGTCATGAAATTACAAATGATGTATCGTGTACTGATGGGGTTTTTGTTTTTTTTCCTGTTTTGATGGTAGTTCTTATGATGAATTCTGTACTACTGGTCGTTTCTGTTGATGTATTTCTGCACTGATGAGGGTTGTGATACTGTGTTTCTATACTGATGGGGGTTCTAGTGATGTATTTCTGTACTATACTTCTATTTTTGTGCTGTTATTGGTTCTGAGCCATGTAACATTCCATAACTTGTAAGATTTGATACATGGCTATGTTAAAGTGTTGTACGTACCATCTGATAAGTTAAGGATTACAATGGTTTTATTAATGTTAGGAGCATTAAAGCGTTATACAAGTTTGTGATGAGTCTGCAGTCACTCTATGTGACTGCAGACTTCTGAATTCTCACAGCGCACACAACTGCACGCTGTCAGGATTCTCTGGTGCTGGCAGTGAGAGTGGGAGGTCATGAAACTGGAAGTATGTGATTTGCATACATGCAGCCGCATGCCTATGAATTGAGTAAGGCAGGACAAATCTAGTCGGAATGTGGCCAGGAATATACAAATCGCATACTTGCGCTCACATGACTGTCCAGTCTTGTCACTGGCAAGAGAGAATCGTAATTGTGCAGTTCATGCACTGTGAGAATTCAGAAGCCTGCAGTCACCTAGAGTGACTGCAGACTGTCATCTCAAACCTGGACAAGCCTTTTAATTATAAAATTAAGCTCTGTAGTATGCCAGTCCTAACAGCGTGTAACATATTCACTGTCAGGATTCAGTTCTGCTTGCTAATTCCAGCAGTCAGGGCTGCCACTAGGAATTTCAGGGCCCCATATTGGCAACATTTTTGGGCCCCCTTGAGACTCCGCCCAGGCTCCACCCCAGCTCCACGTCCACCTCTCAAACCTTTCACACTCTCAACGCCATGCTTGGAAAAACGTGTATGTATATACACACATATATATATATATATATATATATATATATAATACATATATATATATATATATATATATATACATATATATACATACATACAGTTAGGTCCAGAAATATTTGGACAGTGACACAAGTTTTGTTATTTTAGCTGTTTACAGAAACATGTTCAGAGATACAATTATATATATAATATGGGCTGAAAGTGCACACTCCCAGCTGCAATATGAGAGTTTTCACATCCAAATCGGAGAAAGGGTTTAGTAATCATAGCTCTGTAATGCATAGCCTCCTCTTTTTCAAGGGACCAAAAGTAATTGGACAAGGGACTCTAAGGGCTGCAATTAACTCTGAAGGCGTCTCCCTCGTTATCCTGTAACCACCTACACCCCACCTACTGTCTCCTCCCCAAAATCCTTTAGGATGTAAGCCCGCAAGGGCAGGGCCCTCTTCCCCCTGTGCTAGTCTGTCTATTGTAACGTGTACATGTATTCTGTATGTAACCCCCTCATGTACAGCACCATGGAATCAATGGTGCTCTATAAATAAACAATAATAATAATAATAATAATCAATGAAGTAGTTAAAAGGTCTGGGGTTGATTACAGGTGTGTGGTTTTGCATTTGGAAGCTGTTGCTGTGACCAGACAACATGCGGTCTAAGGAACTCTCAATTGAGGTGAAGCAGAACATCCTGAGGCTGAAAAAAAAGAAAAAATCCATCAGAGAGATAGCAGACATGCTTGGAGTAGCAAAATCAACAGTCGGGTACATTCTGAGAAAAAAGGAATTGACTGGTGAGCTTGGGAACTCAAAAAGGCCTGGGCGTCCACGGATGACAACAGTGGTGGATGATCGCCGCATACTTTCTTTGGTGAAGAAGAACCCGTTCACAACATCAACAGAAGTCCAGAACACTCTCAGTGAAGTAGGGGTATCTGTCTCTAAGTCAACAGTAAAGAGAAGACTCCATGAAAGTAAATACAAAGGGTTCACATCTAGATGCAAACCATTCATCAATTCCAAAAATAGATACGCCAGAGTTAAATTTGCTGAAAAACACCTCATGAAAGCCAGCTCAGTTCTGGAAAAATATTCTATGGACAGATGAGACAAAGATCAACCTGTACCAGAATGATGGGAAGAAAAAAGGTTGGAGAAGAAAGGGAACGGCACATGATCCAAGGCACACCACATCCTCTGTAAAACATGGTGGAGGCAACGTGATGGCATGGGCATGCATGGCTTTCAATGGCACTGGGTCACTTGTGTTTATTGATGACATAACAGCAGACAGGAGTAGCCGGATGAATTCTGAAGTGTACCGGGATATACTTTCAGCCCAGATTCAGCCAAATGCCGCAAAGTTGATCGGACGGCGCTTCATAGTACAGATGGACAATGACCCCAAGCATACAGCCAAAGCTACCCAGGAGTTCATGAGTGCAAAAAAGTGGAACATTCTGCAATGGCCAAGTCAATCACCAGATCTTAACCCAATTGAGCATGCATTTCACTTGCTCAAATCCAGACTTAAGACGGAAAGACCCACAAACAAGCAAGACCTGAAGGCTGCGGCTGTAAAGGCCTGGAAAAACATTAAGAAGGAGGAAACCCAGCGTTTGGTTATGTCCATGGGTTCCAGACTTAAGGCAGTGATTGTCTCCAAAGGATTCGCAACAAAATATTGAAAATAAAAATATTTTGTTTGGGTTTGGTGTATTTGTCCAATTACTTTTGACCTCCTAAAATGTGGAGTGTTTGTAAAGAAATGTGTACAATTCCTACAATTTCTATCAGATATTTTTGTTCAAACCTTCAAATTAAACGTTACAATCTGCACTTGAATTCTGTTGTAGAGGTTTCATTTCAAATCCAATGTGGTGGCATGCAGAGCCCAACTCGCGAAAATTGTGTCACTGTCCAAATATTTCTGGACCTAACTGTACATATAAAGCTGAGTGTATGTGTGTGTGTGTGTGTGTGTGTGTGTCCACTAAAGGAATCCGCACTGTCACATTTACAATCCCAAAATTATGCACAGACATGTGACTCGGAACATCGTAGACTATTTTGAGGTGAAAATTTAACCCCGCGCTTTACAGTTACTCTCCAAAAAACCTGCCCCCATTAAAGTCAATGGAGCTGTGATTGGTTGCTATAGGAACAAAGGACATTCACAGTATAAGAAGCTTATGTGTGAGGTAATATGATATCGGTGGAGAGACAGACACAGACAGACAGATAGGGAAAGAGACTGACAGAGGGAGACAGACAAAGGCTGGGAGAGAGGGACAATGGGAGAAAGACAGAGAGACAGGTAAAATCCCGGGCAATGCTGGGTACTACAACTAGTGTGTGTGTGTGTGTGTGTGTGTGTATATATTATTTATTTATATATATATATATATATATATATATATATATATATATATATGTGTATATATATATATATATATATATAGTAATAGGGATAGTAACTGTCTCTGTCTCTCTCCCAGTCTCTGCCTGTGTGTCGCTGTCTGTCTGCGCCTATGTCTCTGCTGTCTGTTTCTATCTCTGTCTGTATTGGTATCAGTCTATCTGTCTCCATCTCTGTGTCTGTCTGTCTCTCTCTCCCCGTCTGTCTCTCTCTCTCTCCGTCTGTCTCTCTCTCTCCCCGTCTGTCTCTCTCTCTCCCCGTCTGTCTCTCTCTCTCCCCGTCTGTCTCTCTCTCTCCCCGTCTGTCTCTCTCTCTCCCCGTCTGTCTCTCTGCCCGTCTGTCTCTCTGCCCGTCTGTCTCTCTGTCCGTCTGTCTCTCTGCCCGTCTGTCTCTTTGCCCGTCTGTCTCTTTGCCCGTCTGTCTCTTTCCAGGGCTGTCTCTGTATGTCTCTTTTTACGTCTGGCTCTGTCTGTGTCTCTCTCTGTCTGCCTGTCTTTTTCTGTTTCTCTCTGTCCCCCCACCGACATCTTATTACCTCACACAAGCTTCTTATACGGTTTCTTTTGTTCCTATAGCAACTACTGACAGTTGCTATTAATAGCATGTAACTCCCACCTCCATTCAGTTTAATGGAGGCAGGATTTTGGAGAGTAACTGTAAAGCGTGGGGTTATTTCGTCCCGTCAAAACATAGTCTATAACGTTCCTTGAGTCACATGAGGCGTCTGTGCAAAATTTTGTGATTGTTAATGTGGCGGTGCAAATTCCTTTAGCGGACATACACATACACACACACACATACATACACTGAGTTTTATATATTATTTTATATATATATATATATATATATATATATATATATATATATATATATATATATATACACACACACACATATATATATACATATATACACGCACGGCCAAAAGTGTTAGCATCCTTAAAATTGTTCCAGAAGTATTTCCCTCAAAAAATTACATTATAGACATCACTAGGGGGGGTGCACAAACATCAGTAGGGGGGCGCACAAACATCACTAGTGGGCGCACAGACATCCCTAGGGAACTCACAGACATCACTAGGGGGGTGCACAGACATCACTAGGGGACGCACAGACATCACTAGGGGGGCACAACCATCACTAGGGAGGCACGGACAGCACTGGGTGGCACGGCAGCAATTGCGGAGAACAGACCACTGGGGGAGGGGCGAACATCACTGGGGGTGGTACACAGCATTAGAGGGTACACAACACTGGGGGTGATAAAGAGCACTGGAGGGTGCAGCACACAGCACTGAAGGGGGCTGCACATAGCACTGGGGCGGGCTGCACACAGCACTGGGGCGGGCTGCTCACAGCACTGGAGAAGGATGCACACAGCACTGCATGGGGCAACAGCACTGTGGGGGGCTGCACACAGCCCTGGGGAGCAGAACACAGCACTGTGGGGTTGCTGCACGCAGCACTGTGAGGTTGCTGCACGCAGCACTGTGGGGTTGCTGCACGCAGCACTGTGGGGTTGCTGCACGCAGCACTGTGGGGTTGCTGCACGCAGCACTGTGGGGGGCTGCACACAGCACTGTGTGGTGCTTCACACAGCACTGTGGGGGGCTAGACAGCACTGGAGAGCGAGCACACAACACCGGAGGGGAGGACTCCAGGCACACAGCCAAACCCGCCCACACAGTAAGTCCTGACCACATTTGTACATAAGGACCCGGGCACTTTGGCCCCCGGGAACCTGCCCGGGGGCCGCAGAAAAACTCATCGCAGGCCCACGGTTCCAACCGCTGAGCTAAAGCAAGGCAGGGGCGCCCCCACCACATACAGCAATGTTCAGCTCACCGAGCGACTACTTTCCCCGCCGGATGCCGCGTCCTCGACAACTCCGCATTGTCCGCAGCACTGTGATGAGGCGCAGAGTGATAACTTCAACACATTGGGCTGCGGGATGACGCGCTGCCTCCCTGCTCCACTCGCCTTGCTTCCGGCCACATGGCTAATTTGCATGCGATGCCCTAGAAGGGCTTCACCTGCAATTTAGCCGTGTGTGCAATGGCTGAAACGACACGGACGGGCCCCTCTGCTGCGGTTGTGACTGGGGCCCGGTGAAGAGGAGGCCTGGCCTGCCTCTCGTCACCGGGCCCAGTACACCAGGCACAGTAGTAACGCACTGATGGCAGCCCTGCCAGTAGTCATTATATGACCACTCCACTCATTTGCAATTTTCATATTTGCGGTTATGTGACAACTAACTTTTCTTCCTGCTTCACTGAACAATGAAAGAATTAGAAAGAGCACTGTGACGGCATATGACTGTAAGGGGCACTTTGCACACTGCGACATCGCAGGCCGATGCTGCGATGGCGAGCGCGATAGTCCCCGCCCTCGTCGCAGGTACGATATCGTGTGATAGCTGGCGTAGCGAAAATTATCACTACGCCAGCTTCACATGCACTCACCCACCCTGCGACCGTCACTCTGGCCGGCGACCCGCCTCCTTCCTAAGGGGGCGGGTCGTGCGGCGTCATAGCGAAGTCACACGGCAGGTGGCCAATAGGAGCGGAGGGGTGGAGATGAGCAGGATGTAAACATCCCGCCCACCTCCTTCCTTCCGCATATCCTACGGAAGCCGCAGTGACGCCGGTAGGAGATGTTCCTCGCTCCTGCGGCTTCACACACAGCGGTGTGTGCTACCGCAGGAGCGAGGAACAACATCGGACCGTCGTGTCAGCGTAATTATGGATTACGCCGACGCTGCACCGATGATACGATTACGACGATTTTGCGCTCGTTAATCGTATCATCTAGGCTTTACACACTACGATGTCGCATGCGATGCCGGATGTGCGTCACTTTCAATTTGACCCCACCGACATCGCACCTGCGATGTCGTAGTGTGCAAAGCCCGCCTAAGTGTGCAAATCGCATACAAATGGTTGGTCACAGAATGACTAAACCTTTGGGGGGGCGCCAAACTGAATCCCTGCCTTGGGTGCTGGAAACACCTCTTCAGGTTTGTATGAAATAGCTGACTGCTTCCCTTTAATTCCAGCCAGAAATCACTAACCTTCCAATATTATAACCAGCCATTATGTAGAAAATCTCAGTAGTCTTCTGTCGAACTGTGCAGTCTTGATCATACAGCAGATCTTTCAAGCTTTCCATAAAACCTGTGTTTTAAAGAGATGATATAACAGATTACAGGAGCATAATGTCTTACTTTTGGATATACAACCTTGTCATTAAAGCATGAAAGCTGCTATTCTTAAACCCTATACTCCAGGTCGTTAATCTTCTTATCATTGGAAACGTTTTTTGAGTGAATGTCCTAATCTAAATTAGCTTTCTGATTTAAAAAATACTGTAATACTTTAAATATTATGGCCAATGCTTTTTTGCGGCGGTACGTGTCGGTACGACGTACCGGAAAATCTGAAGAGCGCTGAGGGCCAGCACCTCTGGCTCTGTCCACATGGCTAATTTGTAAACTATACAAATTAGCCATGTGTGGAGCGGAGGCACAAGCAGAGCAGCTACTGGAGCTGCAGGACCTGCGATGATGTCACGTACATGTGACTCGGGTGGGTGGAGCCATGGAGTTTTGTCCAGCGGGAAAGAAGCTGGAGAAGATGGAGGAGTGCAGGGTATGTGAGAAAGTGGTGCAGAGGGTGGCAGGCTGTGCAGGGGGAAGAAGTATGCAGGGGGGATAAAGTGAGATCAGGGGTATGGAGAATTGAGAGACGAGGGGGATGGAGGATGGAGAGATCAGGGGGATCGAGGATGGAAGGAGCAGGGGGATGGAGAATGGAAAGAGCTGGGTTCATTGAGTTTTGTTTAGTCAAACTTGTTTTAGATGGATAAAATAATGCACTATTTCTCGGTCGGTGCGGCTCTGGCACGCAAAAGACCCCAAACAGACGTGGAGACAGAAACAAATCAGATGATAGAGCAGAACGTGGCCACCGGTTCTTCAACTATCGAACCTGCATCAGCTAGTGTTAATGATCCTGATGACGTAAAGCTGCTGTCATCTGGTCATCTGGTTGTCAGGCTAGTTGGGCCACCTTTGAAGCGGTTTGATCCAACAAAGTATGTTGACTCTTGGATACTTCGAGGTCGGCGACCAGCCATTGCCAGGAACAGTAACTAACGAACTTGAGACGCCGTGGCTGATGAAAATTTGGTTGAAATTTGGCATTTCTTATAGAATACAGCCTAGGTAAGTCAAAAACCATATTTTGCAAGTGAAAAAAACCGATTATACAGTATTAGTCATTTTTTATGTTTCTTTTGAAATCTGAATTACAAAGTTTTTGATTGAAATTAGCGTACACACTACAAAACTGAATAATGAGAAACAGGGACGCACCGTCCATTGGACAAGATGAGCAGTTTGCTCTGGCGGCACTATATCCAGGGAGGCGGCAATGCGGCCGGGTGGCGGAGCAGTATGGGGACTGCCGTTTCCACCGCCCAGTGCCTAAACAGGTAAACCGTGCACAGGATCTCCCGGCCACCAGACAGCATGACAGCACCCCCCCCGCGCTGCTCAATCTCAACCGCCAGCGCCTGAAAGCACCCCCCGCCCGCTCCTCACCTCATAGATGCGTACCGGCAAATATATATTTATTTTTTTTTTACAAAAAAAAGCGCTGATTATGGACAAATGTTTACATTTATAGTAACTTTAATGCAATCATAGATTAGCCAGTTTAAGAGTCAAAATACAAACTGTTATTCTGGCAAGGTGACCATACGCATTAGATATAAGTCAATTGTACCCACAGGTTTCATTGAACAAGCCAAATACTGTGTGTGTGAGGTTTCCTTGGATTTCAACATGCCTGATCCTTGTTTATGAGGTGTCTGGAAGTGTCTTATTCCTTTATCCCTATTCAAAATGCTGGTATGTTTAGCAGAGTTGAATGTGAACATAGAGTACTGTGGAAACGTTTTATGTAGGTGTGGGAAAAAAAGCTTCACAGTAAGAATGATTTCAAAAATAGAAGTGTTAATAGTTTTTTTTATCAATGTACAAAATTCAAAGTGAATGAACAAAAGAGAAATCTAAAATCACGGCAATTTTTAATTGGATCACCCTTTGCCTTCAAAACTATATCAATTCTTCAAGGGACACTTACACACAGTTTTTGAAGGAACTCTGCAGGCAGGTTATGTCACACATCTTGGAGAACTAACCACAGACTTGGGGTTGTAGGCTTGCACAAATCCTTCTTTCTTTTCATGTAATCCCACACAGACTTGATGATTTTGAGATCAGGGCTCTGGCGGCTATTGTTCTTCTTTCTAATGAAGATAGTTCTGAATGACGTTGCCTGTATGTTTGGGGTAATTGTTTTGATGAATAAAAAATTTGGAGTTAATCAGGTGGTACTCTGCTGGTATTGGATGATGGATAAGTATTTCTTAGCATTGAGGACACCATTATCCATGACCAAATCCCCAAATTTATTTGCTAAAATGCAGCTCCAGTCTTGTAAGGAACCTCTACCATGCTTCACTGTTGCCTGCAGACACTCATTATTGTACCACACTCCAACTCATCGCAAACAAAATATTGATTTTCGGCAGCTATTCTTCCAAGAAGACCACTTCTCTGAACAGTTGATATGTGTAGGTCGTTGTGACCAGCTTTGAGCTGTTGCCATTGCTGGACATGTTTCTATATTGAAGGGAGGTGAGCATGATATCTGCTGCACTAAACTTCACTGGCTGATCACTGCGTCTATAGTCCTCAATATTGCCCATGTGTAGGTGTCCTCAATGCTGAGAAATATAGGCAGATACTTACCATCGTGTAATACCATAAGGGGGGTATCTAATTAGCTCCACATTTATCCTGCAGCAGGACAATGATCTTAAACATACAGCCTATGCAACTAAAGGGCCATTTACACGCTGCGACATCCCTAACGATATATTGTCGGGGTCACGGTGTTTGTGACGCACATCCGGCGTAGTTAGCGACATTGCAGCATGTGACAGGCTGGAGTGACCTTAAACGATCGCAAAAGAGGCAAAAATCGTTTGTCTGAGAGAGGTCGTCTATTTATGAAAAATCGTTGTCTGGTCAGTAGCAATGTTGTTCCTCGTTCCTGCGGCATCACACATCGCTATGTGTGACACCGCAGGAGCGACGAACATCTCCTTACCTCCGTCCACCGGCAATGAGGAAGGAAGAAGGTGGGCGGCATGTTCCAGCCGCTCATGTCCGCCCCTCCTCTGTTATTGGATGGTTGCCGTGTGACGTCGCTGTGACGCCGCACGAAACGCCCCCTTAGAAAGGAGGCGGTTTGCCGGCAACAGCGACGTCGCAGGGAAGGTAAGTCCGTGTGACGGGTGTTAGCAATGTTGTGTGCCACGGGCAGCGATTTGCCCGTGATGCACAACCGACGGGGGCGGGTACGCTCGCTAGCGATATCAGTACCGATATCGCAGCGTGTAAAGTACGCTTAAGAAATATCTTGAGCTTAGAGAAACACTGGAAGTGATGATATGGCCTCCAAAGAGCCCTGATCTCAACATTGAGTCTGTCATTACATAAAAACATAGAATGATTTGTGCAAGCCTACATTTATAGAAGATTTGTGGTTAGTTCTCCAAGATGTTTAGAACAACTTCTCTGCTAAGTTAACATGTGTACAAGTGTACCTGGTAGAATTGATGCTTTGATGCTACTTTGAAGGCATAGGGTGGTCACACCAAATATTGATTTAATTTGGATTTCTCTTCATTTACTTTGCATTTTGTTAACGCTTCTATTTTTGTAAAGCTTTCTAGGCCTTTCCTCCACTGCTTAGAACTTTTGCACAGTAATGTACATAGGGGAGCTGAGAAGAATATCTGTCAGCCAAAGTCAATAGCTACTAAGATCTATGAACACCTGTAGAAAAACAAAATCGTTAGCTACCATCCTGACAAACAACGTCCCTTATTGGACACTTATGTGAACATGTGGCATGTTTACATAGGGGAATGCAGTCAGAATTTGAAACAACTTTTAACAATAACTGTTATATAGTAAACATATAGAGGGAAATAAATATGTATATTAAATCACAGCACTTCGGGGAAACATTAGATCTAAACATAGTCCTCAATGAAATGTATTAATAGCTTTCATGACTGACTGCGTTGGATGAAAAGTGATAATGTGATAACAGGACAGAGAAAAGGCTGTTGATGTCTGGAAAAAAAAGATTTATCTCTGATATCTGTACACAAAAAAAGATGTGATTGTGTTGGGTTATATAAGTGAACAATCCTATCACTATATACGTCTGCCTGCAGCAATAAATCCTGTGACTGACAAATCCCCATGTGCTTGAAAGGGCTTGTCCCTTTCAGAAAACTTTCCCCTGTGTGCCAAATTCATTTTAAATAAACTGTGTTTTACTTACCCTCCCGGGGTCCACTGCAGAGTCTCCACCGCTGTCCCAGTCTTCGTCATTTGCAAAGAGGAGCCATGGACTGTAAGTGCACCAATGCAGCTTGCAGCGATCTCCAGAATGGATATAAACATGATTATTTCTTTTATTCTTAAAGGGAATTTCTACTTTAATAGTGGTCTCTAATTGCATTTATACTAGTAAATTAACAGAGCTGGTACTTACTCTCTTTGGGTCCCGTTACACGTAGCGACGCACCTGCGATCCGACATGGCAGGGATCGCTGGAACATCGCTACATGGTCGCTGGTGAGCTGTCAATCAGGCAGATCTCCACAGCGATCAGAGATCAGCCACCAGCGTAACAACGGCTCCCTGCTGGCTACTGGAGGAATCTCCTGTAATGCCAGGCCTGGATTCAGTTAGGCTAGGTTCACATTTCCGTTGTTTTGCATCAGTCACATGCGTTGCTTGACGCATTTGACTGATGCGTTGTACAATGGATGACAAAGAACAGAATTCATTGTCGGACTCCGTTGTGTGCGGGGGGGGGCGGAGTGCGAGGTGGGTGGAGCCGAGCGAGGCCATGGCGCTGAGGACGTCAGTGCCGCGGTCTGCATGGCTGGGGACAGGTGTGTGCGGAGTGCAGGAGGGAGCTGAGCCGAGCGGGGAAGTGTCGGGCTCCCTGCACACGTAGCCAGAGTAAATATCGGGTAAAAACTGAGCAAAGCACTTTGCTTAGTTACCCGATATTTACCTTGGTTACCAGCGTACACCGCTTAGCGCTGGCTCCTTGCACACGTAACCAGGGTAAATATCGGGTAACTAGGCAAAGCGCTTTGCTTGGTAACCCGATGTGTATCCTGGTTACGTGTGCAGGGAGCCAGAGAGCATGCGCAGTGAAATCCTACGGAATGCGCTGCTCAAAAAACGTGACAAGCTGCGTTCCTTTCGCCCCGAGGTCAGTCGTTCCACGACTGATCAGTCGGGCGGAGGATGCAACGCAGCATCATCAGTCACAATCCGCCGCTCATACAAGTCTATGGGAACAACGGAATCCGCCAAACGGATTCTGTTGTTTACCAGAGCAGCGGATTGTGAATGATACAATTTAATGGAAGTGTGAACCTAGCCTTACCTGCTTTGCACTCCAGAGCTCTCAGCTGCAGCCTGGTCTGATCTCAGAGTTTTCAGGACTGCACCGCGAGTGCCGAGTGATTGATTCCCTGGCAATTGTGGTTCAGTTCATAACAGCTGCGGACAGGCCGGGGTGCAATCCGGAGTTCAAGTAAGAGCACTGGAGATCAGCCCGGCATGTCTTCAGCTGTCATGAACTGAACCGCAATCGCCGGTGAATCAATCACTCGGCGCTCGTGATGCAGTCTAGGCTGCACTCTGGAGTTCAGGTGAGAGCTCCGGAGTGCAATGCAGGTAACTGAATCCAGGCCTGGCATTAATGGAGATTACTCCAGTAGCCAGTCCGACGCTGGGCACTCGTTGGTCTCCTGCCGTCAAACATGCCGATGCGTACTGCCCAGCGGGAGACTGAGCAAAAAATGGTCCTAATCATTTCGTCACGATCAGCAACCTCGCAGCGGCCCGCTCGCTGCTGCTTTTCACACACAGATATCGCTAGCGAGGCCCTGATACGCCACAAAACCTGTGACGTTTCAGCGATCTGTGTGTGACGGGGGCTTTTGGATTCAGCGCCAGCTCTCTACTGCTGCTCCATTGTTTGCGTTTTGGCTGCAGAAGTGATGTCACGTTGACAACACACATCACTTCTGCAGCTAATCACAAAGCTTAGAGGCTCTGTTGATTCAGACAGTATGATCTGCTGAGCTCAGTGATTGGCTGCAACTGTAATATGAGCTGTTGACATCCCATCACTGTTGCAGTGAAAACACAGAGACTTGAGCAGCAGCCGAGAGTTTGCTGTGCCGCCTCAGCAGCTGTTCGAACCTCTCGGATCCGGGGGTAGTGTCCGTTTGTGGCTCGAGGGTCTCCGGACCCGGGGGCTTAGGGGCCACACTCTAAAGTAAAAGGAGGGATATTTACAGGGGAGTGATAGTTCGTGACGCCACCCGTGGTGTGCGGTAACTGGGGGTTCCGCCGCTGCCGTTGGGAGTACCCGGGGTGATGAAGTGGGGCAGCAAGGTGTCGTTGTCCTCCACGGGTAGGAGCAGGCCCCGGGACTCTGGATGATGCTACTGGGAGCCGTGAAGGGGGAAATCACTCAGGTACTCAGCCAATAAGCAGACGCTGACAACTGGGTAAACCAAGTTGCTGGGTGCCGCTGCCTCTCAAAGGGAAGCTCGTCTGGGTCCCGTCCCCTGCAGTGCTGCCTGGTGATCCGTGATCTGCCTCCTGGCACAAAGTTTAAATTCACCGTAGTGGCTCAGTAGTCTGAAACTTGTCAGGCCCCGCTCCCCACTGTGGCTAAGTATGGGAGCCTGCTCTCAGGGCTCACGCTTGGGATTTTAGTAGGCTGCTTGTGTGGAAGGCCCTATCCCCCTCGTTGTGCTGGTGCCCTGATTCTGGAGCTAGTGGGAACAGTCCATAAAGGCTCCGTTCTCCACAGGTTAATTGCTGGGTTGCCTGAAGCTTCTCCCCGGCCTAGGGTCCGTGTACCCCGCCGTGCCCTCGGTCCCGGACCGGTGATAGGACCAGGCTGCTGACCATCCTCTTTGACAGGTCCAGGCACCTAGCCTCAATCCCCTGCGACCGGGGTCCGACTTCTCTAGGTCCAGACCACCGTCTGCAACCTAGTCAGCTTCTCCTGGGGGCCACTACACCCAGCTTCCTCTGAGCTCCTCTCAGCTCGAGGGCTCCCTCACTTCTCCTCTTCCACTTCACTTCTACACTCCTCACCTCCCCTTCCTGGCCCCTAGGTGGGCGACCCTATTCCGCTCAAGCCGTCCACTGGTGTGCCTGGTGGGTGTGGTGCAGGGTGTATCTAGGATTTGATTTGCTGTTGAAGGAAGCACTGTAAGATGGGGACCCAGAACCATGAGGGATTTGAATACTGCACGGAAGGGTAGTTTGTGCAGTACCCTGTGACAATCTGAATAGTCCAGGGACGTCACATTTGCACCAGACTCAGGGAGGGTAAGTAAATGCTCTGTTATCTTACAAGTAAAAGGGCATTTGTGAACCACTTTGCCCCTTTAAATGGGAGAAGCTGCTACTTAGAATGGCAGAGGCTTAGAGCATGCATACACTCTGCCGATCTAGGGGTGAATGTGTATCTGTGGTCCAGAAGGAATAACTGATCATTCAGCCAACAGCAGCCAATTCAGCTAACTAATGTGTATACCAAGCCTTATGCGGGCGTCACACGATACGATCCATCGTGCGATATGTCGTCGGGGTCACGGTTTTCGTGACGCACATCCGGCATCGTTTCCGACGTCGTTTCGTGTGACACCTACGAGCGTCTCAGAACGATCGCAAATCGGTTACAAATCGTGTATCATTTACACGTCGTTTATTTTTAAAAAATGGTTTGTTATTCCCTGTGCCGGTTGTTAATCGTATCTGGGGTAGCACACATCGCTCCGTGTGACACCCCGGGAACGATGAACTGCAGCTTACCTGCGGCCACTGGCAATGCTGAAGTAAGAAGGTGGGCGGGATGTTTACGTCCTGCTCATCTCCACCCCTCCGCTTCTATTGGCCGGTGGCTGTGTGATGTCGCTGTGACGCCGAACGTCCCCCCGAACCACCTTCAGGAAGTGGATGTTCGCCGCCCACAGCGAGGTCGCTCAGCAGGTAAGTACGTGTGACGGGGTTTAACGACTTTGTGCGACAGGGCAGCGATTTGTCCGTGACGCACAAACGACGGGGGCGGGTACGATCGCTCGTGCAATCGCACGATAGATTGTATCGTGTGACGCCTGCATTACTCCTAAAATTATAATTGGGATGAACCTGATAATAAAACTAAGGAGGGAGATCAAATTCTTTAAAACTTCTATGTCTGCAATGGCTAGAGGTGATAGGATACTACATTACAAGACAATATCAATATGGGGACCTATGGTCTGGTATAGTGAAGCCGCAAGAGGTCCTTACGTAGGGCCAACTGAAAGCAACCAATGATCTCTAAGCCAGAATGGAGACCACCTCTGTGAGATCAGTTCCTCCTCTGACAGGCTCCCGTCAGACTTATATTTCATGAACAGCTAGTCTAAAATAACAGGTTGCCATCCCTGGCCTGGAACTTCCTGCAGATTTTTTTGTTTGCTTGGGATACAGGGAGTAACCCATGGCAGTCGAATGCTGTTGTGCCCGCATTTAAAAAAAAAAAAAAAAAAAGTAGGTGATCAGACTTAATTGTATCACATCTAGAGATGAGCGAACCCGAGGCTCCGTGTTCAGTGTTCGTGCCAAACACAGACTTTATAAATAAAAAAAACAAAAAAAAAAACCAGTTCAGGTGTTTTATGTTTGCAAACCACTCGTGCGAGCATCGCTGTGCTCACGTTCGCTCGGTGCTCAGCACAGTACGAGCTGCTTGTAGTGTATGAACTGGGGGTAACAACAGCATGATCGGATGTAGTGTGCAGCAAACAAAAAACAAATGGAAAAACCCTGCCCCCGGTAGTGATCTTTTTATGGCTGGGTGCATGTGGGCGGAGACCTAAACTGCCCAATTAGTGACTTCCATTGGGATTCAGGTCAAGTCTGGGTCCCAAACCGAACTTTATCTATAGTCAGGCTGAACCCACCTTTCATTTACTCGCAATCAAGTGATTGGAATCATAAGTGACCAGTGTACTATGAATAAAGATCAATGATCATTATCTTGATGGACTGCGCTACCAAAACAACATCATTAATGGGATATGATGAGAAAATGTTGCTTGTAGTTACATTAATGTAATACATGGGCAAGGGATAGCCGGACGCATGGCGCAAAATAGAGGTACAACGAAGATGAAAACGGGGAAGAAAGGCCCTTACAGTAGGGAGAGGGGAGACTGATAACCATCTGACCTTACACTAACCTGTGTCTGATCATTGAGTTCCCTAAGAGGGTCCTTTCTCTGTCATCATGTGCATTGTCCCTAGTTGTCCCTCCACTCACCCTCGCTAGTGCAAAGGCTGGTGAGTGCAATAGACTACACCACTATGGTAATTATACACAGGGAAAGAAAAACAGACAGGGGTACATAGACAAAAAAGGATAAACTCCAACTCCAAAGCTGCAGCCAAGCACAAGAGCTGCAAGCAGCATGACCTCAGAGGCTTCCTTACTCTACGGTGGTCAATAAAGAATGATGTCTATTCAATAACCGGCATCAGGTGATGGAACATGTGACTATTTAAAGGGAAGGGGAATGGTCACAAACCAACTGCACCTGAGATTGAACTAACCTGGAACTATCAGCAAGGAATGAGTCCTTAACCATATAGGCTGCCGATCATCCTATGAGCCAGAAAAATGCTTGTTCGTCAGATGAAAAGAACTTTTCTGCTGGTGATTGGATGCAACAATGCAGACAATGAGGAGTCAGTGTTGACTGAACCAACAACGGTTTATTAACTTTATACAAATTAACGATTATGAGATATAATATGACACAACTAACAGTGGTAAATCTGAGTACTTCACATAGAACAAATCAGTAACACAGATATCCGTAATACAATCACAGTATTAATTACACTGTATTATTCCTATCATTAATGGTCACCATCGGCGTTCATAATCTAGATCCCTCTAGCAGGGAAATGCCAGAGTCACTCTATTCGTTACTGTAGTCTACTTAACTAAACAATACTAAACAGTGCACAGGTCCTAGCAGAATTGTAAACGCTACTTGCAAATCAAAATTGGGAGATCTCTGCACTCCCCTTACTGGCTGGCCAATTTCATGCTCTGAAGCATGGCCCATGCCCTAACACAATATTGACTCTCTGCACAGGTAGCAATGGCCCAGCTCTGGATCATGACCGGCGTAGTCTGCAGCTTGACCACGAAGTCAGGACTCTGAACCTTGACTGGCATAGTCTCGTTTTCCTTAGCTACTTCTACTGGCGGAGGTCACAGGCTTCCACTAGCTTTGACTGGGCTTCTACTGGTGCTGATCACGGGCTTCTACTGGCATGGGTGAGGGTCTTCTACTTGGCTCAGGTCACGGATCTTCCTATCAGCTCAGGACACATATTTTGCTGTCAGCTTAGGTCACTGATCTTCCTCTCTGCTCAGTCCTCCTCTGAGATCTGACCGCTCTAAGACCCTTTTGTGATAATGAGGCTGTAAGCCCACTTCACTGCGACACGACCTTCCTGGAACAGGATTTTGGCCCCAACTCTTCTCCTGCCAGGCCTTTTATATTTAGTTGCTGTGACACAACTGTCACCTTAGCTGGCATCTCATCTAAACCCTTCCCTCCAGGAAACACACACTCAATAGCTTTAGTTCCTGTTTGTTCGTAATACCTTTGGCCACCAGATGGCGATGTTTCCTTGCAGGCACTATGAAAGGAGAGAACACAAACAACTAACCTAAGTTGAATGTGTCTTCTACTTAACTGACTCCCTTACACTGCACAAAAGATCATCGCTCTCGGCAGTGCATCATTCTTTATTAACAGGACTCGTGCTGCCGAGAACAATGGCAGGTTATGAACAACTGTGCCATCTGTTATTAATTTTTTAGTGCGCATCTGAAACCAGGTCATCCTCTTTAAATAGGCTATTAAACAGTTGACGACCAGCAAGCATGTTCCCGGTCGGTGGTCATTTAACAATGAGCATCGCACAGTGTTGTTGAATCATATGAAAGGTTAAACCCAAAGGAGCTTTGCCTGTTCAAGCGCCGAATTCCTGAGGTGCCCTGGGCCATGTGTTTGCTCAGCCAATATGGATAGAAAAAAACATTGGACGAACTGCACATTTCTTACACGGTGTTCAGCTTCCACCATTTGGGGGTTCTATACACATTTAAAGATTATCTTCTATAATAATGTGCAATATATAAGCAAACATCAGGTTACCTGTTACTATGATGGGATAAACCTTAGGCTGCAGAAATGTTTAATAAAGCTTATGTCCTTTGGTCATAACACTGTAAGCATAGATGTCAGAGGTATAACACATAAAAGTTTGGAGCATTTGCAGCAGTTTTCATTATGATTCGGCAATAAAGAACTAGAAAACCAAGGTGTATGTTGTATCGCCACCTTGTGGTGGAAAGATGAATCACATGTGGCTATGCCTATTTGATTTGCAGTGTTTTGTACAAAATAAAGCAAAAAAGCTGCGCTATTAGCGTATTTTAAGTGTCATTTTTATAAATTACAGTCCCGCATTGAGTAAACAGAAGTTAATGAGATTTAATTTCTGTTATAGTTCTGTTTACCCTCTAAAGGCCTGACCCATCCTCGCCATCTAATCTGAACCTGACTATCCTGTCTCTTTGTCTATGATTGATGTGGATGTCATCCCCGACATCATACACAACAAGCTGCTATGATGAAGCCTGGCGTATGAGCATTTTGGGCTGTCCTTTTCAGGGCAGTGCAAACAATTGCCGTGTTTGTGCACCAGTCTCTCCTTCGCCGGCTTGATCCTTGCGGACTTTCTCCACTGCTTGCCATGATATGGAGATTTTGTGGACTACTGAATTATCGATCACCAAGAATGATCTGTGAGTGACAACACTATGGGATTTATTATGAAGGAAGTCACTTTCACTGAAGGCTGTTACATTCATTTATGCCAAAGATATCAATTCACCATTTCTGGTAGGAAATAGTTCTCCAACTTTAACATTACCTCTGAACTGAAGGGGAAATTTTATTTTATTGGAACTTCTTAAAAAGTCACAGGTAGTAAATGAAATTGTGTAAAAATTGACAGAAAAAACCCAGGAGCATAAAAGCTTAATTCTGGGGCAAATATATGTGCATGTGGTCTAAAAGGGTTAACGAGATTACAGTTGGCAAGAGCATCACTCATGACTCTGATGCAACAAGCATGAGTGGTCCGTGCTGGTTCTCTAGTCAACTGTGGCTCCGGTGCACCCGCATGAGTGGTCCGTGCCCATTCTGTAGTCCCCTACGGCTCTTGTGCCCCTGCATGAGAAATCTGTGCCTGTTCTATAGTCACCCACGGCTCCGGTGACCCTTCATGAGTTGTCCAGGGCGGTTCTGTAGTCACCACGGCTCTGGCACCGCTGCATAAGTGGTCTGTGCTGGTTCTGTAGTCACCTACAGCTCAAGTGCACCCGCATGGGAAGTATATGCCGGTTCTTTATTTAACCAAGGCTCCGGTGAGATATATGTATATATATATATATATACTAGAAGGTGGCCCGATTCTACGCACCGGGTATTCTAGAATTTACGTATTGTGTAGTTAATGTATGATTTTTGTTATATATATATATATATATATATATATATATATATAGATATAGATATATATATATATATATATATATATATATATATATATAGATGTTGTTGTGTGTAGTTGCCAAGTGTTTGTGTAGGGCGCTGTACATGTTCTGGGTGTGGTCT
The DNA here is from genome assembly GCF_048569485.1 of Anomaloglossus baeobatrachus. Taxonomy (NCBI): domain Eukaryota; kingdom Metazoa; phylum Chordata; class Amphibia; order Anura; family Aromobatidae; genus Anomaloglossus; species Anomaloglossus baeobatrachus. The sequence continues at coordinate 697,966,629 of NC_134353.1, forward strand.
GGGTGTGGCGGGGGGTGAGAGCGGTATTGTTTGTGTGTTGCGTTGTTTGTGGAGCGCTGTGTGTCTGTAGCGTGTGTGTGTTGCGCGGTTTGTGTGGGTGTGGGATGTGTCTGTGTGTTTTGGGGGGAGGTATGTTTTGTGCAATGTGTGTGTTGTGCGGTATGTGCGTATATTTGTGTGTGCCGCGTTGTTTGTGTGTTGGGTGTTGTGTGTGTGCGGCGTTGTCTGTGTGTGTGGGTGTCTGTGTAGGGCAGTGTTTGTGGTTCCCAGTGTGTGGTGTGTTGTGCAGTGCGTTTGTGGCGGTGTGTGTGTGTGTGTGTTTTGGGGGGGAGGTGTTCACCCCCCATTGTGCTCCATCCACCATGCTGCGCACCCCCCATCGTGCGCCATCCCCCATGCTGCGCACCCCCCATCGTGCTCCATCCCCCATGCTGCGCACCCCCATCGTGCTCCATCCCCCATGCTGCGCACCCCCCATCGTGCTCCATCCCCATGCTGCGCACTCCCCATCGTGCTCCATCCCCCATGCTGCGCACTCCCCATCGTGCTCCATCCCCCATGCTGCGCACTCCCCATCGTGCTCCATCCCCCATGCTGTGCACCCCCCATCGTGCTCCACAGTCACACATCAGGCAGTATACACGCACACATCTGATCGCATACACACACACACCCCACTTCTCCCTGTGCCCACCAGTGGGCGGTCCCAGCAGCTGTGCTGCACGCCGTGCTCCTCTGCCGACACTCACAGATCCGATCGCATACACTCACACACCCACACATCAGAATACACTCACACACATCCGATCGCATACACGCACACACACACACATCAGAACACACTCACACACATCCGATCACATACACGCACACACACACTGACGATATCGCACAGCACTCACACAATCACAACATCCGGAGATACCACATGCTTCCGGCCATGTGATCCTCCGGCAGGTCCTGGAAGATCACTGCACACACAGGATTGCCGCCGAGAAGCAAGCGATATCACGGGATGTTGTGAGTGTGTGGATGCAATCTGATGTGTGTATGAGAGTGAGTGTGATCTGATGTGTGTGTGTCTGTTCTTATGTGCGTGTGTGTGTTCCGCCGCTGCAGGACCTTGATGCGCTCACCTGGGAGCCGGTGTACGCTGGTAACCATGCTACAATATTACATGGTTACCAGCGTACACCGCCCCCCGCTCGCACGAAGCCCACACCAGCGTACGCCGGCGTATGCTGATGTGGGCTCCCGGGGGTACAGCACTCACCTGGGAGTCGTTTGGGGAATGCGTGCGGGGGGCGAGGCCAGAACGAGCGTGCAATGCGTGAGGGGGGCGGGGCGTGGCAGAGTTGCCAATGCGTGCAGGGGGGGCGGGGCGAAAGGCCAATCCGTGCGAGGGGGCGGAGCCGAGGTGAGCGGCCAATCCGTGCGGGGGGCGGGGCCATGGCGAGCCCAGCGGCCAATCCGCTGTTTCTCACCGTAAGGACACAATTTTGGAGCAAGAAAGACAGACAGACAGAATAAGGCAATTATATATATATATATATATATATACATACACACACAGTTAGGTCCAGAAATATTTGGCCAGTGACACAATTTTCGCGAGTTGGGCTCTGCATGCCACCACATTGGATTTGAAATGAAACCTCTACAACAGAATTCAAGTGCAGATTGTAACGTTTAATTTGAAGGTTTGAACAAAAATATCTGATAGAAATTGTAGGAATTGTACACATTTCTTTACAAACACTCCACATTTTAGGAGGTCAAAAGTAATTGGACAAATAAACCAAACCCAAACAAAATATTTTTATTTTCAATATTTTGTTGCGAATCCTTTGGAGGCAATCACTGCCTTAAGTCTGGAACCCATGGACATCACCAAACGCTGGGTTTCCTCCTTCTTAATGCTTTGCCAGCCTTTATAGCCGCAGCCTTCAGGTCTTGCTTGTTTGTGGGTCTTTCCATCTTAAGTCTGGATTTGAGCAAGTGAAATGCATGCTCAATTGGGTTAAGATCTGGTGATTGACTTGGCCATTGCAGAATGTTCCACTTTTTTGCACTCATGAACTCCTGGGTAGCTTTGGCTGTATGCTTGGGGTCATTGTCCATCTGTACTATGAAGCGCCGTCCGATCAACTTTGCGGCATTTGGCTGAATCTGGGCTGAAAGTATATCCCGGTACACTTCAGAATTCATCCAGCTACTCCTGTCTGCTGTTATGTCATCAATAAACACAAGTGACCCAGTGCCATTGAAAGCCATGCATGCCCATGCCATCACGTTGCCTCCACCATGTTTTACAGAGGATGTGGTGTGCCTTGGATCATGTGCCGTTCCCTTTCTTCTCCAAACTTTTTTCTTCCCATTATTCTGGTATAGGTTGATCTTTGTCTCATCTGTCCATAGAATACTTTTCCAGAACTGAGCTGGCTTCATGAGGTGTTTTTCAGCAAATTTAACTCTGGCCTGTCTATTTTTGGAATTGATGAATGGTTTGCATCTAGATGTGAACCCTTTGTATTTACTTTCATGGAGTCTTCTCTTTACTGTTGACTTAGAGACAGATACCCCTACTTCACTGAGAGTGTTCTGGACTTCTGTTGATGTTGTGAACGGGTTCTTCTTCACCAAAGAAAGTATGCGGCGATCATCCACCACTGTTGTCATCCGTGGACGCCCAGGCCTTTTTGAGTTCCCAAGCTCACCAGTCAATTCCTTTTTTCTCAGAATGTACCCGACTGTTGATTTTGCTACTCCAAGCATGTCTGCTATCTATCTGATGGATTTTTTCTTTTTTTTCAGCCTCAGGATGTTCTGCTTCACCTCAATTGAGAGTTCCTTAGACCGCATGTTGTCTGATCACAGCAACAGCTTCCAAATGCAAAACCACACACCTGTAATCAACCCCAGACCTTTTAACTACTTCATTGATTACAGGTTAACGAGGGAGATGCCTTCAGAGTTAATTGCAGCCCTTAGAGTCCCTTGTCCAATTACTTTTGGTCCCTTGAAAAAGAGGAGGCTATGCATTACAGAGCTATGATTCCTAAACCCTTTCTCCGATTTGGATGTGAAAACTCTCATATTGCAGCTGGGAGTGTGCACTTTCAGCCCATATTATATATATATAATTGTATTTCTGAACATGTTTTTGTAAACAGCTAAAATAACAAAACTTGTGTCACTGTCCAAATATTTCTGGACCTAACTGTATATACACACATAGGTTCAGCTCACCTTTTAAGCAACCATGGCCGATTTTGATGCTCAGTGCACGGACAGTCAACGGGCCGGTTAAGCTATGAGTAAGAGCTCGGATAGAGCTTGAAACGCGTAAGACGCAATTGTTTTTATAATGGAATTTTTTATATACACCAATCAATGTTTTGAATTTTATTAAAACTACAGAAAAAATAATTGGGCTGGATAATCAAATTCTAAGTGCTAGATTAAACCTCCTTCTGTCGTTATGGCTCCGGTGACCCTACAAGAGTGGCCCATGCCCATCCTGTAGTCACCTACTGCTCTGGTGCCCCTGCATGAGAGGTCCGTGAATGTTCTATAGTCACCCACGGCTTTGGTGCTCCTTCATGAGTGGTCCATGGCGGTTCTGTAGTCACCCACGGCTCCGGTGCCCCTGCATGAGTTTCCATGTCGGTTCTGTATTCAACCATGGCTCCAGTGCCCCTGCATAAGAGGTCCGTGCCTGTTCTATAGTCACCCACGGCTTTGGTGCCCCTGCATGAGTGATCTGTGCAGGTTCTGTAGTCACCCACAGCTCTGATTCACCCGCATGAGTAGTCCATGCTGGTTCTGCAATCAACCATCGATCCAGTGCCCCTGCACGAATGGTCGGTGTTGATTCTGTAGTCACCCACAGCTTCGATGCATCCGTATGAGTAGTCCATGCCGATTCTATATTCAAACCAAAAGAAAAAACTCCTAAAAACAGTTATTTATTTAGATCAATGTTAAAAGATTATATGTATAAGCCACTGCTTATCTAAAATAACTACAGTGATATATTACAGTGAGTGTAATAGGGTGATAGACTTAATTGGTGGGGACAGTGCAAATGGTTTCCTGTTCCCAAGGTAGGGGCAACATTAGTAGTTGCACTAGTTTTTATTCAGATACAATAATACGTGGTTAAGGGGATGACCTATCTCTCCCTCCCTTACTCCTACCTACCAGCGGAGGTGTACCATAAATTATTGGGTACCCCCCGCTCCACGTCGTCTCTCCCTAATATCTCCCTTCAAGTCAGTCGCTAAGACCCGGGAGACCCACCACCAAAGAAATATGTGCAATTAGTCACAGTACTCAAGGATAAATAGATATTAAAAACTTTTTTCTAGATATTAGATGAATCTCAGATCAAAAAGGAGATTTTATATATATACATGGATATGAAATCCCAGCAAGAATTAGCTTATCTGCCGAGATCATCCAATGTAAATCCCAAACTTAGTTTATCTGTACATATGGATATAAAGCCCCAGCAGGGAATGACTTATCTGCCGAGACCATCCAGTATTCTATCCCGACGCGTTTCCCCCCTATATTTTTTCTAGGGGTTCATCAGGGGACTGATCCGGATTAAATCTCTTATATCTTAATAACTGGTAGTCGCATCAACAGTGTGGCATCAATCATCATAGAGGCATTCACTCCGTCCTGGGACACTGCTCTCAATAATCTGCAGGTCCCATAACGACAACTTGTAACTAAAAGAATGTCAGTCACAAAAGCCACATGGCATCAATCGCCCATAATAGGGCACTCAGTCAATAGGGGAACGCCGCTTCTACTGTCCCGCAGGTCCCGTGGTATCAGCCAGCGTGTCATGGTAGGTAGGAGTAAGGGAGGGAGAGATAGGTCATCCCCTTAACCACGTATTATTGTATCTGAATAAAAACTAGTGCAACTACTAATGTTGCCCCTACCTTGGGAACAGGAAACCATTTGCACTGTCCCCACCAATTAAGTCTATCACCCTATTACACTCACTGTAATATATCACTGTAGTTATTTTAGATAAGCAGTGGCTTATACATATAATCTTTTAACATTGATCTAAATAAATAACTGTTTTTAGGAGTTTTTTCTTTTGGTTTGTGCTACAATTACTCCTATCAGTATATGGTAGTTTTGGTTATAAAACGATTCTATATTCAACCATGGCCCCGGTGTCCCTGCATTGAGTGGTTCGTGCCTATTCTGTAGTAACCTATGGCTCCCATGCCCATGCATGAGTGGTCCGTGCCTGTTTTGTAGTTACCCACGGCTCTGGTGTCCCTGCATGAGTAGTCCATGCCAGTTCTGTAGTCACCCATGGCCCGGTGCCCCTGCATGAGTGGTCTGTGCTGGTTCTGTAGTCACCCACGGCACGGGTGCCCCTGTATGAGTTTTCCATGCAGGTTCTGTATTCAACCATGGCTCCGGTGCCCCTGCATGAGTGGTCCGTGTCCATTCTGTAGTCACCTACAGCTCTCATGCACATGCATTAGTGGTCCGTGCCTGTTCTGTAGCCACCCATGGCTCTGGTGTCCCTGCATGTGTAGTCTATGCCGGTTCTGTAGTCACCCACAGCTCCGGAGCCCGTGCATGAGTTTTCCATGTTCCGTTCTGTAGTCATCGACAACTCCGGTGCACCCGCATGAGTGGTCCGTGCCCATTCTGTAGTCCCCCTACGGCTCTTGTGCCCCTGCATGAGAAATCTGTGCCTGTTCTATAGTCACCCACGGCTCCGGTGACCCTTCATGAGTGGTCCAGGGCGGTTCTGTAGTCACCACGGCTCTGGCACCGCTGCATGAGTGGTCTGTGCTGGTTCTGTAGTCACCTACAGCTCAGGTGCACCCGCATGGGAAATATATGCCGGTTCTTTATTTAACCAAGGCTCCGGTGAGATATATGTATATATATATATATATACTAGAAGGTGGCCCGATTCTACGCACCGGGTATTCTAGAATTTACGTATTGTGTAGTTAATGTATGATTTTTGTTATATATATATATAGATGTTGTTGTGTGTAGTTACCAAGTGTTTGTGTAGGGCGCTGTACATGTTCTGGGTGTGGTCTGGGTGTGGCGGGGGGTGAGAGCGGTATTGTTTGTGTGTTGCGTTGTTTGTGGAGCGCTGTGTGTCTGTAGCGTGTGTGTGTTGCGCGGTTTGTGTGGGTGTGGGATGTGTCTGTGTGTTTTGGGGGGAGGTATGTTTTGTGCAATGTATGTGTTATGCGGTATGTGCGTATATTTGTGTGTGCCGCGTTGTTTGTGTGTTGGGTGTTGTGTGTGTGCGGCGTTGTCTGTGTGTGTGGGTGTCTGTGTAGGGCAGTGTTTGTGGTTCCCAGTGTGTGGTGTGTTGTGCAGTGCGTTTGTGGCGGTGTGTGTGTGTGTGTGTGTGTGTTTTGGGGGGGAGGTGTGCACCCCCCATCGTGCTCCATCCCCCATGCTGCGCACCCCCATCGTGCTCCATCCCCCATGCTGCGCACCCCCCATCGTGCTCCATCCCCCATGCTGCGCAGCCCCCATCGTGCTCCATCCCCCATGCTGCGCACCCCCCATCGTGCTCCATCCCCCATGCTGCGCAGCCCCCATCGTGCTCCATCCCCCATGCTGCGCACCCCCCATCGTGCTCCATCCCCCATGCTGCGCACCCCCATCGTGCTCCATCCCCCATGCTGCGCACCCCCCATCGTGCTCCATCCCCCATGCTGCGCACTCCCCATTGTGCTCCATCCCCCATGCTGCGCACTCCCCATTGTGCTCCATCCCCTATGCTGCGCACTCCCCATCGTGCTCCATCCCCCATGCTGCGCACCCCCCATCGTGCTCCATCCCCCATGCTGCACACTACTCCCCATTGTGCTCCATCCCCCATGCTGCGCACTCCCCATCGTGCTCCATCCCCCATGCTGCGCACTCCCCATCGTGCGCCATCCCCCATGCTGCGCACTCCCAAACGTGCTCCATCCCCCATGCTGCGCACTCCCCATCGTGCTCCTTCCCCCATGCTGCGCACTCCCCATCGTGCTCCATCCCCCATGCTGCGCACTCCCCATCGTGCTCCATCCCCCATGCTGCGCACTCCCCATCGTGCTCCATCCCCCATGCTGCGCACTCCCCATCGTGCTCTATACCCCATGCTGCGCACTCCCCATCGTGCTCTATCCCCCATGCTGCACACTCCCCATCGTGCTCTATCCCCCATGCTGCACACTCCCCATTGTGCTCCATCCACCATGCTGCGCACCCCCCATCGTGCTCCATCCCCCATGCTGCGCACTCCCCATCGTGCTCCATCCCCCATGCTGCGCACCCCCCATCGTGCTCCATCCCCAATGCTGCGCACCCCCCATCGTGCTCCATCCCCCATGCTGCGCACTCCCCATCGTGCTCCATCCCCCATGCTGCGCACTCCCCATCGTGCTCCATCCCCCATGCTGCGCACTCCCCATCGTGCTCCATCCCCCATGCTGCGCACTCCCCATCGTGCTCCATCCCCCATGCTGCGCACTCCCCATCGTGCTCCATCCCCCATGCTGTGCACCCCCCATCGTGCTCCACAGTCACACATCAGGCAGTATACACGCACACATCTGATCGCATACACACACACACCCCACTTCTCCCTGTGCCCACCAGTGGGCGGTCCCAGCAGCTGTGCTGCACGCCGTGCTCCTCTGCCGACACTCACAGATCCGATCGCATACACTCACACACCCACACATCAGAATACACTCACACACATCCGATCGCATACACGCACACACCCACACATCAGAACACACTCACACACATCCGATCACATACACGCACACACACACACTGACGATATCGCACAGCACTCACACAATCACAACATCCGGAGATACCACATGCTTCCGGCCATGTGATCCTCCGGCAGGTCCTGGAAGATCACTGCACGCACAGGATTGCCGCCGAGAAGCAAGCGATATCACGGGATGTTGTGAGTGTGTGGATGCGATCTGATGTGTGTATGAGAGTGAGTGTGATCTGATGTGTGTGTGTGTGTGTCTGTTCTTATGTGCGTGTGTGTGTTCCGCCGCTGCAGGACCTTGATGCGCTCACCTGGGAGCCGGTGTACGCTGGTAACCATGCTACAATATTACATGGTTACCAGCGTACACCGCCCCCCGCTCGCACGGGAGCCCACACCAGCGTACGCCGCCGTACGCTGATGTGGGCTCCCGGGGGTACAGCACTCACCTGGGAGTCGTTCGGGGAATGCGTGCGGGGGGCGAGGCCAGAACGAGCGTGCAATGCGTGAGGGGGGCGGGGCGTGGCAGAGTTGCCAATGCGTGCAGGGGGCCGGGGCGAAAGGCCAATCCGTGCGAGGGGGCGGAGCCGAGGCGAGCGGCCAATCCGTGCGGGGGGGCGGGGCCATGGCGAGCCCAGCGGCCAATCCGCTGTTTCTCACCGTAAGGACACAATTTTGGAGCAAGAAAGACAGACAAACAGAATAAGGCAATTATATATATAGATTATATATATATATATATATATATATATATATATATACACACACACAGTTAGGTCCAGAAATATTTGGACAGTGACACAATTTTCGCGAGTTGGGCTCTGCATGCCACCACATTGGATTTGAAATGAAACCTCTACAACAGAATTCAAGTGCAGATTGTAACGTTTAATTTGAAGGTTTGAACAAAAATATCTGATAGAAATTGTAGGAATTGTACACATTTCTTTACAAACACTCCACATTTTAGGAGGTCAAAAGTAATTGGACAAATAAACCAAACCCAAACAAAATATTTTTATTTTCAATATTTTGTTGCGAATCCTTTGGAGGCAATCACTGCCTTAAGTCTGGAACCCATGGACATCACCAAACGCTGGGTTTCCTCCTTCTTAATGCTTTGCCAGGCCTTTATAGCCGCAGCCTTCAGGTCTTGCTTGTTTGTGGGTCTTTCCATCTTAAGTCTGGATTTGAGCAAGTGAAATGCATGCTCAATTGGGTTAAGATCTGGTGATTGACTTGGCCATTGCAGAATGTTCCACTTTTTTGCACTCATGAACTCCTGGGTAGCTTTGGCTGTATGCTTGGGGTCATTGTCCATCTGTACTATGAAGCGCCGTCCGATCAACTTTGCGGCATTTGGCTGAATCTGGGCTGAAAGTATATCCCGGTACACTTCAGAATTCATCCGGCTACTCTTGTCTGCTGTTATGTCATCAATAAACACAAGTGACCCAGTGACATTGAAAGCCATGCATGCCCATACCATTACGTTGCGTCCACCATGTTTTACAGAGGATGTGGTGTGCCTTGGATCATGTGCCGTTCCCTTTCTTCTCCAAACTTTTTTCTTCCCATCATTCTGGTACAAGTTGATCTTTGTCTCATCTGTCCATAGAATACTTTTCCAGAACTGAGCTGGCTTCATGAGGTGTTTTTCAGCAAATTTAACTCTGGCCTGTCTATTTTTGGAATTGATGAATGGTTTGCATCTAGATGTGAACCCTTTGTATTTACTTTCATGGAGTCTTCTCTTTACTGTTGACTTAGAGACAGATACACCTACTTCACTGAGAGTGTTCTGGACTTCTGTTGATGTTGTGAACGGGTTCTTCTTCACCAAAGAAAGTATGCGGCGATCATCCACCACTGTTGTCATCCGTGGACGCCCAGGCCTTTTTGAGTTCCCAAGCTCACCAGTCAATTCCTTTTTTCTCAGAATGTACCCGACTGTTGATTTTGCTACTCTAAGCATGTCTGCTATCTCTCTGATGGATTTTTTCTTTTTTTCAGCCTCAGGATGTTCTGCTTCACCTCAATTGAGAGTTCCTTAGACCGCATGTTGTCTGGTCACAGCAACAGCTTCCAAATGCAAAACCACACACCTGTAATCAACCCCAGACCTTTTAACTACTTCATTGATTACAGGTTAACGAGGGAGACGCCTTCAGAGTTAATTGCAGCCCTTAGAGTCCCTTGTCCAATTACTTTTGGTACCTTGAAAAAGAGGAGGCTATGCATTACAGAGCTATGATTCCTAAACCCTTTCTCCGATTTGGATGTGAAAACTCTCATATTGCAGCTGGGAGTGTGCACTTTCAGCCCATATTATATATATATATATAATTGTATTTCTGAACATGTTTTTGTAAACAGCTAAAATAACAAAACTTGTGTCACTGTCCAAATATTTCTGGACCTAACTGTATATACACACATAGGTTCAGCTCACCTTTTAAGCAACCATGGCCGATTTTGATGCTCAGTGCACGGACAGTCAACGGGCCGGTTAAGCTATGAGTAAGAGCTCGGATAGAGCTTGAAACGCGTAAGACGCAATTGTTTTTATAATGGAATTTTTTATATACACCAATCAATGTTTTGAATTTTATTAAAACTACAGAAAAAATAATTGGGACTGGATAATCAAATTCTAAGTGCTAGATTAAACCTCCTTCTGTCGTTATGGCTCCGGTGACCCTACAAGAGTGGTCCATGCCCATCCTGTAGTCACCTACTGCTCTGGTGCCCCTGCATGAGAGGTCCGTGAATGTTCTATAGTCACCCACGGCTTTGGTGCTCCTTCATGAGTGGTCCATGGCGGTTCTGTAGTCACCCACGGCTCCGGTGCCCCTGCATGAGTTTCCATGTCGGTTCTGTATTCAACCATGGCTCCAGTGCCCCTGCATAAGAGGTCCGTGCCTGTTCTATAGTCACCCACGGCTTTGGTGCCCCTGCATGAGTGATCTGTGCAGGTTCTGTAGTCACCCACAGCTCTGATTCACCCGCATGAGTAGTCCATGCTGGTTCTGCAATCAACCATCGATCCAGTGCCCCTGCACGAATGGTCGGTGTTGATTCTGTAGTCACCCACAGCTTCGATGCATCCGTATGAGTAGTCCATGCCGATTCTATATTCAACCATGGCCCCGGTGTCCCTGCATTGAGTGGTTCGTGCCTATTCTGTAGTAACCTATGGCTCCCATGCCCATGCATGAGTGGTCCGTGCCTGTTTTGTAGTTACCCACGGCTCTGGTGTCCCTGCATGAGTAGTCCATGCCAGTTCTGTAGTCACCCATGGCCCGGTGCCCCTGCATGAGTGGTCTGTGCTGGTTCTGTAGTCACCCACGGCACGGGTGCCCCTGTATGAGTTTTCCATGCAGGTTCTGTATTCAACCATGGCTCCGGTGCCCCTGCATGAGTGGTCCGTGTCCATTCTGTAGTCACCTACAGCTCTCATGCACATGCATTAGTGGTCCGTGCCTGTTCTGTAGCCACCCACGGCTCTGGTGTCCCTGCATGTGTAGTCTATGCCGGTTGTGTAGTCACCCACAGCTCCGGAGCCCGTGCATGAGTTTTCCATGTTCCGTTCTGTAGTCATCGACAACTCCGGTGCCCCTGCATGAGCAGCCCATGCCGGTTCTGTAGCCACCCACGGCTCTGGTGCCCCTGCATGAGTAGCCTATTCCGGTTCTGTAGCCACCCACGGCTCCAGTGTCCCTGCATGAGTGGTCCGTGCAGATTCTGTAGTCCCCCACGGCTCTGGTGCCCCTGCATGAGTAGTCCATGCCTGTTTTGTAGTGATGATCGCCCGTTTATTGATTATGTGACTACTACAAGTAATCATTGACTTTAGCTCTCACATCACACACAAATGTCACCACTGGGACCAGTGATTGTTGCAGAGGTTACTTGACGACATGCTGGAATGGCATCACTGCTAAACTGTAAGGCTACGTGCGCACCTGTGCGTTCTGGTTGACAAAATGCAGCGTTTTGACACTGCTTGTGCGTTAAAAAATGCATCCAAAACGGTGCGTTTGGGATGCATTTTGGATGCGCTCTGATGCATTTTTGACAGTGCGCTCCCACAGACAGAGAGAGAGAGTGGGTGGAAAATGTATCCAAAACTCACAAAAGAAGTGACATGTTGCTTTTTTAAACGCATCGATTTTATCAAATATTTGGCATCCAAAACGCTGCCCAAAAAAAAGCAACATGTGCATGGACTTTTCAGACTTCTCATAGACTTTGCTGGGGAAGCAGAACGCATGCATTTACGCTGCAGTTTAAGGCTATGTGCCCACGTGGCATATTTTCATGCAGTTATGCTGCGACCTGCACCGCAGCGTAACTGCATGCGTCCTGCGTCCCCTGCATAATCTATGAAGATTATGCAGGAGACGTGCGCACGTGGCGTATTAGAGCGCAGCACTTCGGCTACTGCCGAAGCGCTGCGTTCTAAGAAGTGACATGTCACTTCTTTCATGCACTTTGCAAGCAGTCCTTGCTCTGTCTATAGGAGAGGCTGCATTCAGAGCGCATGGAATCGGCTTTTCAGTACGCACTGTTTCTGCAGCGATTTGAAGTGCACGTGTGCTGTTCAAATCGCTGCAGACATTTCTGCAGGGACAGAACACAACATGGGCACATAGCCTAAAAAGCAGCCAAAACGTGTGAAAAATGCACATGTGTGCCCATAGCCTGAGGCCACGTGCACATGTTTTGTATTTTGTGAGTTTTTTACCTCAGTGTTTGAAGCCAAAGCCAGGAGTGGGTAAATAATACAGAAGTGGTGCCGTGTTTCTATTATACTTTTCCTCTGATTTCTCCACTCCTGGTTTTAGCTACAAATACTGAGGTAAAAACCTCACCAAATACTCAGTGTCTGAACATGACGTTGAGTATTTGTGAGGTTTTTACCTCAGAGGAAAAGTCTAAGGCTACTTTCACACATCCGGTTTGAGCAGTGCGGCTCAATCCGGCTGTGAAACCTATGCAACGGATGCAGCGAAAACACCGCATCCTTTGCATAAGTTTTTACATGCGGCCCGTCCGTTTTTTTTCCGGTTGCGGCACGCTACTGAGCATGCGCAGTGGAAGAAACCGCATGCGGCGGCCGGATGCCTTTTTTTCCGCATCGCGTCGCATCCGGCGTCCATAGGCATGCATTGAAAAATGCGCTGCAGCGGCCGGATGCGGCGCAATGCGTTTTTTTTGCCGGAGCAAAAAAACGTTGCAGGCAACGGTCCATCCGGCTGCGGCATCAGCTAAATCTGCAACATGCGGCAAAAACCGGACCGAACGCAAGCTCCTGCGGCACAATACGGCACTAATGTAAGTCTATGCAAAAAAACCTGCAACCGGTGGCAAAAAAAACGGTTGCGGTTTTTCTGCAGAACGCCGTATTGTGCCGCAGAGCAAAAACCGGATGTGTGAAAGTAGTCTAATAGACACGGCACCTTTTCTTACTTACCCACTCCCGGATTTGGATACTGAGGTAAAAACTCCCCACATACTGACTATGTGCATGTGGCACTATGGGCCTGTTCATCTCTATGGACTTGTGTTAGTGGACCCCACGAATGGTGGCTTTGGGGGGCACGTTCTAGGCTGTAGTGAGATCCAGAGGTTGGACGCTCCCGTCATTGTTTTTCCTGCCCACCAGACACATTTACCCTAGTACTACAAGCAGACATGAATGGTGACGTACCCAGTCGTACGGCCTGGTAGACGTTCTCCGGGTCGTGCAGCAGGTCGCACACCGCCATCAGCGCCCGCTGCCTAGTGAGTAATGCGGGGTCCCTCAGCTCCTCATTTAGTTTGGGTAATGCCCTTTCTCCAAAGGCAACAGCTGCTTTAGTGGGGTCGATGTTAGGAGGTAGGTAAGCGGAGACCCTGGCCTCAGCCATTGTACAGTGTGCTGTGTCCCAGGAGGGTAGCGGGTAACTATAGGGCCACACGGCACACTCAGCCGACAGGTCCGTTACCGGGGCTCTCCCGTTAGCACTGCCGCCACACGTCCGACCCCAGCCCCTGCCTGCACTGCGCAGCCTGCCACAGCTCCGCGTGCCCCGGTTACCAAGCAACCACGATACGTACGCGGCCTGCGTGTTGTAGAATACCACGTTACGTAAGCGTAGCTTATTCCTATTCCGATATGTACGCAATGAGCGCACACTGGCAGAGGTGCTTCCCTTATTAGCGCAGTGACAGGACTGCCCGGTGCTTGTACGTCCGGAACTTTTACTCCACGGAGACGTGACAATGTATAGAGAACGGAAAGCAGCCACCGGGAAAAGCCATAGTAGAAAGTTAGTGTAACCCCGCCTACTGAGCGACTATACCGCGCCTCCCCACGCTTTCGGTTACCTTGAAACCACGCCCATAGCTTGCCAGCCGTTGTCTTGGTAACGCTGCCCGGTACCCCAGGACTGACCCGCGCGTCCGCAGAGGCCAGCAGCTGCCAGCATGGAGAGCCCGCCGCTGTGCCCGGTGCCCAGAGACCGGCTCGTCTGCCAGATGCCCAGGGTGAGTGTGTCCTGCGTGTCCGTGTCCGTGTGTCTGTCTCATCTCACCCTGACCGCCTGATGCCAGTCTGTGTCTGTCTGCGGCCCAGTGCAGAATACAGGCTGCTGTAACCACACAGCAGAGACCAGCCTTCTTCTCACAGCTGCACCTTCTGTATCCATGAGGCGATGTGACTCCTATCCCCAGTAATGTACCACAATGCAGGAAATAATAGGTTTTTCTTTTCGCCTTTACATCTTAAAGGGTTATATTCAGCATCTTAAATGGTTAAAAGTGCGACTTGCTTTTAAATACGGCCACCTTTGCAATTTACTTCTGTTCTCAAAAATGGAGTTGTTTTATGTTATAGTTTAGAGCTTGTTGCCTAGGTTACCGTCCACTGCTGCAGACTATGGGGGGGGGGGGCTGAACAAATGCAGTGCTTTCCTACGAAGCTTGTGGGTGTATCGCTGGAGCCCACGTGTAGCTTGTGATCCGTCCACCTTCAGAGCCCCCCAGAAGCAATACTGCCTCAGATCGGAGCATTGGAGAGCACACGTTGTGGGCCAGCGGCTCAATGATGGCACTGGCTTAAACCCTTAAAGCGCCACGCCAGCATTTTAAGGGGGGGGTTAGCGTTAGACTGGTCTTTTAACTTAAGGTCAGTGCCCCTAATCTTATACTCACTTTCCGTTTTTTTTCACCTTTATCAATGCTGCTCCGATCCCCCGGCGCCATCTTATGGCTGTAACTTCTGACTGGTCAGAAGTTACATCACAAGCTCCCAATGGAGTCTGAGAGCCAGAACCTGGTTCTCATAGACTTACATTGAAGAGTGAAGAAACGCTGCAGCAGCCAGCAGGTCACAAACTGGAGTAGACCGACCGGAGTGACGCTGATAGAAGATGAGGACGTATAATATAGGGGCAGGGGACATAGATTAGAAGCACCACTCCAGCGCTGAAATAATAAAACACTGACGTGTTGCTTTTATAAAGCAGGAGCTAAGGAGCGGAGTACTCCAGAAGAAGGAACATGAGACAACCCCTTTGCCAGTGAAAGGCAGTACTTAGAAATGAGAAAAAAATTAACATACTTTGCCCTGGATTCCTCCCTCTACTCCAGCATTGTCACTTCAATCAGACGGACCAGAAGAGGCGGCTTCCTGACCTTGCAGCCATTTGGTGGCCTCAGTGGTTGATCACTGATGGTCGTGTCATCATCTCCTCCAATCCAGCTTCTCATTGTTAAGTTTTAGAGAAACTCCTTTAAAGCACCTCTCCAGCATATTTTTGTTTCAGCACTGGAGTGGCGCTTTAAATGTAAGCCCTCTGTCATATACTCATCTTCCACTTCCAGCAGCTTCACCCTTTTTCAGCACCGCAGTGGTCCTGTGGCGCCATCTTATGCCCGTAACGTCTGACTGGCCAGAAGTGAGAAATTACATCACAAGCTCTCAGTGCAAGTCTATAAGAGCAAGAATAAGGCTCTCATAGACTTGTATTGAGTTGTGATCTCCAGTCGCTCCATGAAAATTGGGGCTGCCTGCACTTCACAAATCACAGAAGACCGACCGGAGCAGCACTGGAAAAAGATGAAGACGCCTGAGGCTAAGTATAAGAAAGGGGCAGGGGACTTAAATTTAAAGAAAACGCTGGAGTGGAGCTTTAAATAACCTTGGATAAAAGGCCGCTTTACACGCTGCGATAGCGGTACCGATATTGCTAGCGTGCGTTCCCGCCCCCATCGGTTGTGCGACATGGGCAAATCGCTGCCCGTGCCGCACAGCATCGGCCGGACCCGTCACACTACTTACCTTCCCTGCGACGTCGCTGTGACCGGCAAACCGCCTCCTTTCTAAGGGGGCGGTCCGTGCAGCGTCACAGCGACGTCACTGAGCGGCCGCCCAATAGAATCGGAGGGGTGGAGATGAGCGGGACGTAACATCTTGCCCACCTCCTTCCTTCCGCATTGGGGCCGGCGGCCACAGGTAAGGAGAGGTTCCTCGTTCCTGCGGCGTCACACGGAGCGATGTGTGCTGCCGCAGGAGCGACGAACTACTTCGTACCTGCAGCTCCAACGATATTCGAGAATGGACCCCCATGTCACCGATGAGCGATTTTGCACGTTTTTGCGACGATGCAAAATCGCTCATAGGTGTCACACGCAACGGCATCGTTAATGTGGCCGGATGTGCGCCACAAATTCCGTGACCCCAACTACTTCGCATTAGCGATGTCGTAGCGTGTAAAGCCCGCTTTAGTCTACTTTCGGTGAAGTGATCTTGTAGGAGGCTGATGCAGCTTTTGGTAGTCTTTGGCACAGCATCCCTGACCATGGCCTGGGCACAATCTGGCTCTATTCAGTTCAGCCCTGGGAATGTACCGTTACCAATTTCTCCACTCTTTCTTCCTTTCTTCTTCCTTCAGTGTTACACAGCAGAATCTTGCCTCCAGTATAAAACTCATTTTGATGCGGTAGTGAAGAGTGCGTGTCAGCAGCGCCACGCTGGGAACTTTGGGTGAGTTATAATAGAAAAATGGTCTAAACAGAGTTCATACGAGAAATTATTGTGTAGCAGGTATTTCATGTCATTATAATGTCTGTGACTTCAAGATGTTACTAAAGTGCATGTGTTTGAAGACGAGATCTGACAACTGGGTTGAAAAATGAGTCCATGTCAATGTCACATAGGGTTGTCCGGTTGCTGGTTATCTCTCATTACTGATCTATCACCAACATATTCCTTAGTGCAGTACACTAAACTGGCAGATGATGGTTGTGAAAGTTGTGTGACCTTCTTTACTTCAGGGATAGTTGAAGGATTGGCTCTAAAAGCAGCACTTTTTATAGCACAATATAATAAATAACCCTGCAGTATGGATTATGGGAATCAGTTGTGATTGCTATGTCTCTAGCTGCGCCACTCAGGCAATGACTAACGAGATCTTGTAGCGCCGGCGTCCCGACACTGCCCTTCCTCTCCTCACCAGGGACACGGATTCACTCACTGCCACAGCCGGACTGCATCCTCCCCCACGGCCGTCCATGTGCTCCTCTGCTGCCTCCTCCTCGTGGCCTGTGCACGGTCCCCCGGGAATATGCTTAGGGCGCATGCCTGTTCTGCTCCTAAAGGGCCGACGCGCTATTTTCCAGAAATACCTCTCAGCCTACGGCTGAGAGGCACTAGGTACTTAAGGCATCCTCACACTAGGGGTGGTGCCTACACTTCGCCTTTAGTTAGTCAGTTTACCCGTCTGCTGGCTAGTTGTCAAGGCTAGTTGTGTAGGTAGTTGTGACCTACACCTGTGGCCGTCTTCCCTTACCTGTCTGACACTGTCGTGCCCACCATACTTGTCTGCTCCCGCTGTCCTTTGTGCCTCAGTCATCCCAGTTGCACTTGCCTGCATTTAAGTCCTGGACACTGTCCTGGGAGTGGGAGTAGCACCTGGCGTCTACCCCGGTGGTCATTTAGATAAGCCCCTCTGACATCAGGGTCCAGTGGGTCCACTCCTACTACTGCTCACCTCAATACCACCGAGCGTTACAGATCTATTCTTCAGTATTACCTATCCAATCCTAGAGGAAGAAAATCCCATAAGGCCACGTGCACACGTTCAGTATTTGGTGAGGTTTTTGTAGCCAAAACCAGGAGAGGAACAATCAGAGGAAAAGTATAATAGAAACACGGGCACCACTTCTCCATTTTTTGCCCACTCCTGGATTTGTCTTACAAATACTGAGATAAAAAACTCACCAAATACTCAATGTGTGCACGTGGCCTAAGAAAGTAAGTTCATGTCTCTATTTGGACAATTAGACAGAATACACAAGCCAGAGTAGGGCCAGATGACATAAACACTGGCATGAACCAGCCTCCATGAATGTGGAAAACAGATATCATTCTTGGCAAATATGGACTTTGAGCAGAAGTAGATACCTCCTGACTGTGACATAGTGACAAAAATACTGCAACTTCATGTGGCGCTAACTAACCCTTCACCTTATCTGACATAAGGTATTACACAGATCACTGTCTGTAGATGGTATAAGGTACTCCAAACCCATCATGATCAGACGAGCTGTGCGTTACGCACACACGGCTCGCATACGCCATCACACGGATGCCATACGTACCGGAGAAACGCCCCTAAAATACGGAACACGGACCCGAAAAACGGACCGTGAGACACGTACTTTTTTTTTGCGGAAGTGTGTTTTAGGCATCAATGAAATTAACCTCAATAGTAGAATGATCAAACAGACAAAGTAATTTTTTTGTTTTAAAGTGAATCTATCACCAGGTTTTTGCTCCCCCATCTGAGAGCAGCATAATGTAGAGACAGAGACCCTGATTCCAGCGATGTGTCACATTCTGAGGTGATGCTGTCATTTTGATAAAATCTATGTTTTCTCTGCTGCAGATCTAGCAGTTATACAGAGCTCATGAATATGCTGGACTACCTGGTAGCAAGCCAAGTATTCCTCTAATGATGATAATCTGCTCATTAAACAGTGATTTTATCAAAACTACACTAAGCAGCCCAGTAAGTGAAACACCTCTGGAATCAGGATCTCTGCCCTACATCATGCTGCTCTCAGATTAGGTGGCAAAAACCTGGTGACAGATTCCCTTTAACTATCTAATACAGGGGTGGGCAATTAGTTTCCCTGAAGGGTCACATGAGAGACCGTGACTGTTGTGGAGGGCCGAACCAATGACTGAAGTTAAATCTGCTCAATTATAATATTAACATGTCAATCACAATTATAATTATTGTTTAATAATGATATTATCACCTAATATTCAGAGTCCACACACAGGCCCCTTCATAAAGATTGAGCCCCCATATAGCTCCTCTATGTACAGTATAAGCTCCTATATATAGTGTGAGCCCCCACATAGCCCCTCTATATACAGTGTGAGACTCTTACATAAGCCTCTAGGTACAATGCAAGCACGGAAATAGTCCCCTATATATAGTATGAGCCCCTACATAGCCTTTATATACAGTATGAGCTTCCACATAGCCCCTATATACAGTGTGATCCCCCACATAGTCCCTCTCTATACAATATGAGACCCTTACATAACTTTCTATGTACAATGTGAGCCCTACATAACCCCCTATATACAGTATCAGTCCCCACATAACGCTATATACAGTAATAGCCACCTATATACTGTATGAGCTCCCACATAGCCTGCTAAATACAGTATGTTCCCCCACATAGTCCCCCTATATACAGGATGAGACCCCTATATACAGTATAAACTCTTGCATAGCCCCTATATATGGTATTAGTCCCCACATAACCCCTATATACAGTATGAGCCCCCACATAACTCTATATGCAATATTAGCCCCCATATAGCCCCCATATACATGCAAACATTCTATACACATATGAAAAAAAAAACACCACAGTCACCTCACCCTCGTTCCCCTGGCGTTCTGCTCCTTTCTCCAGGGAACTAACTCTCTTTACAGCACACACCATAATGTGACATCATCTTGTCTGCTGTCTCACATGCATATTGGT
Organism: Anomaloglossus baeobatrachus; assembly: GCF_048569485.1. Taxonomy (NCBI): domain Eukaryota; kingdom Metazoa; phylum Chordata; class Amphibia; order Anura; family Aromobatidae; genus Anomaloglossus; species Anomaloglossus baeobatrachus. The sequence continues at coordinate 697,986,481 of NC_134353.1, forward strand.
GGAAGAAGGAGCCAGCAGCTCCACACCCCGCCAATGTATTCGCCCTCTCTGTATTTTGAGGATGTGGATAGAGGTTACATCTGGAAGTGGCTTTGGACATGTGGCAGGTGAGGGAATGAGGAAGCTCGTGGGGCACTGTTTTAAGCCCTTCAGCTCTCTCGGTCCACCTTTTGCCCAGCTATGATATAATACATTGAAAAATTGTTTAAAAGAACTGAGAGTCCTCAGTTATTTTAAACATTTTTTTTAACTCTACTGGCTAACACGATACAAAGATATATTTTACCTGTATCATAATACATTGATACACTTTTTTTTCCCTTTTTTTAATAAAAACGTGTTACAGGTTGAAGATGTCGAAAGTTGTGATGGTTGGTGATCTTTACGTTGGGAAAACGAGTTTGATCAACAGGTACATTTTTAAATTATACATTTTAGTACTTTTTATCAGATTCCTTGCAAACTGGTTACAAAGCGGCTTAAGGGTTACAAAGTCAATGTTTTGGAATGGCCATCACAAAGTCCTCATCTTAATCTTATTGAAAATTTATGGGCAAAGCTAAAAAGGCAGGTGGGAGCAAGGTGACCTACAAACATGACTCAGTTACACTAGTTCTGTCAAGAGGAATGGGCCCAAATTCCTACCAACTATTGTGTGAAACTTGTGGAAGGATATCCAAAACATTTGACCCAAGTAATACAGTTTGAGGGCAATGGTACCAAATACTAATGAAATATTTGTAAACTTTTGACTTTGCAGAAAGTAATAAAAATGCCTTAAAACATTCTCTCATTATTCTGCCATGGGGCAAATATAAATAAATTTGGTTCTTAATTGATCTAAAACGGGAAAGGTTTATTCTGATTTCATGTCAGATAGTGAGAAAAACATGCAGATGTGTCTTTTTAGATAGTGTATGTAAACCTCCGGTTTCAACTGTAAATAGCAGGGAGCTCCTACACCCATCCACTAAACAGATGTGACCGGTGCAAGTTTTAGGGCGGCTTTGCACACTACGACATCGCAGGTGCGATGTCGGTGAGGTCAAATTGAAAGTGACGCATATCCGGCATCGCATGCGACATCGTGCTGTGTAAAGCCTAGATGATACGATTAACGAGAGCAAAATCGTCGTAATCGTATCATCGGTGCAGCGTCGGCGTAATCCATAATTACGCTGACGCGACGGTCCGATGTTGTTCCTTGTTCCTGCGGCAGCACACATCGCTGTGTGTGAAGCCGCAGGAGCGAGGAACATCTCCTACCGGCGTCACTGCGCCTTCCATAGGATATGCGGAAGGAAGGAGGTGGGCGGGATGTTTACATCCTTCTCATCTCCGCCCCTCCGCCGCTATTGGGTGCCTGCCGTGTGACGTCGCTATGACGCCGCACAACCCGCCCCCTTAGGAAGGAGGCGGGTCGACGGCCAGAGCGACGGTCGCAGGGCAGGTGAGTGCATGTGAAGCTGGCATAGCGATAATTTTCGCTACGCCAGCTATCACACGATATCATACCTGCGACGGGGGTGGGGACAATCGCGTGCGACATCGCAGCATCGGCTTGCGATGTCGCAACGTGCAAAGCCCGCCTTAGTATGGCTGTTCAAACCCACCTCCAAAGGTCAGCTCACACAACCGTTTCCTCTACAGCTGAGAAAAACGGTCCAATTATTCTACTCAACTTTAATCAGAATCTGATCAGAGTAGCATCAGTTTTTTCAGATGTGGAGAGAGAAAAAAAGTTTCTCCGTCTTCTCCATTATGTCATTCCGTGAAAATCGGACCACACTCAGATGTCATGTGAGTGTGGTCTGATTTTTTTTTCTCAGACTCACAGACTTGCATTGTTGATTATCTGGCAGATGAAATTTGGATATGTCTCTGATTTTTTTAAATCAGACCACCTAATCTGAGGAAAAAAAATCACACATGTACACAGCCCTATAGAATATCATAGGTCCAGGTACCATACATGAAAACCACGGATAGCACTCGGACAAGAAGATCTGTCATATGCATGAGCCCTAATATGCAGTTTCCGCAGGTTGTAGTAATCTATGAATGTGTTCTGTGTGCTCTCATTTATATTGGAATTACTTTTTGGATTCTAGATTTCTTTCTTTCTCTTGCAGTAAAGCCTGACATAAATAAAAGTTCATTATACCTAAGGAGATAAAAAGCTGTAACTGACATGTTTCTACAGGTTTTGCAAAAATGTATTTGATCGTGATTATAAAGCCACCATCGGTGTTGATTTTGAGATTGAAAGGTTTGAAATCTTGGGCGTCCCTTTTAATCTGCAGATGTAAGTAAAGTGCAACAAACATCTAATAATGTTTCCATATTATTATTATTATTGTTATTATTATAGCACCATTTAATTCCATGGCGCTTTACATGTGAAAAGTGGTATACATAGTAGGGACAAGTACAATAATCATAAACAAAACAAGGCACAGACTGGTACAGGAGGAGAGAGGACCCTGCTCGCGAGGACTCACAGTCTACAAGGGATGGGTGAGGTTATAGTAGGTTAGGGTAGAGATGGTCATGCGGTGCTATAGTGGACTGAGGGTTACACCAGGTTGTAGGCTTGTTGGAAGAGATAGGGCTTCAGGTTTCTTTTAAAGCTTGTCAAGGTAGGCGAGAGTCTGATATGTTGTGGCAGAGAATTCCATAGTATGGGGGAGGCACGAGAGAAATCTTTGCTGCGGTGGTGGGAAGAGGAGATGAGAGGGGAGTAGAGAAGGAGATCTTGTGAGGATCGAAGGTTACGTGGAGGTAAGTATCGGGAGATTAGGTCACAGATGTAAGTAAGAGACAGGTTGTGGATGGCTTTGTAGGTCATGGTTAGGGTTTTGAACTGGAGTCGTTGGGCAATGGGAAGCCAGTGAAGGGATTGGCAGAGAGGAGAGGTCGGGAAGTAGTTGGGGGACAGGTGGATTAGTCGGGCAGCATAGTGTAGAATAGATTGTGCGAGACTGATAGAAGGGAGGCTAGAGAGCAGGAGGTTGCAATAATCCAGGTGGGAGATAATAAGGGCATGCACTAGGGGTTTTGCGGCTTCTTGGGAAAAGAATGTATGAATCTGGGAAATATTTTTGAGATGGAGGTGGCAGGAGGTGAAGAGGGCTTGGATTGCTTGAAAGAGAGAGCAGAGTCTAGAGTTACTCCCAGGCAGTGAGCACGTGGGACTGGGGAGAGTAAGCAGCCATTGACTTTGATGGATATTGCAGGTGGGGTGGTTGAGTGAGGAGGAGGAAAGACAATGAATTCTGTTTTATCCATGTTCAGTTTCAGAAATCGAGTAGAGAAATGGATGAAATAGCGGACAGACATTGTGGGATTCTGGTTAGTAGGGAGGTGATGTCAGGTCCAGAAAGGTAGATCTGCGTTTCATCAGCATAGAGAGGATACTGAAAGGCGTGGGACTCTATGAGCTGACCCAGGCCATATCTAATATACATAAATAATATTTACCTGATATGTATATGTGTATATGGTGCATATGTACCCTTCATAGAAAGTTATTGATGATAAAGATAAGTTGTATTAGATAATATTAATTCACACATATTAAAACAATCTGCGTCTTTAATCATCATGTCTTTTTATAAAGGACTTATCACGTGTTCTGAAAAAATTGAGTTAAATACCTTCTAAAAATCCATGAGCTCCCCTGATACTCCCCTGATACTGCCACTTTTTTTCCCCATTTTGTGCTGTATTGCTCCCTTGCAAAGATATTCACATTTGTTGCTTTTGCCACACAATATGTGAAATCTCTGCATATAGTGCAACTAGGTCTTTTTTTAAGAGTCTTTTCTGCGGTCATGTGCTTTAATCCCTCTCTCCAAGACGCTATCAATATCCGTATCTGGGTCGGTGGGGTGAAAGTGCACACCCCCAGAGAAGACTGAAGAGATGCCCAGTCGGACAGCAAGCTGAGATTTCAAATACTGCGCTCCAAAACAAACAAATGTGAATATATCTGTAATGCAGTGACACACTGCAAAATATATATAAAAAAGGGTCAGAATCAGGGGAACTTAGGTCTTTTTACAAGGTATTTAGCTTTTTTGAGCAAGTGAGAGGTCCTCTAGGTCAAAAATTTGTACTTATTACTCAAAATATCTTTATAGCAAGCTGAACTCTCATCTTTGTGATGCAGAGCTTGAGATCTCTGACATTTTCAGCAAATTATAACAATCTTGTTGATGCACCTTTGATTAGTTTATAGGTCTATCTACATGATCCGACCGTTGGCTTTAAACGACCATCTACTGGTACTTATTGGTGATTGTTTAATAGCCTGTTAACACAGGCAGACCAAACTTCAGATACGTACTGAATAATCTGTAACACATTGTTCAGTGCCGATAGGCTGCCATTTTTCTCGACAGCATTACACAGGATGACATGTTGCCACAAAAGATTGTTTCACCCAACAAACGAGTGTTCGTCAGTTCTTTAGGTGATCGGCATCTTGTTTAGACTACAGGATTATCATAAAACGAGCTTTAGGGTACCTTCACACTTAGCGATGCAGCAGCGATCCGACCAGCGATCTGACCTGGTCAGGATCGCTGCTGCATCGCTACATGGTCGCTGGTGAGCTGTCAAACAGGCAGATCTCACCAGCGACCAGTGAACAGCCAGCAGCGACGTGCAAGCGACGCTGCGCTTGCACGGAGCCGCCGTCTGGAAGCTGCGGACACTGGTAACTAAGGTAAACATCGGGTATGGTTACCCGATGTTTACATTAGTTACCAGCGCACACCGCTTAGCTGTGTGTGCAGGGAGCAGGGAGCCGTGCACACTGAGCGCTGGCTCCTTGCTCTCCTAGCTACAGTACACATCGGGTTAATTAACCCGATGTGTAATGCAGCTACATGTGCAGAGAGCCGGAGCCGGCAGCACAGGCAGCGTGAGAGCTGCGGAGGCTGGTAACTAAGGTAAATATCGGGTAACCACCTTGGTTACCCGATGTTTATCTTGGATACAGCTTACCTCAGCTGTCAGACGCCGGCTCCTGCTCCCTGCTCGCTTCATTTGTCGCTCTCTTGCTGTCACACACAGCGATCTGTGTGTCACAGCGGGAGAGCGGCTTTGAAGAAAACGAACCAGGGCTGTGTGTAACGAGCAGCGATCTCGCAGCAGGGGCCAGATCGCTGCTCAGTGTCACGCACAGCGAAATCGCTAATGAGGTCACTGCTGCGTCACAAAAAGCGTGACTCAGCAGCGATCTCGGCAGTGAGCTCGCTGTGTGTGAAGCACCCCTTACTAGCCACGCTCATTCATGTTAATCTTTCAGTGTAAAGATAACATAAGACCTTATTACACACTGTTTTAGTACATTTATTTTAATGTAAAAATATTTGCAGTTTTCTCCCAAGACATAACATGACCCCCACCTCCCAATCCCCATAAAATAGCACATAGTTCACGTTAAAATAATTTTACTGGCTTCAAATACATGTCTGATTTCTTCCAAAAAGAGTGTCATACTCAGTTTGTGTGTGGCAATGCAGTTGAGTTTATATACCAGACAACACATAGACAGATGTGGGGGGGGGGGTTTTGGAAAGAAAATACCCATGTTTTTGTAATACAGTACAATCCGTTTAAGTGATAAATTAAACAAGTTTTAGCACTAGTTATAACATGTTGATACATCTATACATATAATTGCCTTATTCTGTCTGTCTGTCTGTCTGTCTTGCTCCAAAATTGTGTCCTTACGGTGACATGTCCTTACGGTGACAAACAGTGGATTGGCCGCTGGGCTCGCCATGGCCCCGCCCCCCGCTCGGATTGGCCGCTCGCCTCGTCTCCTCCCCCCGCACGGATTGGCCGCTCGGCTCGCCTCGGCTCTGTCCCCCCCCCGCACGGATTGGCCATGTCCTTATGGTGACAAACAGCGGATTGGCCGCTGGGCTCGCCATGGCCCCGCCCCCCCGCACGGATTGGCCACTCGGCCTCACGGATTGGCCGCTCGCCTCGGCTCCTCCCCCCGCACGGATTGGTCGCTCGCCTCGCCTCCGCCCCCCCGCACGGATTGGCCGCTCGCCCAGGCTCTGCCCCCCACACGGAATGGCCTCTCGCCCCGAGGTGAGCGCATCAAGGTCCTGCAGCGGCGGAACACACACACACACGCACACACATCAGATCACATTCACTCTCACACACACATCAGATCGCATCCACACACTCACAACATCCCATGATATCGCTTGCTTCTCGGCGGCGATACTGTGCGTGCAGTGACCTTCCAGGACCTGCCGGAGGATCACATAGCCAGAACCATGTGGTATCTCCGGATGTTGTGATTGTGTGAGCGCGTATGTGCATGCGATCGGATGTGTGTGAGTGTGTTCTGATGTGTGAGTGTGTGTGTGTGAGTGTATGCGATGGGATGTGTGTGAGTGTGTTCTGATGTGTGAGTGTGTGTGTGTGAGTGTATGCGATCGGATCTGTGAGTGTCGGCAGAGGAGCACGGCGTGCAGCACAGCTGCTGGGACCGCCCACCGGTGGGCACAGGGAGAAGTGGGGTGTGTGTGTGAGTGTATGCAATCAGATGTGTGTGTGTATACTGTCTGATGTGTGACTGTGGAGCACGATGGGGGGTGCACAGCATGGGGGATGGAGCACGATGGGGAGTGCGCAGCATGGGGGATGGAGCACGATGGGCAGTGCGCAGCATGGGGGATGGAGCACGATGGGGGGTGTGCAGCATGGGGGATGGAGCACGATGGGGAGTGTGCAGGATGGGGGATGGAGCACGATGGGGGGTGCGCAGCATGGGGGATGGAGCACGATGGGGAGTGCGCAGCATGGGTGATGGAGCACGTTTGGGAGTGCGCAGCATGGGGGATAGAGCACGATGGGGAGTGCGCAGCATGGGGGATGGAGCACAATGGGGAGTGCGCAGCATGGGGGGTGCGCAGCATGGGGGATGGAGCACGATGGGGGGTGCGCAGCATGGGGGATGGAGCACGATGGGGAGTGCGCAGCATGGGGGATGGAGCACGTTTGGGAGTGCGCAGCATGGGGGATAGAGCACGATGGGGAATGCGCAGCATGGGGGATTGAGCACGATGGGGAGTGCGCAGCAAGGGGGATGGAGCACGATGGGGGGTGCGCAGCATGGGGGATGGAGCACAATGGGGAGTGCGCAGCATGGGGGATGGAGCACGATGGGGGGTGCGCAGCATGGGGGATGGAGCACGATGGGGAGTGCGCAGCATGGGGGATGGAGCACGTTTGGGAGTGCGCAGCATGGGGGATGGAGCACGATGGGGAATGCGCAGCATGGGGGATGGAGCACGATGGGGAGTACGCAGCATGGGGGATGGAGCACGATGGGGGGTGCGCAGCATGAGGGATGGACCACGATGGGGGGTGCGCAGCATGGGGGATGGAGCACGATGGGGAGTGCGCAGCATGGGGGATGGAGCACGATGGGGAGTGCGCAGCATGGGGGATGGAGCACGATGGGGAGTGCGCAGCATGGGGGATGGAGCACGATGGGGAATGCGCAGCATGGGGGATGGAGCACGATGGGGAGTACGCAGCATGGGGGATGGAGCACAATGGAGAGTGGGGATGGAGCACGATGGGGGGTGTGCAGCATGTGGGATGGAGCACGATGGGGGATGGAGCACGATGGGGGGTGCACACCTCCCCCCAAAACAGACACACACACACACTGCCACACACGCACTGCACAACACACCACACACACACTGGGAACCACAAACACTGCCCTACACAGACACCCACACACACAGACAACGCCGCACACACACAACACCCAACACACAAACACCGCGGCACACACAAATATACACACATACCGCACAACACACACATTGCACAAAACATACCTCCCCCCAAAACACACACACACACCCTACACCCACACAAACCGCGCAACACACACACACAACGATACAGACACACAGCGCTCCACAAATAACGCAACACACGCAACACACAAAAAACACCCCGTCTCACCCCCCGCCACACCCAGACAACACCCAGAACATGTACAGCGCCTACACAAACACTTGGTAACTACAGACAACAACATCTATATATATAACAAAAATCATACATTAACTACACAATACGTAAATTATAAAATACCCGATGCGTAGAATCGGGCCACCTTCTAGTTTATTTATATTCATATATTTTTTTCACATTAATGATCTGTTTTTTTTCTTCTTTACAAAGTTGGGACACTGCTGGTCAAGAGAAATTCAAATGCATTGCATCTGCTTATTATCGGGGAGCACAAGGTGATTATAATATAAAAGTAATGTAATTGCTTACTGGGAACATGTCATGTCCAGAAATGCTATTTTACTTGCAGCTATATTGGTAATTTGCTGAAAATATAGTTTAAATCATATCTGTCAGCCTTACTGGAACAGCGGCTACAGGGAGAAAATGAAAATATAATTATTGTAATCACTCTCTAGCACATTGAGTGACAGCTAGGTCTGGAGCATGTGTGTGCACAGTAGACTGTCAATCCATGTGCAGCGGAGTGATTACAGTGTGCTCACTGTAATGTGAGCGGTGACTGTAACAGCTCCCGGCATCACCCCAATGACTGGATGTGAGTGATTATATGGAGAATATAACTTTTTAAATTTTCTCCCTGCAGCTGCTACTCCAGTAAGTCTACTACACATGGATTATAGACTATAGTACTATATCTGTGGGTACATAGTGTTTCTGCGGGTGACAGGTTCCCTTTAGAAATCTAGAAAGATGAAACCCCTTAATTTCTTACCAAGTGCTCGAATCTCTGAATGTTCTGTGTGAACCAGAAGTCAGTCTCCCCATATGAGCCAATGAGATTCATAACTAGGATGTGTTCTGAATGGAACACATAAAGAGACTAAGGCGGGCTTTGCACGTTGCGACATCGCAAGCCGATGCTGCGATGTCGCATGCGATAGTCCCCGCCCCCGTCGCAGGTACGATATCGTGTGATAGCTGGCGTAGCGAAAATTATCGCTACGCCAGCTTCACATGCACTCACCTGCCCTACGACAGTCGCTCTGGCCGGCGACCCGCCTCCTTCCTAAGGGGGCGGGTCGTGCGGCGTCATAGCGACGTCACATGGCAGGCGGCCAATAGCAGCGGAGGGGCGGAGATGAGCAGGATGTAAACATCCCGCCCACCTCCTTCCTTCCGCATATCCTACGGAAGCCGCGGTGACGCCGGTAGGAGATGTTCCTCGCTCCTGCGACTTCACACACAGCGATGTATGCTGCCGCAGGAGCGAGGAACAACATCGGACCGTCGCGTCAGCGTAATTATGGATTACGCCGATGCTGCACCGATGATACGATTACGACGATTTTGCGCTCTTTAATCGTATCATCTAGGCTTTACACACTACGATGTCGCATGCGATGCCGGATGTGCGTCACTTTCAATTTGACCCCACCGTCATCGCACCTGCGATGTCGTAGTGTGCAAAGCCGCCCTAAGGGTGCGACCGCACTTTCCTTTTTACCTGCTTTTTTGCTGCTTTTTCAACTACAGCTTTTAATGCCAAAATGGTTGTGTTCTGCTTTTCAAGCAAAGTCTATGAGAATTTGGTTTTCTAGACCGCACTATGTCAATTGTTTTTGCCATTTGGGTTTTGCACTGCAAAGCTGAGTTTTTGACCAAAGTTCTGCAACAAAAAGGCTGCAGTTTGAACTGCATAGTGCGGTCTAGAAAACCAAATTCTCATAGACTTTGCTTGAAAAGCAGAACACAACCATTTCTTTGTCGCTCCATTGGGAGACCCAGACAATTGGGTGTATAGGCTATGCCTCCGGAGGCCGCACAAAGTATTACACTAAAAGTGTAAAGCCCCTCCCCTTCTGCCTATACACCCCCCGTGCTCCCACGGGCTCCTCAGTTTTTTGCTTTGTGCGAAGGAGGCAGACATGCACGCAAGCTCCACAGCTTAGTCAGCAGCAGCTGCTGACTATGTCGGATGGAAGAAAAGAGGGCCCTTAACAGGGCCCCCAGCATGCTCCCTTCTCACCCCACTCTTGTCGGCGGTGTTGTTAAGGTTGAGGTATCCATTGCAGGTACGGAGGCTGGAGCCCACATGCTGTTTTTCCTTCCCCATCCCCCTTAGGGCTCTGGGTGAAGTGGGATCCTAATCGGTCTCCAGGCACTGAGACCGTGCTCCATCCACAGCTCCTGAGGACTCTGCTGGATAGGAGCCGAGTATCGTTCAGGGACATGGCCCTGCTACTTTGAGGTACTCTGTGTCCCCGTGGGGACCGCGCACAGCAACACTCCAGCATTGCTGGGTGTGCTAGTGCACCGGGGACCGCGGCGCTGACCGCGTTTGTGCCATTACACACTGCAGCGTCGCTGAGTGTGTTAGTGTATGGGGACTACCGTGCTGACCGCTGCTGCCATTGTTATCACTGCGGCGCGGCTGGGACTGTTAGTGCGCCGGGGACTTCCGCGCCGACCGCGCTTATACGGCGGCCGCGCTTATAACTCGAGTCCCCGGCTTTTGCGGCCTAGTCTCTTTTTCTTCCCGCCCCCAGCCCTGCCAGTCAGGGGAAGGGCGGGACGCTGTACAGGACGGCAGCACTGAGGGCTGGAGCATGCTTTGCATACTCCACCCCCCTCACTGTGCACAGTAGGGCACCAGTTCCCGCACTTTCTGGGTCACGCCCACGGCTCCCTCCTCTCCTCAGGACGCCGGCAGCCATTCCTGTCAGCTTCTCTGACGCTGCAGAGGGGAGACAAGCTCTGGGGGACCCAGGCAGGGATTCTGGTGGCCACACAACCGCTTTAAGCGGGCGGTAAGCAGCACCTGAGGTGCTGGCCCCACTTGTGCAGAAGTGTAATTATAGATTATATGTTTATAGGCTATACTTTACACTGTATGGTGCACGGTTGATTTCTGGCTATATACCCTATTGTGTTGCTCAGGGGAGACAACAGCATGGCGCCCACAAGAGGCAGGGGTGCCAAAACACAGGCTTACTATGCTGCCTGCGCCGCATGTACGACCTCGCTACCGGCAGGTTCCACTGACCCTCATTGTGTGCACTGCTCGGCCCCTGTGGCACTTGCTCAGCCGGAGCCTCTGCTAAGGGGGGCCCAGGGGGAACCACCAGCTAACACTGTCCAGGTGACAGGGACGGAGTTTGCAGTTTTTACTGACAGACTTTCTGAGACTATGGCTAAGATTCTAGAAGCGTTGCAGTCCAGACCGGTATCTCAGACCATGGGCACTGTGGAATCATTGCCCCCTGGTTCCCCTCAGTTGGATCAACAATGTTCCCCCGGGGTGTCTCATAGATCCCAGGGTGAGGTCTCTGACACGGACCGCAGCCCCAGACCACCTAAACGAGCTCGCTGGGAAATCCCCTCGTCCTCATCACATTGTTCAGGGTCTCAGAGGGAGGACTCTCTGTATGATGAAGCGGAGGTAGCTGATCAGGATTCTGATCCTGAGGCCGCTCTCAACCTTGATACTCCTGATGGTGACGCCATAGTGAATGATCTTATCGCGTCCATACATCAAATGTTGGATATTTCTCCCTCGGCTCCTCCAGTGGAGGAGTCAGCCTCTCAGCAGGAGAAATTCCGTTTCAGGTTCCCCAAGCGTACAACGAGTATGTTTCTGGATCACTCCGACTTCAGAGAGGCAGTCCAGAAATACCGAGTTTGTCCAGATAAGCGTTTTTCCAAGCGCCTTAAGGATACACGTTATCCCTTCCCCCCTGACGTGGTCAAGGGCTGGACTCAGTGTCCCAAGGTGGATCCTCCAATCTCCAGACTGGCGGCTAGATCCATAGTTGCAATTGAAGATGGGGCTTCGCTCAAGGATGCCACTGACAGACAGATGGAGCTCTGGTTGAAATCCATCTATGAAGCTATCGGCGCGTCTTTTGCTCCAGCATTCGCAGCCGTATGGGCACTCCAAGCTATTGCAGCGGGTCAAGCGCAAATTGACGCACTCACACGTACGTCTGCGCCGCAAGTGGCGTCCATAACTTCTCAAACGTCGGCATTTGCGTCCTACGCTATTAATGCTGTCCTGGACTCTGCGAGCCGTACGGCGGTTGCAGCCGACAATTCGGTGGCAATACGCAGGGCCTTGTGGCTACGGGAATGGAAGGCAGATTCGGCTTCCAAAAAGTGCTTAACCGGTTTGCCATTTTCTGGCGACCGTTTGTTTGGTGAGAGGCTGGATGAAATCATCAAACAATCCAAGGGAAAGGAAACATCCTTACCCCAGGCCAAACCAAAATTACCCCAACAGAGGAGGGGACAGTCGAGGTTTCGGTCCTTTCGGGGTGCGGGCAGGTCCCAATTCTCCTCGTACAAAAGGCCTCAGAAGGATCAGAGGAACTCCGATCCATGGCGGTCTAAGTCACGCCCTAAAAAGACCGCCGGAGGTGCCGCTACCAAGGCGGCTTCCTCATGACTTACGGCCCCCTCACACCGCATCCTCGGTCGGTGGCAGGCTCTCCCGCTTTTCCGACATTTGGCTGCCACAGGTAAAAGACCGTTGGGTGAGAGACATTCTGTCTCACGGTTACAGGATAGAGTTCAGCTCTCGTCCTCCGACTCGATTTTTCAGAACATCTCCGCCTCCCGAGCGAGCCGATGCTCTTCTGCAGGCGCTGGGCACTCTGAAGACAGAAGGAGTGGTGGTCCCTGTTCCTCTTCAGCAACAGGGTCACGGTTTTTACTCCAACCTGTTTGTGGTTCCAAAGAAGGACGGGTCTTTCCGTCCTGTCCTGGACCTAAAACTGCTCAACAAACACGTAAAGGCCAGACGGTTCCGGATGGAATCCCTCCGCTCCGTCATCGCCTCAATGTCCCAAGGAGATTTCCTTGCATCGATCGATATCAAAGATGCTTATCTCCACGTACCGATTGCTCCAGAGCATCAGCGCTTCCTGCGCTTCGCCATAGGAGACGAACACCTTCAGTTCGTGGCACTGACGTTCGGCCTGGCGACAGCCCCACGGGTTTTCACCAAGGTCATGGCTGCAGTAGTTGCGGTCCTCCACTCTCAGGGTCACTCGGTGATCCCTTACTTAGACGATCTGCTGGTCAAAGCTCCCTCTCAAGAGGCATGCCAGCACAGCCTCACCGCTACTCTGGAGACTCTCCAGAGTTTCGGGTGGATCATCAATTTTCCAAAGTCAAATCTGACACCGGCCCAATCGCTGACATATCTTGGCATGGAGTTTCATACCCTCTCAGCGATAGTGAAGCTTCCGCTGAACAAGCAGCGTTCACTACAGACGGGGGTGCAATCTCTCCTTCAAGGTCAGTCACACCCCTTGAGGCGCCTCATGCACTTCCTGGGGAAGATGGTGGCAGCAATGGAGGCAGTCCCTTTCGCGCAGTTTCACCTGCGTCCTCTTCAATGGGACATCCTACGCAAATGGGACAGGAAGCCGACGTCCCTCGACAGGAACGTCTCCCTCTCTCAGGCAACCAAAGCTTCCCTTCGGTGGTGGCTTCATCCCACTTCATTATCGAAGGGGAAATCCTTCCTACCCCCATCCTGGGCGGTGGTCACGACGGACGCGAGTCTGTCAGGGTGGAGAGCAGTTTTTCTCCACCACAGGGCTCAGGGTACGTGGACTCGGCAAGAGTCCTCACTTCAGATCAATGTTCTGGAGATCAGGGCAGTGTATCTAGCCCTAAAAGCGTTCCAGCAGTGGCTGGAAGGCAAGCAGATCCGAATTCAGTCGGACAACTCCACAGCGGTGGCTTACATCAACCACCAAGGAGGAACATGCAGTCGGCAAGCCTTCCAGGAAGTCCGGCGGATTTTGATGTGGGTGGAAGCCACGGCCTCCACCATCTCCGCAGTTCACATCCCGGGCGTGGAAAACTGGGAAGCAGATTTTCTCAGTCGCCAGGGCATGGACGCAGGGGAATGGTCCCTTCACCCGGACGTGTTTCAGGAGATCTGTTGCCGCTGGGGGATGCCGGACGTCGACCTAATGGTGTCCCGGCACAACAACAAGGTCACAGCATTCATGGCACGTTCTCACGATCACAGAGCTCTGGCGGCAGACGCCTTAGTTCAGGATTGGTCGCAGTTTCAACTCCCTTATGTGTTTCCTCCGCTGGCACTGTTGCCCAGAGTGTTACGCAAGATCAGGGCCGACTGCCGCCGCGCCATCCTCGTCGCTCCAGACTGGCCGAGGAGGTCGTGGTACCCGGATCTGTGGCATCTCACGGTCGGCCAACCGCGGGCACTACCAGACCGACCAGACTTGCTGTCTCAAGGGCTGTTTTTCCATCTGAATTCTGCGGCCCTCAACCTGACTGTGTGGCCATTGAGTCTTGGATCTTAGCGTCTTCAGGATTATCTCAAGAGGTCATTGCCACTATGAGACAGGCTAGGAAACCAACGTCCGCCAAGATCTACCACAGGACGTGGAAAATATTCCTGTCATGGTGCTCTGATCAGGGTTTTTCTCCCTGGCCATTTGCCTTGCCCACTTTTCTGTCCTTTCTTCAGTCCGGATTGGAAAAGGGTTTGTCGCTTGGCTCCCTTAAGGGACAAGTCTCTGCGCTCTCTGTGTTTTTTCAGAAGCGCTTGGCCAGACTTCCACAGGTACGCACGTTCCTGCAGGGGGTTTGTCACATAGTCCCTCCTTACAAACGTCCGTTGGAACCCTGGGATCTGAACAGGGTGCTGATGGTTCTTCAGAAACCACCGTTCGAGCCAATGAGGGATATTTCTCTCGCACGCCTTTCGCAGAAAGTGGTTTTCCTAGTAGCAGTCACTTCACTTCGGAGAGTGTCTGAGCTAGCAGCATTGTCATGCAAAGCCCCTTTCCTGGTGTTTCACCAGGACAAGGTGGTTCTGCGTCCGGTTCCGGAATTTCTACCTAAGGTGGTATCCCCTTTTCATCTCAATCAGGATATCTCCTTACCCTCTTTTTGTCCTCATCCAGTTCACCAATGTGAAAAGGATTTGCACTTGTTAGATCTGGTGAGAGCACTCAGACTCTACATTTCTCGTACGGCGCCCCTGCGCCGCTCGGATGCACTCTTTGTCCTTGTCGCTGGCCAGCGTAAAGGGTCACAGGCTTCCAAATCAACCCTGGCTCGGTGGATCAAGGAACCAATTCTCGAAGCTTACCGTTCTGCTGGGCTTCCGGTTCCCTCAGGGCTGAAGGCCCATTCTACCAGAGCCGTGGGTGCGTCCTGGGCTTTGAGGCACCAGGCTACGGCTCAGCAGGTGTGTCAGGCGGCTACCTGGTCGAGCCTGCACACTTTCACGAAACACTATCAGGTGCATACCTATGCTTCGGCGGATGCCAGCCTAGGTAGGCGAGTCCTTCAGGCGGCGGTTGCCCACCTGTAGGACGGAGCCGTTACGGCTCTATTATGAGGTATTATTTACCCACCCAGGGACTGCTTTTGGACGTCCCAATTGTCTGGGTCTCCCAATGGAGCGACAAAGAAGAAGGGAATTTTGTTTACTTACCGTAAATTCCTTTTCTTCTAGCTCCAATTGGGAGACCCAGCACCCGCCCCTGTTTTTTTGTGTACACATGTTGTTCATGTTGAATGGTTTCAGTTCTCCGATATTCCTTCGGATTGAATTTACTTTAAACCAGTTTATAATTTTTTTCCTCCTTCTTGCTTTTGCACCAAAACTGAGGAGCCCGTGGGAGCACGGGGGGTGTATAGGCAGAAGGGGAGGGGCTTTACACTTTTAGTGTAATACTTTGTGCGGCCTCCGGAGGCATAGCCTATACACCCAATTGTCTGGGTCTCCCAATTGGAGCTAGAAGAAAAGGAATTTACGGTAAGTAAACAAAATTCCCTTCTTTGGCATTAAACGCTGCAGTTGAAAAAGCAGCAAAAAAGCAGGTAAAAAGCAAAATGCGGTCACACCCTAAGGGGCACTTTGCACACTACGACATCGCAGGTGCGATGTCGGTGGGGTCAAATTGAAAGTGACGCACATCCGGCGTCGCAGGCGATATCGTAGTGTGTAAAGCCTTTTTGATACGATTAACGAGCGCAAAATCGTCGTAATCGTATCATCGGTGTTGCGTCGGTCATTTCCATAATTTGGACATGACCGATATTACGATGTTGTTCCTCGTTCCAGCGGCATCACACATCGCTGCGTGTGAAGCCGCAGGAGCGAGGAACATCTACCTGCGTCCTGCGGCTCACGCCAGCTATGTGGAAGGAAGGAGGTGGGCGGGATGTTTACGTCCCGCTCATCTCCGCCCCTCCGCTTCTATTGGCCGCCTGCCGTGTGACGTCGCTATGACGCCGCACCACCCGCCCCCTTAATAAGGAGGCGGGTCGCCGGCCAGAGCGACGTCGCAGGGCAGGTGAGTGCATGTGAAGCTGGCGTAGCGATAATGTTCGCTACGCCAGCTATCACCATGATATCGCAGCTGCGACGTGGGCGGGGACTATCGCGCTCGGCATCGCAAGCATCGGCTTGCGATGTCGTAGTGTGCAAAGTGCCCCTAACAGTCCACACTGATGATGCTATATGATTTGTATACTCAGAGTATGCCTATATGATAATGCAATTATTTATATATATACAGTATATATATTATATATATATCTCTATATATATATATATAGATATATATATATATATATATCTATATATATATATATACATACATATATCTTGTGTGTATTGTTAACCCTTTCCCGTAAAGTCCCAGTAAAAACAGTTTAATACATAATACAGCCAAGGAGAAAAACAAAAGCTCATGAATCAGGAAAAAAGCACCTGGTAAGAAAATTAACAGCATTATTATTACTTTATTGGATGTTGATTACTTATACTAAAATTAAAAGATAAACTACCAATTCATCAAGAGCGCCGCTGTTCACGCTGGTCTTGATGGGGGGGGGCGCGTGTATTGAAATCAGATGCTTCTGATCCATGAAGAAGTGCACTACACCAGAAATCTCACTCCAATCTGGTACTGGAGTAAGATTTGTGGGTTATAGAATGCCTCAACTCGTCGCATCCTTCCCGCGCCGACCCATCCCTTTGTCGTACCCGGGAGAAACTGGTGGGAAAATGGCAAAAAGTTACAATAGTTGTGCCTAAGTTTTGCAACTTGTAAAAGATTTTACGCCGGAATTGTGGCTTGTAAGCTTAAATAAATCGATGCCAAGGGCTAAAAGATAAAAAAAATGTTCATGTAGTGCTTCGCCCTATTTCTATGGCCTGTGTAGAGGGAGGTAGTGATGATCACGTAACACAAAGGACAATATCTCTGGAGTTATGAAATCTTACATTTTTCTCACATTAATGAGAAACCATGGAGCACAGCAGTGCCGGCATCTCCATTATCCCAGGCATGTGAGGTGAGTGGTCTTGATAATGGGCACATGTCTCCCCACCAGGTTAGGTTGACACATCTGACTATATGGTGAGCTCCTGAGGCTTGTTCATTGTTTCTTTTACCTTACAGTCATTATTACCGCCTTTGATCTTGGTGACATCCAGACCCTGGAGCACACAAAGTAAGTATTAGCAAACACAAGGGGCTTGTTTGCACATCAGAGCCCTATCTGATGTCACATCATCTGTTGTTCCAGGCACTGGCTACAAGATGCTCTTAAAGAGAATGAACCTGATACTTGCTCTGTCTTCCTTGTAGGAACTAAAAAAGACACACTGGTGAGTGAAGAATGCTCTTTCTCTGTTGATTTATTGTACATTAGGCTATGTGCGCACGTTGCGTACTAGCCCTGTAGAAATTTCTGCAGCGATCTGAAGAGCACACGTGCGCTTCAAATCGCTGCAGAAAATGTCCGTAGAAAAAAAAAAAAAGCCGATTCCATGCGCTCTGCCTGCAGCTCCTGCCATAGACAGAGCAGGGGCTGCCGGCAAAGCACACGGAAGAAGTGACATGTCACTTCTTGAACGCAGCGCTTCGGGCAGCAGTCGAAGCGCTGCGCTCTAAGACGCCACATGCGCACGGCCTCTGCACAATCTCCATAGATTATGCAGGGGACGCAGGACGCATGCAGTTACGCTGCGCTACAAAGCGCAGCGTAACTGCATGAATTACGCACACGTGCGCACATAGCCTTACATTTCCAAATTAGTTCTTTATTTTACTCATTCTATCTGGAATGGTTAAGATTAACTTAAATCTACTAAATAATCATGATTGATCATCCCTACAGATTTGGCAGGTCCCCTTTAAGGTGTTTTTTACTAGTACACAACATTTTTATTGTTTTTTAATGATTTTATTAAATATTTTTCGACATCATTTTTCAAATGTATAAAGTGAGTGAAAGGAAAAGGCAAGGCAGGTAACAAAAGTGGTGAATATAGGGAAAGAACAGATTTGCACTTTGTTTTTTTCTTTACCATCTTAAAAAAGTCATAACTTTATCTTTTCTCCAATTTATATAAGCAATAGTGCAGGCTCATTGGTCAGAAACAATCTTTTTTTTTTATCTAAGTGTTTTTTTTAACCATCTATGCAGATTACTATTTCTATCTTCATAATTATTGAGTGCACAAAGCGGGTAATACTTATTGAAAATTGATATTTGATATTTAAAATACACGTCTTTTCGTGTAAAAATGCTCAAGCTTTTGTTCCGTTCTATTTTGGCTGTTTCACCAGTGACAGTACACGGCCTCAGTCACAGAAGATCCAGAGATGAATTACTACAAAACCCTTCCCCCAACCGCAGGCAGGGACTTGAGGTCAATTGCACCTTCAAAGGAACAAGATCAACATTTTCTTTTATGTACATGAACACAAAGAAAAAGAGTATTTCCATGTCTGTCTGGTGGATATAGGAATCAAACGTTATGTAAATGTGTACATTGAGCTTGTATATTTAATATCACGTAGATAGGAAAAATCTTCTTTGGATTTGAATTACATTTTGAGATACAAGGAGGCCGTCTGTCCTTTTTAATCTATGTGGGATTTGATGCTCACCTGTTGCCAGGGGCCATTGTTTTGGTTGCCAGCTTTCTTAAGGTCCAGTCACACTAAGCAACTTACCAGCGATCCCAACAACGATAGGGATCGCTGGTAAGTTGCTAGGAGGTTGCTGGTGAGCTGTCACACTGCGACGCTCCAGCGATCCCACCAGCAACCTGACCTGGCAGGGATTGCTGGAGCGTGGCTACACGAGTTGCTGGTGAGCTCACCAGCAACCAGTGACTAGCCCCCAGTCTCCTAGTTACAGCACACATCAGGTTAATTAACCCGATGTGTGCTGCAGCTAAATGTGCACAGAGCAGGGAGCAGCGCACACTGAGCGCTGGCTCCTTGCTCTCCTAGTTACAGCACACATCGGGTTAATTGCCTGATGTGTGCTGCAGCTAAATGTGCACAGAGCAGGGAGCAGCGCACACTGCTTAGTGCTGGCTCCTTGCTCTCCTAGTTACAGCACACATCGGGTTATTACCTGATGTGTGCTGCAGCTACATGTGCACAGAGCAGGAGCCGGCAGCACAGGCAGTGAGAGCGGAGGAGGCTGGTATCAAAGGTAAATATCGGGTAACCAAGGACAGGGCTTCTTGGTTACCCGATGTTTACATTAGTTACCAGACTCAGCAGAAGCCGGCTCCTGCTCACTGCACATTAGTTGTTGCTGTCTCGCTGTCACACACAGCGATCTGTGCTTCACAGCAGGACAGCAACAACTAAAAAATGGCCCAGGACATTCAGCAACAACCAACGACCTCACAGCAGGGGCCAGGTTGTTGCTGGATGTCACACACAGCAACATCGCTAGCAACGTCACAAAAGTTGTTCGTTAGCAGCGATGTTGCTAGCGATGTTGCTTAGTGTGACGGGGCCTTTAGCCAAGGTAAACTGTTCACATGAGTGGTTGTAACATTTGCTATGTGAGGATCTTGGATAAGATATTTAATCCAATGATGGCTAATATGAAAAAGAGATGTAAAAAAGCCTATATAATGGTTATATGGAAGCATAAAGGTAGAGCTGGGCTCGGTTTCAAAGTTTCCCGGGTACCAGGCCCGGGATTCTGGCTGTGTGATCCGGATCCGGCACACAAGAAGTTAAAAAAACATAAAGAAAATAAGAATAAAACGAGCGCTTCATACTTACCAAGGCCCCGTCTCAGCTGTACACTGCTCCCGCACCGGTGTATGTTGCTCCTGTGGCCTCATAATTGCTTGACCATAATGCACTCAGCTCTGCTTTCCTCGCCCACTGGCCAGCCTGGCCTCTGTGATTGGTTGCAGATACGTGCTCCTAACTTGTGTGATGATGTCTGACTCCAATCAGTCATCGCGGCTCATTCATTCTCTGGAGCGCACAGCGAGCGGTCATGCTCTATGGCCGCTCGCTGTTACAGAGATGTAGCAGAGCTGGAATCGTCGTGGGACTTCGTGTGGATTATGTCGGACCTGCAGGGGTGTGTTGGGGTTAATAAAGTGGTGAAAGAGGGTGGTTTTTCTATTTTATTCCAAATAAAAGATGTTTTCGGTGTCTGTGTTTATTTACTGTCACTTACTGATTAGTAACGGGGTGTCATAGACGCTGCCATTACTAATCCAGGACTTAGTGGCAGCTGTGAGCTGCCATTAACTTCTTATTACTCTGATTGCACCACACCAGTGCAATCGGGAAGAGCGAGGTAAAGCTCTGGGATTGTCACATCTAATGGAAGCGACAATTTCGGGCAGCTGGAGGCTGATATTTTTAGGCTGGACCTCCCCAGCCTGAGAATACAGCCCCAGCTGTCAGCTATATCTTGGCTGGGTATCAAAATTGGGGGGACCGCACGGCTGTTTTTTAAATTATTTATTTAAATAGTAATAATAAAAAAAACCGCATGCAGTTCCTCTTAGGCCGGAGTCACACTTGCGAGGGGCTTGCACGAGTCTCGCATTGCATCACCCATCATGGCCATACACTCTCCTGACAGGAGCAGGTCGGTTGCATGTAGTTCTATGCAGCTGGACACTCGTATCTGGCAAGCGTCAGGCCGTGCCGGGTGATGCGATGCCAGACATGTGCAAGTGTGTCTCCGGCCTTACTGTGCACTCATACGAGCAGTGTGACTCGCACGAGTCTTGCATCGCATCACCTGGCAGCCGCACACTCTCCAGACACGAGCGTGTAGCTGCATAGAAATACATGCAGCCGACCCGCTCCTGTCAGGAGACTGTGCGACTGCCAGGTGATGCGATGCGAGACTCGTGCGAGTCATACGTCCCGTCGTGTGAGCGCACCGTAAGACCGGAGTCACACTTGCGCGAGTCTCGCATTGCATCACCCAGCAGCCGCACACTCTCCTGACAGGAGCATGTATCTGCATGTAAGTTTATGCAGCTGCAATCTCCTATCAGGAGAGTGTGCGGATTCCGGATGATGCAATGCGAGAAGACTCACACAAGTGTGTGACTCCAGCCTTATTTTGATACACAGCCATGATAAAGCCCAACAGCTGGGGGCTGCAGCCATGGGCTTTATCTGTGCTGGTATCAGCATACGGGGGACCCTGCACCGATTGTTTTATTTATTCATTTATTTTTATACCACAATACTCATCCGCAGACATTTGCACTGCTGTTCCCGCCCACTGGCCGTCCTGGCGCCTCTGATAAGTTGGTCATCTGACTCGCTGCCACTCAGTGTGGGGGCACATCTAACTGCAACCAATTACACTCACCGGTGGGCGGGGAAAGCAGTGAATATTCAATGAGGGTTAATTGTCGGCTTCGGAAGTTAATGTATGACCTGGAAGCAGCTTGCCGGCATGACAGATGTCTGGTGAGTACACCGCCCGCACTCCTACCCCCCTATCCCTTCCAACAACATTGTTACTCTCCGGATTCTGGTTCCCATAGACTTATATGGGTATCAGTTTCTGGACTGAATCTGGGTTTTTTTTAAAATTCAGCAGGGACCCGCTGGTCCTGATTTTCTGTGACTTCGCCCGGTTCTACTAATGGGCCTCATTCAGAGACAGTGAATTTTACTATATACAGCAATACTGTGATATTGCGTTCAAGTCTGCTGAGAGGACAAATAAATAGAAAGTATAAAAAAAAGTGTAAAAGTTCAAATCACACCCATTAAAAAAAAAGGTAATGAAAAATACACATAACTGCCATATCCAGAAAAGTCCAATCCATCAAAATATGAAAATAATTAACACCGCAAAAGAAGGGAATTTTGTTTACTTACCGTAAATTCCTTTTCTTCTAGCTCTAATTGGGAGACCCAGACAATTGGTGTATAGCTACTGCCTCCGGAGGCCACACAAAGTATTACACTTAAAAGTGTAAGGCCCCTCCCCTTCTGCCTATACACCCCCCGTGGGATCACGGGCTCCTCAGTTTTAGTGCAAAATCAAGAAAGAGGAAAGCCAATAAACTGGTTTAAGCAACTTCAATCCGAAGGAATATCGGAGAACTGAAACCATTCAACATGAACAACATGTGTATACAAAAAAAACAGGGGCGGGTGCTGGGTCTCCCAATTAGAGCTAGAAGAAAAGGAATTTACGGTAAGTAAACAAAATTCCCTTCTTCTTTGTCGCTCTATTGGGAGACCCAGACAATTGGGATGTCCAAAAGCAATCCCTGGGTGGGTAAAATAATACCTCGTAATAGAGCCGTAAAACGGCCCCTTTCTACAGGTGGGCAACCGCCGCCTGAAGGACTCGTCTGCCTATGCTGGCATCCGCCGAAGCATAGGTATGCACCTGACAGTGTTTCGTGAAAGTGTGGAGGCTGGACCAGGTAGCCACCTGACACACAAGCTGAGCCGTAGCCTGGTGCCTCAAGCCCAGGACGCATCCACCGCTCTGGTAGAATGGACCTTCAGCCCTGAGGGAACCGTAAGCCCAGCAGAACGATAAGCTAGAGAATTGGTTCCTTGAACCACCGAGCCAGTCTTGATTTGGAAGCCTGCAACCCTTTACGCTGGCTAGCGACAAGGACAAGAGTGCTTCCGAGCGGCGCAGGGACGCCGTACGATCGATGAAGAGTCTGAGTGCTCTCACCAGATCTAATCAAGTGCAAATCCTTTTCACATTGGTGAACTGGATGAAGACAAACAGAGGGTACGGATACCCTGATTGAGATGAAAGGGGGGATTCCACCTTAGGGAGAAATTCCGGAACCGGACGCAGAACCCCTTGACCTGGTGAGACACCGGGAAGGGGACTTTGCACGACAATGCTGCCCCGACAGACACTCTCCGAAGTGAAGTGACTGCCCCTAGGAAAACCACTTTCTGCGAAAGGCGTGAGAGAGAAAAATCCCTCATAGGCTCGAATGGTGGTTTCTGCAGAACCATCAGCACCCTGTTCAAATCACAGGGTTCTAACAGTCGTTTGTAAGGAAGGACTAATTGGCAAACCCCCTGCAGGAACGTGCGTACCTGAGGTAGTCTTGCTAGGCGCTTCTGAAAAAAATACAGAGAGCGCTGAGATTTGTCCCTTAAGGGAACCGAGCGACAAACCTTTTTCCAACCGAATTGCAGGAAGGAAAGAAAGTAGGCAAGGCAATTGGCCAGGGAGAAACTCCCTGAGCAGAGGACCAAGATAAGAATATCTTCCACGTTCTGTGGTAGATCTTGGCAGATGTGTGTTTTCTGGCCTGTCTCATAGTGGTAATGACCCCTTGAGATAACCCTGCAGATGCTAGGATCCAGGACTCAATGGCCACACAGTCAGGTTGAGGGTCGCAGAATTCAGAAGGAAAAAACGACCCTTGAGACAGCAAGTCTGGTCGGTCTGATAGTTCCCCCGGTTGGCCTACCGTGAGATGCCACAGATCCGGGTACCACGACCTCGTTGGCCATTTTGGAGCGACGAGGATGGCGCGGCGGCAGTCGGACCTGATCTTGCGTAACACTCTGGGCAACAGTGCCAGAGGAGGGAACGCATAAGGGAGTTGAAACTGCGACCAATCCTGAACGAAGGCGTCTGCCGCCAGAGCTCTGTGATCATGAGACCGCGCCATGAATGCCGGGACCTTGTTGTTGTGCTGAGACGCCATTAGGTCGACGTCCGGCATCCCCCAGCGGCAACAGATCTCCTGAAACACGTCCGGGTGAAGGGACCATTCCCCTGCATCCATGCCCTGGCGACTGAGAAAGTCTGCTTCCCAGTTTTCTACGCTCGGGATGTGAACTGCAGATATGGTGGGTGCTGTGGCTTCCACCCACAGCAGAATCCGCCGGACTTCCTGGAAGGCTCGCCGACTGCGTGTCCCACCTTGGTGGTTGATGTAAACCACCGCTGTGGAGTTGTCCGACTGAATTCGGATCTGCCTGCCTTCCAGCCACTGCTGGAACGCTTTTAGGGCAAGATACACTGCCCTGATCTCCAGAACATTGATCTGAAGTGAGGACTCTTGCTGAGTCCACGTACCCTGAGCCCTGTGGTGGAGAAAGATCGCTCCCCACCCTGACAGACTCGCGTCCGTCGTGACCACCGCCCAGGACGGGGTTAGGCAAGATTTCCCTTTCGATAATGAGGTGGGAAGAAGCCACCACCGAAGGGAAGCTTTGGTTGCTTGAGAGAGGGAGACGTTCCTGTCTAGGGACGTCGGCATCCTGTCCCACTTGCGTAGGATGTCCCATTGAAGAGGACGCAGGTGAAACTGCGCGAAAGGGACTGCTTCCATTGCTGCCACCATCTTCCCCAGGAAGTGCATGAGGCGCCTCAAGGGGTGTGACCGACCTTGAAGGAGTGATTGTACCCCTGTCTGTAGTGAATGCTGTTTGTCCAGCAGAAGCTTCACTATCGCTGGAAGAGTAAGAAACTCCATGCCAAGATAAGTCAGCGATTGGACCAGTGTCAGATTTGACTTTGGAAAATTGATGATCCACCTGAAACTCTGTAGAATCTCCAGAGTAACGTTGAGGCTGTGTTGGCATGCCTCTTGAGAGGGTGCCTTGACCAGCAGATCGTCTAAGTAGGGTATCACTGAGTGACCCTGAGAGTGGAGGACCGCAACTACTGTAGCCATGACCTTGGTGAAAACCCTTGGGGCTGTCGCCAGGCCGAACGGCAGTGCCGCGAACTGAAGGTGTTCGTCTCCTATGGCGAAGCGCAAGAAGCGCTGATGCTCAGGAGCAATTGGTACGTGGAGATAAGCATCCTGATATCGATCGATGCTAGGAAATCTCCTTGGGACATTGAGGCGATGACGGAGCGGAGTTATTCCATCCGGAACCGCCTGGCCCTTACGTGTTTGTTGAGCAGTTTTAGGTCCAAAACAGGACAGAAGGACCTGTCCTTCTTTGGAACCACAAACAGGTTGGAGTAGAAACCGTGACCCTGTTGCTGAAGAGGAACCGGGACCACCACTCCTTCTGCCTTCAGAATGCCCACCGCCTGCAGCAGAGCCTTGGCTCGCTCGGGAGGCGGAGATGTTCTGAAGAATCGAGTCGGAGGACGAGAGCTGAACTCTATCCTGTAACCGTGAGACAAAATGTCTCTCACCCAACGGTCTTTTACTTGTGGCAGCCAGGTGTCGCAAAAGCGGGAGAGCCTGCCACCGACCGAGGATGTGGTGTGAGGAGGCCGTAAGTCATGAGGAAGCCGCCTTGGTAGCGGCGCCTCCGGCGGTCTTTTTAGGGCGTGATTTAGACCGCTACGCGTCGGAGTTCCTCTGATCCTTCTGAGGCCTTTTGGACGAGGAGAATTGGACCTGCCTGCGCCCCGCAAGGACCGAAACCTCGACTGTCCCCTCCTCTGTTGGGGTATGATCGGTTTAGCCTGAGGAAAGGATGTATCCTTTCCCTTGGATTGTTTGATGATTTCATCCAGTCGCTCACCAAACAAGCGGTCGCCAGAGAATGGCAAACTGGTTAGGCACTTTTTTGGAAGCAGAATCTGCCTTCCATTCCCACAACCACAAGGCTCTGCGTATTACCACTGAATTGTCGGACGCAACCGCCTTCCGGCTCGCCGAGTCCAGGACAGCATTAATGGCGTATGACGCAAACGCTGACGTTTGAGACGTTAAAGACGCAGCCTGCGACGCAGACATACGTGTGACTGCCTCAATTTGCGCTTGAGCCGCTGAGACCGCTTGGAGCGCCCAGACGGCTGCGAAAGCTGGAGCAAAGACACGGCAATAGCTTCATAGATGGATTTCAACCAGAGCTCCATCTGTCTGTCAGTGGCATCTTTGAGTGAAGCCATATCTTCCACTGCAACTAAGGATTTAGCCGCTGGAGATAGGAGGTCCACATTGGAACACTGAACCCAGCCCTTGACAACGTCAAAAGGGAAGAGATAACGTGTATCCTTAAGGCGTTTTGAAAAAACGATATCTGGACAAGCCTGGTGGTTCTGGACTGCCTCCCTGAAGTCAGAGTGATCCAGAAAGCGTACTCAATGTACGCTTGGGGAACCTGAAACAGAACTTCTCTTGCTGAGAAGCTGACTCCTCAGGCGTAGGAGCTGAGGGAGAAATAACCAACATATGATTGATGGACGCTGTAAGATCGTTCACTACGGTGTCACAATCAGGTGTATCCAGGTAGAGAACGTTCTCAGGATCAGAATCCTGATCAGATACCTCCGCCTTATCATAGAGAGAGTCCCCATGCTGAGACCCTGAATGATGCGGTGACGTCGAGGGATGCTCCCAGCGAGGTCGCTTAGGGGGTCTGGGACTGCGGTCCGAGTCAGACCCCTCACCCTGGGATCCCTGAGACACTCCAGGAGCACCTTGTTGTACCAACTGGGGGGGGGGGACCAGGGGCAATGAATCAACAGAGCCCATGGTCTGAGGGACCGGTCTGGACTGCAAGGCTTCTAGTATGTTAGCCATAGTCTCAGAAAGTCTGAAGTAAATACTGCAAACTCCGTCCCCATCACCTGGACCATTAGCAGAGACTCCGGCTGAGTAAGTTCCACAAGGGCCGTGCATTGCATACAATTGGGGTCCGTGGAACCTGCCGGCAGTATAGCCGTACATGCTGTACAGGCTGCATAGAAAAACCTGTGCTTCTGCACCCTTGTTTTTCACAGACGATATGCTGTTATCTCCCCCGAACCATCAAGGAGGGTATATAGCCAAAATACAAAAGTGCGACCGAACAGTGCAATGTATAGCGTACAAGCATATATCTATATGTGCATTTCGGCACTAGTGGGGTCAGCACCACAGGTGCTGCTTACCGCCCGGTCACAGCGGTTGTGTGACCACCAGAATCCCTGCCAGGGTCTTCCCAAACTTGTCTCTTTTCTCAGTCACAGAAAAAACTGACATGAATGGCTGCCGGCGTCCTGTGTAGAGGAGGAGGCCGTGGGCGTGCCCCAGAAAGTGCGGGAATCCGGTTTCACACTGTGTACAGTGAGAGGGGTGGAGTATGCAAAGCATGCTCCATCTCTCAGCGCTGCCGTGCTGTGCAGCGTCACGCCCTTACCCTGACTGGCAGGCCAGTGGGCGGTAACGAAGTGAGAGTAGGCCGCAAAAGCCGGGGACTAGAGTGATAAGCGCGGCCCGGCATATAAGCCCTGGTCGGCGCGGAAGTCCCCGGCGCACCACAAGTCCCAGCCGCGCCTGAGATAAAAATGGCAGCGGCGGTTAGCGCGGCAGTCCCTCAATACTCTAACACACCCAGCACGCTGTAGTGTGCGATGGCACCAGTGCGGGCAGCGCCGCCATCCCTGGCGCACTAACACACCCAGCAGTGCTGCCGTGTGTCTGTGCGCGGTCCCCTTTATGGGGACACAGAGTACCTCAACGTAGCAGGGCCATGTCCCTGAGGATACTCAGCTCCATGTCCAGCAGATTCCCAGGGGCTGTGGATGGAGCACGGCCTCAGTGCCTGGAGACCGATAAGATCCCACTTCACCCAGAGCCCTAAGGGGATGGGGAAGGAAAGCAGCATGTGGGCTCCAGCCTCCGTACCCGCAATGGGTACCTCAACCTTAACAAACACCGCCGACAAAAGTGGGGTGAGAAGGGAGCATGCTGGGGGCCCTAGTATGGGCCCTCTTTTCTTCCATCCGACATAGTCAGCAGCTGCTGCTGACTAAACAGTGGAGCTATGCGTGGATGTCTGACCTCCTTCGCACAAAGCATGAAAACTGAGGAGCCCGTGATCCCACGGGGGGTGTATAGGCAGAAGGGGAGGGGCCTTACACTTTTAAGTGTAATACTTTGTGTGGCCTCCGGAGGCAGTAGCTATACACCAATTGTCTGGGTCTCCCAATAGAGCGACAAAGAAATTTAAAGTATTAACCCATCTCGGAAAATGGTAATACAATCAAAAATTTATTTTTTATGTCAAATTTCTGAATTTTTTTTCACCTTTTAAAATTCTAAAAAAGTGACAAGTTTGGTATTGCTATAATCATAATAACGAGAAGAATTATATCGCAGGTCCTTTTTATCATGCGATGTATGCCATAAAAAACAATGCACAAAAACAACAACAAAATTGCGGAAGGGGGGGTGGATGTTCCACAATTTCACCGCACTTGGATTTTTTTTCCCCGTTTTCAAGTATACTATGTGGCAAAATAAGTTTAAAAAAACATGCTCTTAAATGTCTAGGTAGACAGAAAAAACAATATGGATCTTGGAAGAAAAGGAGGAATAAATGGAAATTGGCTATATCGAGGATGGGTTAAAAGATAATTAAACAGGATAAAACACTAAAAAAAATGAGCTCATGCAGTAATGAATTGGCTCATAGTCTTTCTTATCTTTCACAATTTCATATTTTGAAGATTGAAGATAGACATAAGTACATCGAGTTCATCCTATAACCTAACACGTTGATCCAGAGGAAGACAAAAACATCATGGGGCAGATGATGATTGTCCCGTTTAAAGGGAAAAAATCCTTCCCGACTACACATACAGCAATGCATATGCCGTGCAGTTTCATATCTCTCTTTTTGGTTTTTTTTGTTGTTTTTTTTTCCACTGTGGGTGAGAGATTAACTGTAGTGTCCTTCAGTTACCTAAAGCTGTTCATACATTTGGAGATTGTTACCACCCATAATCCAGAAACCTTTATACATATGAGAATCATGCTTACAGCTTAATTTTATAAGATAACTTTACAGATATAATATAAGGTTTATTGCTAGAAATATTTTGAGTAGGTTTTATTTTTACATATGTCACAGTATATTGTAGATCATCACATCACATTTTTTACCTACTTAACCCCTTCACGACCATGGACGGATATATCCGTCATGGAGCGTGTCCCGTTAAGCCCCGCCTCCTCCCGCGGGCAGGCCGCGGCGGTCGGCACACATATCAGCTGTTTTCAACAGCTCAGATGTGTGCCTGCTAGCCGCGGGTGGAATCGCTTCCACCCGCGGCCATTAACCCCTTAAATCTTGCTGCCAAAGTCTGGCAGCAAGATCTAAATGCGCGCGGCCATGTTTTTTACTTACCGCCGCCCCCACCGGAAGTCACGTGCGTGATCACGTGAATATCGGTGGTTGCCATCGTAGCACAGGGTCATGTGATGACGCCTGCAGCTATGATGTTTCACTTTCGTTTTCCCTCAGCCGAGAGCAGAGGGAAAAACAAAGTGACTGTATCTGCTGTTTACAGCTGTATAGCTGTGATCAGCAGATAGATAATAGCGATCGGATTGCTGATCGCTATAGCCCCCTAGGGGGACTAGTAAAATAAAAAAAAAAAGTTTTAAAAAAAACAAACAAAAAAACAAAAAACCTAAAAGTTCAAATCACCCCCTTTCCCCCCATTGAAAATTAAAGGGTTAAAAAATAGATAAATATACACATATTTGGTATCGCCGCATTCAGAAATGCCCGATTTATCAAAATATAAAATCAATTAATCTGATTGGTAAACGGCGTAGTGGCAAAAAAATTCCAAACGCCAAAATTACGTTTTTTGGTCGCCGCAAGTTTTACGCAAAATGCAATAACAGGCGATCAAAACGTAGCATCTGCGCAAAAATGGTACCATTAGAAACGTCAGCTCGAGACGCAAAAAATAAGCCGTCACTGAGCCATAGATCCCAAAAAATAAGAACGCTACGTGTTT
Source organism: Anomaloglossus baeobatrachus (assembly GCF_048569485.1). Taxonomy (NCBI): domain Eukaryota; kingdom Metazoa; phylum Chordata; class Amphibia; order Anura; family Aromobatidae; genus Anomaloglossus; species Anomaloglossus baeobatrachus. The sequence continues at coordinate 698,016,520 of NC_134353.1, forward strand.
CGGAAAATGGCGCAAAACGTGCGCCACTTTTATTGGACAAACTTGTGATTTTTTTTTTAACCCCTTAGATACAAGTAAACCTATACATGTTTGGTGTCTACAAACTCGCACCGACCTCAGGCATCATACCCACACATCAGTTTTACCATATAGTGAACACCGTGAATAAAACATTCCAAAAACTATTGTGCCATCGCACTTTTTTTGCAATTTTTCTGCATTTGGAATTTTTTTGCTGTTTTACAGTATACCATATGGTAAAACTTATGGTTTCATTTAAAAGTACAACTTGTCCCGCAAAAAATAAGCCCTCATATGGCAAGATTGACGGAAAAATAAAAAAGTTACGGCTCTCGGAAGAAGGGGAGCAAAAAACAAAAACGCAAAAACGGAAAGTGCCTCGGGACTGAAGGGGTTAAAATAAGGACACTAGAAGTTAAAGAATAACTTCTGAGCTGAGAAGGTCTGTCTTTGTTTTATCAATCAGTCCCAGTGTCAGCCACCCTTAAACGAAAGTCCGTAGTTGGAGATACTCCCACCACAAAAGGGGAATTCCCGGATAGGTCCCACGCAAGGTCATAAAATCTGAAGCTCTAGAAAGACACTCCACCACCTGTCCCAGCCCGACCAGATTCGAAGAGTGCCAGCTCAAGAACGATTCCTTCCCCATCACAGGTGAGAAGGCCGGATTATCAAAGAGAGGCGATCTGGACCATACCTCGCGATCAAGTATCCTCTCCTGGGAAACCTGTCCCAGAACAGAAAGGACTGAGTAAGAGGCTGGAGATCTGTATTAAGAGGGGCGGAGAGGCGGGGAAGTCCAGGGTAAAGAGGAGGGAGGCGACGGGGAAACCAACCGCTCAATCAACACCCACTGTTTAGAAGATTCATTAAAACACCAGCAGAACCGCTCAATAATATCTTGTTTATAGCGTTTATTATTCTGAACCAACACAGCTGGGCCTCATTGTAGGACTTTAAATCCTTAAGTAGACTTCAAGTCCAAGAGAGTGCTCTGGTGTAGAGTCGAGTATTTAAGAGAGAAGGTGTCGGCTGGATTAGTGGGCACCCAGACCCCCATGTACTTGATGGCCCTCGACTTCCACTTAAATGGGAAGGAGCTTTGAAGGGAGGCAACCATAGTGTTGGATAAGGAAACCTTAAGTGCCTCCGACTTTATAACAATTAACTTTAAAGTTGGACATACCTCCAAACCTCTCAAATTCTTTTATTAGAGCTGGGAAGGCAACAGTTGGGTTAGATAGGAATAGCAAAAGATCATCTGCATAGAGTGCCAATTTAACACGCTTCCCACTTATACTTGGTCCAGTAATGTCGAGTGATTTACGGATGGCTACTGCAAGATGTTTCATCGCTATATATATATATATAAAAGGGGGTAAGAAAACATCCCTGCCGTATTCCGTTAGCTATTGAAAAAGAGGGGGGCAAGGTGTTATTAACTCTGATTCTTACCATGGGGTGAAGGAATAGGCCCATTATTCTATTATGCATGAGTTCTTTGATACGTAGCTGGATTAAAGCCGACCGAAGAAAGACGCAATTTAGCCGGTCAAAAGCCTTGGCGTCGATTGAGAGAAGACATGCTGGGATATGATGCTTTCGAAGATAGGATGTGATTAGGAAGGTTTTATTAGTATTATCTCGGACTTCCCGATGTTGTATAAAGCCAATCTGATCGTTATGGATGGAATTGGGAAGGAGGGGGCCAAGGCAGTTAGCAATTTGTTTGGCAAAGATTTTCACATCTACATTGATTAATGAAATTGGGCGATAATTAGAGTAAAGGGTATGGTTTTTGCCTGGTTTTGGGATAACAGTGATAGTGGCCGACATGGTCTGGAGAGTAAAGGGGCAATCTAGAGAGACCGCATTAAAGGTTTTACATAGGAACGGAACTAACTCAGCCTGAAAGGTTTTATAGAAATTGTAGAAATTATAGAAATTGGCAGGGAAGCCGTCCGGCCCGGGAGTTTTCCCACTTGCCAATGCCTTTAAAGTTTCAGCAACTTCCTGATCCGTAAATGGGTCATCCAGGGCCGAAGCCTCAAGATCCGGTATGGGGGGCAAAGGAGTATCAGCCACATAGGAGTCTGCTGGAATCATATCCACCAACAAGCCTCTGAGAGTATATAGGGAGTTGTAATATTCTCAGAAGGCATCTAAGATCTCTTCCGATTTGTATACCAATTCCCCAGAAGGCCTTGGAATCGTGGGCACAAATTCGGTGGGTACACCAGGGTGCAGGAACCTGGCCAATGCTCTTCCCGGTTTGTTAGAGTACTCATAAAAGTATAACCGGGTTCTGTCCCGATAAAGAGGCAGGGCCTTATCTAGAAGCACTTTGAAGTCGGTTCTGGCATTGATCAGATCTGCAAGCACATGAGGGTCCCCATCCTGCTTATGCTCCAACTCAAGGCATTGGATGAAAAGCGACAGGCGCTCTATGTTAAACCTGTTATCCTTCTTAATCCTAAAGCCCTGCTGTATTAGAGTACCCCGATTTACACACTTAAGGGCCTCTCATTTCACTGGGAGGGGGGTCTCATCAGTGCTGTGGTGTTCCAGGAAGTCACTGATAGATTTTTTAACCGCTGCTAAACACGTGAGATCCTTGAGGAGGGTGGGATTGAGGGTCCAGGTCCACTCTCTCGGGACTGATTCAGGGATCGAATCAAGCAGCAAACAAGGATAACCTGGAAAAACAGTTCCTTCCTTCTGCTCAGGCAATGTTCCCCAATTCTGAGTACTGGTTTTTCCAGCAGGACAGTGCGCCATTCCACACAGCTAAAAAACAAGAAAGCCTGTGGAAACGCAGCAACCATCCTTGCTTATGTAGTCTTCTACTAGACAATGCTCCCACTAGCCAGTTTCCTACTCCACACTGATGAGGGGAAAATACCCCGAAACAGCTGTCTGTGGATGGATACCATGTTTGGCATAGGTGGTCTCCTTGACTGGAGACTGCCCTTCCCGTGGTTGTTCCTTCCCAGTGAAAGACCTGGCTAGTTTCCTGCCAGCGTTGAGAAACATGTGATGGTGTCTCCGCAGGCTTTCTTGTTTTGAATATTTCCCAGGGGGCAGTGCTCTAGAATCACTGCGTTGAGAAACACGTGATGGTGTAACCGCGGTGTTGGATGTTGATCTCCCTAAGGTCAACCATCCTTGCTTATGTATTCCACACAGGTAGGTCAATCAATGTGTGGATGAAGGACCACCACATCAAATCCCTGTCCTGGCCAGCCCAATCTCCAGACCTGAACCCCATTGAAAACCTCTGGAATTTAATCAAGAGTTAAGATGGATAGTCACAAGCCATCAAAAAAGAACTGCTTATATTTTTGCACTAGGAGTGGCATAAGGTTACCCAAAAGCAGTGTGAAAGAATGGTGGAAAGCATGCCAAGACGCATGAAAGCTGTGATTAAAAATCATGGTTATTCCACCAAATATTGATTTCTGAACTCTTCCTGAGTTAAAACATTAGTATTGCTTTTTTTCTAAATGATTATGAACTTGTTTTCTTTGGACTATTTGAGGTCTGACAGCAGTGCATTTTTTTTTTGTTATTTTGACCATTTCTCATTTTCAGAAAATAAATACAAAATGTATTGCTTGGAAATTCGGAGACATGTCAGTAGTTTCTAGAATAAAAGAACAATTTACATTTTACTCAAAAATATACCTATAAAGAGAAAAAACAGAAAAACTGAAAATTTTGCAGTGGGCTCTTAATTTTTGCCAGAGCTGCATATAGTCTCATCTCCTGAACTGTGCCCACTATTGCACTACAGTATTTCACTTTAGATATTTATGTATATGTTGTAGGTTTTTACATAGATTTTAATAAAATTATTTTTTATATTTATTACTTCTATAGGGACATGATCTGTAAGCCGCTTTTAAATTACATTGCGCCATTAAAATTTAGCCGGTGGAAATAATCTCTCATATGTCAAAAAAATATAAATTTGGGGTCTTTTAAGGTGAGGATAAAAAAATTAAGGAAAAAAACTCGAAATGATCTCTAAGTAGTTAAGCACGCTTTTCAAAACTGTAAATTTCCTTGGAACTCAAGATGGCATGTGTTACTTATATAATCTAGCACAGGTAAAAAGCTTTCTTTTCCTCATTATTCTACTTATTCTTGCAGTCAGAAGCAGAATGTGAACGGACAGAACGAGACGCTTTGAAATATGCTGTGGAGATGCAGGCTGAATACTGGTCTGTTTCAGCAAAAACAGGTGCAAATATTTCCACATGTCCTGTATTTAGTATTTATACCACTGTAGTATATATGTTATTTAGATAACACAGTTTTGCTTTGTTTCATTGTATAGGTGAAAATGTAAGAGATTTCTTTTTTCGAGTGGCAGCTCTTGCCTTTGAACAATCCATGAAAAAAGAGCTGGAGAAAAACAGACATAATACAACTCAGATTGGCGCTGGCAATCTCATACGTACGTAGTGTGAATAATTTGGAGTAGTAATGACATAAGCTCTTTTAAAAATTTGTTTGGGTCAACCAAAAGACAGGTTGCTGTCTACAAAAGTTGATAAAAGTTAGGAGATAGGAACTGTTAATCTGCACTGCCAAAGGAAGGAGTATCACTGAAGATCGATCAAGTTAAAACATCTGATTTTTATTTTATATGCATTTCAAATTTATTCCAACTCCTTCTTCAGGAGAAAATCCGTAATCTAATTTTTTTTCCTGAAGAAGGAGTTGGAATAACTTCGAAACACGTACAAAATAAAAATCAGATGTTTTAACTTGATCAATCTTCAGTGATCCACCTTTCTTTGGCAGTGCGGATTAATCCTTCCTATCTAACTTTTATCATCTATCAATGTGGGTTCTGTAGCAGCCAGCCTTTGTTTACATGCCTTTTTAGTGGTTGTGTCTATACACAACCAAATTAAGTTGTAATTATTGAACTTCCTAACTGGTGCCGCCAGGTAAGACACCATCTGCGCCTCTTTGTCTTTTCAGTTCTACATTATTGTCTATAAAAGTTGTTAAAATTAGACTATGATTGATGTTGTACAAGATTTTATAAAAATGTCATAAAGCAAAGAAGGTGATAAAATAACCAAATACGAGATATATTTTGTTTCTTTTTGTGAACTGTCTGGAAGTGATGACTTGCATATAATGCCCATATGATCGCTGCAGACAATGATTGACATTACCAGTGATCGTGTGTGTATTTGGCACAGCAGGTCAAGATTGTCAGGACTACTAAAGTCACAGGAGATTTGCCTGATAACTATTATTTATTTTATCACATTCATTTCTTCATGCCCCTTTTCAACCTTTTGCCAACTTTTGACGTATACTTGATTTTCCTCAATTCATGGGCAGTTATTTTTCGCCTTTTTTGCCCAACAAGCTTCTTGCGACCCTTTTGGCTATTTGCCATGAAACGCTTGATTGTTTGGTGATCACGCTTCAAAAGTTTGGCAATTTCAAGACTGCTGCATCTCTCTGCAAGACATCTCACAATTTGGACTTTTCAGAGCCCGTCAAATCTCTCTTCTGACCAATTTTGCCAAAGGAAAGGAGTTGCCTAATAATTAATCACACCTTATATAGTGTGTTGATGTCATTACACCACACCCCTCCTCATTACAGAGATGCACATCACCTGATTTACTTAATTGGTAGTTGGCTCTCAAGCCTATCCAGTTTGGAGTAGGACAATATGTATAAAAATAACTGCCCATCAATTGAGGAAAATCAAGCATGAAGCTGCCAAGATGCCATTTGCCACCAGTTTGGCCATATTTTAGAGCTGCAACGTTACTGGAGTATCAAAAAGCACAAGGTGTGCCATACTCAGGGACATGGCCAAGGTAAGGAAGGCTGAAAAACGACCACCTTTGAACAAGAAACAAGATAAAACGTCAACGCTGGGCCAAGAAATATCTTAAGATTGATTTTTCAAAGGTTTTATGGACTGATGAAATGAGAGTGACTCTTGATGGGGCAGATGGATGGGCCAGAGGCTGGATCAGTAAAGAGCAGAGAGCTCCACTCCGACTCAGACGCCAGCAAGGTGGAAGTGGGGTACTGGTATGGCCTGGTATCATCAAAGATGAACTTGTGGGACCTTTTCGGGTTGAGGATGGAGTGAAGCTCAACTCCCAGACCTACTGCCAGTTTCTGGAAGACAACTTCTTCAAACAGTGGTACAGAAAAAAGTCGGTATCTTTCAAGAAAAACATGATTTTCATACAGGACAATGCTCCATCACATGCATCCAACTACTCCTTAGCGTGGCTGGCCAGTAAAGGTCTAAAAGATGAAAAAATAATGACATGGCCGCCTTGTTCACCTGATCTGAACCCCATAGAGAACCTGTGGTCCCTCCATAAAATGTGAGATCTACAGGGAGGGAAAACAGTACACATCTCGGAACAGTGTCTGGGAGGCTGTGGTGGCTGCTGCACGCAATGTTGATCGTAAACAGATCAAGCAACTGACAGAATCTATGGATGGTAGGCTGTTGAGTGTCATCATAAAGAAAGGTGGCTATATTGGTCACTAATTTTGGGGGGTTTCGTTTTTGCATGTCAGAAATGTTTATTTCTAAATTTTGTGCAGTTATATTGGTTTACCTGGTGAAAATAAATAAGTGAGATGGAATTATATTTGTTTTTTATTAAGTTGCCTAATAATTCTGCACAGTAATAGTTACCTGCACAAACAGATATCCTCCTAAGATAGCCAAATCTAAAAAAAAACACTTTAACTTCCAAAAATATTAAGCTTTGATATTTATGAGTCTTTTGGATTGATTGAGAACATAGTTGTTGATCAATAATAAAAAAATCCTCTAAAATACAACTTGCTTAATAATTCTGCACATGGTGTGTATATACAGTGCCTACAAGTAGTATTCAACCCCCTGCAGATTTAGCAGGTTTACACATTCGGAATTAACTTGGCATTGTGACATTTGGACTGTAGATCAGCCTGGAAGTGTGAAATGCACTACAGCAAAAGAAGGGAATTTTGTTTACTTACCGTAAATTCCTTTTCTTCTAGCTCTAATTGGGAGACCCAGACAATTGGGTGTATAGGCTATGCCTCCGGAGGCCGCACAAAGTATTACACTCAAAAGTGTTAAGCCCCTCCCCTTCTGCCTATACACCCCCGTGCTCCCACGGGCTCCTCAGTTTTGGTGCAAAAGCAAGAAGGAGGAAAAAGAATTATAAACTGGTTTAAAGTAACTTCAATCCGAAGGAATATCGGAGAACTGAAACCATTCAACATGAACAACATGTGTACACAAAAAAACAGGGGCGGGTGCTGGGTCTCCCAATTAGAGCTAGAAGAAAAGGAATTTACGGTAAGTAAACAAAATTCCCTTCTTCTTTGTCGCTCTATTGGGAGACCCAGACAATTGGGACGTCCAAAAGCAGTCCCTGGGTGGGTAAAATAATACCTCGTAAGAGAGCCGTAAAACGGCCTCTTCCTACAGGTGGGCAACCGCCGCCTGAAGGACTTGTCTACCTAGGCTGGCATTCGCCGAAGCATAGGTATGCACCTGATAGTGCTTCGTGAAAGTGTGCAGGCTCGACCAGGTAGCCGCCTGACACACCTGCTGAGCCGTAGCCTGGTGCCTCAAAGCCCAGGACACGCCCACGGCTCTGGTAGAATGGGCCTTCAGCCCTGAGGGAACCGGAAGCCCAGCCGAACGGTAAGCTTCGATAATTGGCTCCTTGATCCACCGAGCCAGGGTTGATTTGGAAGCCTGTGACCCTTTACGCTGGCCAGCGACAAGGACAAAGAGTGCATCCGAGCGGCGCAGGGGCGCCGTACGAGAAATGTAGAGTCTGAGTGCTCTCACCAGATCTAACAAGTGCAAATCCTTTTCACATTGGTGAACTGGATGAGGACAAAAAGAAGGTAAGGAGATATCCTGATTGAGATGAAAGGGGGATACCACCTTAGGGAGAAATTCCGGAACCGGACGCAGAACCACCTTGTCCTGGTGAAACACCAGGAAAGGGGCTTTGCATGACAGCGCTGCTAGCTCAGACACTCTCCGAAGTGAAGTGACTGCTACTAGAAAAACCACTTTCTGCGAAAGGCGTGAGAGAGAAATATCCCTCATTGGCTCGAATGGTGGTTTCTGAAGAACCGTCAGCACCCTGTTCAGATCCCAGGGTTCTAACGGCCGCTTGTAAGGAGGGACGATGTGACAAACCCCCTGCAGGAACGTGCGTACCTGTGGAAGTCTGGCTAGGCGCTTCTGGAAAAACACAGAGAGCGCCGAGACTTGTCCCTTAAGGGAGCCGAGCGACAAACCCTTTTCCAGTCCAGATTGCAGGAAGGACAGAAAAGTGGGCAAAGCAAAAGGCCAGGGAGAAATACCCTGAGCAGAGCACCACGACAGGAAAATTTTCCACGTCCTGTGGTAGATCTTGGCGGACGTTGGTTTCCTAGCTTGTCTCATAGTGGCAATGACGTCTTGAGATAACCCTGAAGACGCTAGGATCCAGGACTCAATGGCCACACAGTCAGGTTGAGGGCCGCAGAATTCAGATGGAAAAACGGCCCTTGAGATAGCAAGTCTGGTCGGTCTGGTAGTGCCCACGGTTGGCCGACCGTGAGATGCCACAGATCCGGGTACCACGACCGCCTCGGCCAGTCTGGAGCGACGAGGATGACGCGGCGGCAGTCGGCCCTGATCTTGCGTAACACTCTGGGCAACAGTGCCAGCGGAGGAAACACATACGGGAGCTGAAACTGCGACCAATCCTGAACTAAGGCGTCTGCCGCCAGAGCTCTGGGATCTTGAGACCGTGCCATGAACGCTGGTACCTTGTTGTTGTGCCGGGACGCCATGAGATCGACGTCCGGCACCCCCCAGCGGCAACAGATCTCCTGAAACACGTCCGGGTGAAGGGACCATTCCCCTGCGTCCATGCCCTGGCGACTGAGATAATCTGCTTCCCAGTTTTCCACGCCTGGAATGTGAACTGCGGAGATGGTGGAGGCCGTGGCTTCCACCCACAGTAGAATCCGCGGGACTTCCTGGAAGGCTTGCCGACTGCGTGTGCCGCCTTGGTGGTTGATGTATGCCACCGCTGTGGAATTGTCTGACTGAATTCTGATCTGCTTGCCTTCCAGCCACTGCTGGAACGCTTTCAGGGCAAGATACACTGCCCGTATTTCCAGAACATTGATCTGAAGCGAGGACTCTTGCTGGGTCCACGTACCCTGAGCCCTGTGGTGGAGAAAAACCGCTCCCCACCCTGACAGACTCGCGTCCGTCGTGACCACCTCCCAGGATGGGGGTAGGAAGGATTTCCCTTTCGACAATGAAGTGGGAAGAAGCCACCACCGAAGGGAAGCTTTGGTCGCCTGCGAGAGGGAGACGTTCCTGTCGAGGGACGTCGGCTTCCTGTCCCATTTGCGAAGGATGTCCCATTGAAGAGGACGCAGGTGAAACTGCGCGAAAAGAACTGCCTCCATTGCTGCCACCATCTTCCTCAGGAAGTGCATGAGGCGTCTCAAGGTGTGTGACCGACCTTGAAGGAGAGATTGTACCCCTGTCTGTAGTGACCGCTGCTTGATCAGCGGAAGCTTCACTATCGCTGAGAGGGTATGAAACTCCATGCCAAGGTATGTCAGCGATTGGGCCGGTGTCAGATTTGACTTTGGAAAATTGATGATCCACCCGAAACTTTGGAGAGTCTCCAGGGTAGCGTCGAGGCTGTGTTGGCATGCCTCTAGAGAGGGTGCCTTGATCAACAGATCGTCCAAGTACGGGATCACCGAGTGACCCTGAGAGTGGAGGACCGCTACTACAGTAGCCATAACCTTGGTGAAAACCCGTGGGGCTGTTGCCAGGCCGAACGGCAGTGCCACGAACTGCAGGTGTTCGTTCCCTATGGCGAAGCGCAAGAAGCGCTGGTGCTCTGGAGCAATCGGTACGTGGAGATAAGCATCCTTGATATCGATCGATGCAAGGAAATCTCCCTGGGACATTGAGGCGATGACGGAGCGGAGGGATTCCATCCGGAACCGCCTGGTCTTTACGTGTTTGTTGAGAAGTTTCAGGTCCAGGACAGGTCGAAAAGACCCGTCCTTCTTTGGGACCACAAACAAGTTGGAGTAAAAACCGTGGCCCTGTTGCTGAAGAGGAACAGGGACCACCACTCCTTCTGCCTTCAGAATGCCCAGCGCCTGCAGAAGAGCCTCGGCTCGCTCGGGAGGCGGGGATGACCTGAAGAATCGAGTCGGGGGACGAGAGGTGAACTCTATCTTGTAACCGTGAGACAGAATGTCTCTCACCCAACGGTCTTTTCCCCGTGGCAGCCAGGTGTCGCAAAAGCGGGAGAGCCTGCCACCGACCGAGGATGCGGAGTGAGGAGGCCGTAAGTCATGAGGAAGCCGCTTTGGTAGCGACACCTCCGGTGGTCTGTTTAGGACGTGACTTAGACCGCCATGCATCAGAGTTCCTTTGATCTTTCTGAGGCCTTTTGGACGAGGAGAATTGGGACCTGCCCGCGCCCCGAAAGGACCGAAACCTCGACTGCCCCTTCCTCTGTTGGGGTATGTTCGGTTTGGGCTGGGGTAAGGATGTATCCTTTCCCTTGGATTGTTTGATGATTTCATCTAAACGCTCGCCAAACAATCGTTCGCCCGAAATTGGCAAACTGGTTAAGCGCTTTTTGGAAACAGAATCTGCCTTCCATTCCCGTAGCCACAAGGCCCTGCGGAGTACCACCGAATTGGCGGCTGCAACCGCCGTACGGCTCGCAGAGTCCAGGATAGCATTAATAGCGTAAGACGCAAATGCCGACGTCTGAGTGGTTATGGACGCCACCTGTGGCGCGGACGTGCGTGTGGCTGCGTCAATTTGCGCTTGACCTGCTGAGATAGCTTGTAGCGCCCATACGGCTGCGAATGCTGGGGCAAAAGAAGCGCCGATAGCTTCATAGATGGATTTCAACCAGAGCTCCATCTGCCTGTCAGTGGCATCTTTGAGTGAAGCCCCATCTTCCACTGCAAGTATGGATCTAGCTGCCAGTCTGGAGATTGGAGGATCCACCTTGGGACACTGAGTCCAACCCATGACCACGTCAGGAGGAAAGGGATAACGTGTATCCTTAAGGCGCTTAGAAAAACGCTTATCTGGACAAGCATGGTGATTCTGGACTGCCTCTCTGAAATCAGAGTGGTCCAGAAACATACTCGGTGTACGCTTGGGAAACCTGAAACGGAATTTCTCCTGCTGGGAAGCCGACTCCTCCGCCGGAGGAGCTGAGGGAGAAATATCCAACATACGATTGATGGACGCAATAAGGTCGTTCACTATTGTGTCCCCGTCTGGAGTATCAAAATTGAGAGCGGCCTCAGGATCAGAATCCTGATCAGCTACTTCCGCGTCATCGACCAGCGATTCCCCTCGCTGAGACCCTGAACAATATGATGATGTCGAGGGAAAATCAAAGCGAGCTCGCTTAGTCGGTCTGGGGATGGGGTCTGTGTCAGAACCCTCAGCTTGGGATCCATGAGATACCCCGGGAGGACATTGTTGGTCCAGCTGAGGTGGGCCCGGGAACAAAGAATCAACAGAGTCCCTGTGCTGAGATACCGGCCTGGACTGCAAGGCTTCTAGTATCTTAGCCATAGTCTCAGAGAGTTTTGCAAACTCCGTCCCTGTCACCTGATCAGTGTTAGCAGGTGGCTCCCCCTGGGCCCCTCCTAGCAGAGGCTCTGGCTGAGCAAGTGCCACAGGGGCCGAACAGTGCAGACAATGAGGGTCAGTGGAACCTGCCGGTAGCGGGGTCGTACATGCGGCGCAGGCAACATAATAAGCCTGTGTTGTGGCACCCCTGCCTTTCGTGGGCGCCATGCTATTATCTTCCCTGAGCAACACAATAGGGTATATAGCCAGAAATCAACTGTGCACTATACAGTGTAAAATAAACATATAATGTTACACTACTGCACAATGGGGCTAGCACCACAGGTGCTGCTTACCACCCGCTTAAAGCGGTTGTGAGGCCACCAGAGTCCCTGCCTGGGTCTCCCAGATTTTGTCCCCCTCTGAAGCGTCCGAGGAGCTGACAGGAATGCGTCCTGAGGAGAGGAGGGAGCCGTGGGCGTGACCCAGAAAGAGCGGGAACTGGTGCCTGCACTGTGCACAGTGAGGGGAGTGGAGTATGCAAAGCATGCTCCAGCCCTCAGTGCTGCTCGTTCTATGCAGCGTCCCGCCCTTCCCCTGCCTGTCAGGGCTATGGGCGGGAGGAAAGGAAACTAGGCCGCAAAAAGCCGGGGACTCTAGTAATAAACGCGGCCGCCGTAAAAGCGCGGCCGGCGTGGAAGTCCCCGGCGCACTACAAGTCCCAGCCGCGCCGCAGTATTTCCAAGGCAGCGGCGGTCAGTGCGGCAGTCCCTATACATAAACACACTCAGCAACGTTGAGTGTGTAATGGCACATATTAACCCGGTCAGCTCCGCGGTCCCCGGTGCACTAGCACACCCAGCAAAGCTGGAGTGTTGCTGTGCGCGGTCCCCACGGGGACACAGAGTACCTCCAAGTAGCAGGGCCATGTCCCTGAACGATACCCGGCTCCTATCCAGCAGGCCCAACAGGAGTTGTGGATGAAGTACGGTCTCAGTGCCTGAAGACCGATAGGATCCCACTTCCACCAGAACCCTGAGGGGGACGGGGAAGGAAAACAGCATGTGGGCTCCAGCCTCCGTACCCGCAATGGATACCTCAACCTTAACAACACCGCCGACAAGAGTGGGGTGAGAAGGGAGCATGCTGGGGGCCCTATATGGGCCCACTTTTCTTCCATCCGACATGGTCAGCAGCTGCTGCTGACCAATCTGTGGAGCTGTGCGTGCGTGTCTGACCTCCTTCGCACAAAGCAAAAAACTGAGGAGCCCGTGGGAGCACGGGGGTGTATAGGCAGAAGGGGAGGGGCTTAACACTTTTGAGTGTAATACTTTGTGCGGCCTCCGGAGGCATAGCCTATACACCCAATTGTCTGGGTCTCCCAATAGAGCGACAAAGAAAAGAATGTTATTTCTTTTTTTTTTTTTTTTTAAATTGTGAAAAGTTTATTCAGAGGGTCATTTATTATTCAACCCCTCAAACCACAAGAATTCTGTTTGGTTCCCCTAAAGTATTAAGAAGTATTTCAGGCACAAAGAACAATGAGTTTCACATGTTTGGATTAATTATCTCTTTTTCCAGCCTTTTTTGACTAATTAAGACCCTCCCCAAACTTGTGAACAGCACTCATACTTGGTCAACATGGGAAAGACAAAGGAGCATTCCAAGGCCATCAGAGACAAGATCGTGGAGGGTCACAAGGCTGGCAAGGGGTACAAAACCCTTTCCAAGGAGTTGGGCCTACCTGTCTCCACTGTTGGGAGCATCATCCGGAAGTGGAAGGCTTATGGAACTACTGTTAGCCTTCCACGGCCTGGACAGCTTTTGAAAGTTTCCACCCGTGCCGAGGCCAGGCTTGTCCAAAGAGTCAAGGCTAACCCAAGGACAACAAGAAAGGAGCTCCGGGAAGATCTCATGGCAGTGGGGACATTGGTTTCAGTCAATACCATAAGTAACGTACTCCACCGCAATGGTCTCCGTTCCAGACGAGCCCGTAAGGTACCTTTACTTTCAAAGCGTCATGTCAAGGCTCGTCTACAGTTTGCTCATGATCACTTGGAAGACTCTGAGACAGACTGGTTCAAGGTTCTCTGGTCTGATGAGACCAAGATCGAGATCTTTGGTGCCAACCACACACACGTTTGGAGACTGGATGGCACTGCATACGACCCCAAGAATACCATCCCTACAGTCAAGCATGGTGGTGGCAGCATCATGCTGTGGGGCTGTTTCTCAGCCAAGGGGCCTGGCCATCTGGTCCGCATCCATGGGAAGATGGATAGCACGGCCTACCTGGAGATTTTGGCCAAGAACCTCCGCTCCTCCATCAAGGATCTTAAGATGGGTCGTCATTTCATCTTCCAACAAGACAACGACCCAAAGCACACAGCCAAGAAAACCAAGGCCTGGTTCAAGAGGGAAAAAATCAAGGTGTTGCAGTGGCCTAGTCAGTCTCCTGACCTTAACCCAATTGAAAACTTGTGGAAGGAGCTCAAGATTAAAGTCCACATGAGACACCCAAAGAACCTAGATAGCTTGGAGAAGATCTGCATGGAGGAGTGGGCCAAGATAACTCCAGAGACTTGTGCCGGCCTGATCAGGTCTTATAAAAGACGATTATTAGCTGTAATTGCAAACAAGGGTTATTCCACAAAATATTAAACCTAGGGGTTGAATAATAATTGACCCACACTTTTATGTTGAAAATTTATTAAAATTTAACTGAGCAACATAACTTGTTGGTTTGTAAGATTTATGCATCTGTTAATAAATCCTGCTCTTGTTTGAAGTTTGCAGGTTCTAACTTATTTGCATCTTATCAAACCTGCTAAATCTGCAGGGGGTTGAATACTACTTGTAGGCACTGTGTATATATATATATATATATATATATATATATATACAGTGAAGGAAATAAGTATTTGATCCCTTGCTGATTTTGTAAGTTTGCCCACTGACAAAGACTTGAACAGTCTAGAATTTTAACATTGAGAGATAGAATATCCAAAATAAAATCCAGAAAATCACATTGTATAAATAATATAAATTTATTTGCATTTTGCAGAGAGAAATAAGTATTTGATCCCCTACCAAGCATTAAGAGTTCTGGCTCCTACAGACCACTTAAGGCCCCGTCACACTAAGCAACATCGCTAGCAACATCGCTGCTAAGGAACAACTTTTGTGACGCAACACCGATGTTGCTAGCGATGTTGCTGTGTGTGACATCCAGCAACAACCTGGCTCCTGCTGTGAGGTCGTTGGTTGTTGCTGAATGTCCTGGGCCATTTTTTAGTTGTTGCTCTCCCGCTGTGAAGCACACATCGCTGTGTGTGACAGCGAGAGAGCAACAACTGAATGTGCAGGCAGCAGGAGTCGGCTTCTGCGGACGCTGGTAACCACGGTAAACATTGGGTAACCAAGAAGCCCTTACCTTGGTTACCCGATATTTACCTTCGTTACCAGCGTCCGCCGCTCTCACACTGCCAGTGCCGGCTCCCTGTTCCCTGCACTCCTAGCCACAGTACACATCGGCTAACCTCCTGCTGCCTGCACACGTAGCAGAGTACACATCGGGTAATTAACCCGATATGTACTGTGGCTAGGTGTGCAGGGAGCCAGCGCTAAGCGGTGTGCGCTGGTAACCAAGGTAAATATCGGGTTGGTTACCCGATATTTACCTTAGTTACCAAGCGCAGCATCTCTTCCACGCGGCGCTGCTGGCTGGGGGCTGGTCACTGGTTGCTGGTGAGATCTGCCTGTGTGACAGCTCACCAGCAACCCGTGTAGCGACGCTCCAGTGATCCCTGCCAGGTCAGGTTGCTGGTGGGATCGCTGGAGCGTCGCTAGTGTGACATCTCACCAGCGACCTCCTAGCAACTTACCAGCAATCCCTATCAGGTTGTATCGTTGTTGGGATCGCTGGTAAGTTGTTTAGAGTGACTGGGCCTTTAGACGTTCCTAATCAACTCATTACCTGCATTAAAGACAGCTGTCTTAAATTGTCACTTGTATAAAAGACTCCTGTCTACACACTCAATTAATCAATCAGACTCTAACCTCTACAACATGGGCAAGACCAAAGAGCTTTCTAAGGATGTCAGGGACAAGATCATAGACCTGTACAAGGCTGGAATGGGCTACAAAACAATAAGTAAGATGGTGGTTGAGAAGGAGACAACTGTTGGTTCAATAGTAAGAAAATGGAAGAAATACAAAATGACTGTCAATCGACATCGATCTAGGGCACCATGCAAAATCTCACCTCGTGGGGTCTCCAGGATCATGAGGAAGGTGAGAGATCAGCCTAAAACTACACGGGTGCAACTTGTTAATGATCTCAAGACAGCTGGGACCACTGTCACCAAGAAAACCATTGGTAGCACATTACACCGTAATGGATTAAAATCCTGTAGTGCCCACAAAGTCCCACTGCTCAAGAAGGCATATATGCAGCTGTCCTGTCTGAAGTTTGCCAATGAATGCCCTCTCCCCTCTGTACTAGTCTGTCTATTGTAACTTGTATATGTGTATAATAATAATAATAATTAATAATGAACACCAGGATGATTCTGAGAATGATTAGGAGAAGGTGCTGTAGTCAGATGAGACAAAAATTGAGCTCTTTGGCCTTAACTCAACTCGCTGTATTTGGAGGAAGAGAAATGCTGTCTATGACCCAAAAAACACTGTCCCCACTGTCAAGCATAGAGGTGAAAACATTATGTTTCGGGGGTGTTTTTCTGCTAAGGGCCCAGGACTACTTCACCACATCAATGGGACAATGGATGAAGCCACCGTAAAGTGACAACCTCCTTCCCTCCGGCAAGACATTAAAAATGGGTCGTGGGTGGGTCTTCCAGCACGACAATGACCCAAACCATACAGCCAAAGCAACAAAGGAGTGGCTCAAAAAGAAGCATATTAAGGTCATGGAGTGGCCTAGCCAGTCTCCAGACCTTAATTCCATAGAAAACATGGAGGAATTGAAGCTCCAAGTTGCCAAGTGACAGCCTCAAAATCTTAATGATTTAGAGACGATCTCCAAAGAGGAGTGGACCAACATTCCTCCTGAAATGTGCGCAAACGTCATCATCAACTACAAAAAAAGTCTGACTGCTGTGCTTGCCAACAAGGGTTTTGCCACCAAGTATTAAGTCTACTTTGCCAGAAGGATCAAATACTTAGTTCTCTCTGGAAAATGTAAATACATTTATATAATTTATACAATGTGATTTTCTGGATTTTATTTTGGATATTCTATCTCTCACTGTTAAAATAAACCTAGCCTGTTCATGTCTTTGTCAGTGAGCAAATTTACAAAATCAGCAAGGGATCAAATAATTATTTCTTTCACTGTATATGTTTAAATCATCATACTATTCCCAAACAGAAATAGGAACGTCTAAAAAAACAAAATTACTAAAATATTTGCTATTGCTTCATGCTTAAAGAGGTTATCCGGCTTCTTTTGACTTTTTTTTTTATTACTCTATTGGGCTACATTGGGGCAGGTAAGTAGATAGAGACCACTTACCTGCCCTGCTGTCAGCCCCTCCCCCCCGGCTCAGAGTGGTCATGTGACCGCTCCTGCCGCGATTTTGCTGCTTCCGGTCATTTCATGTCAACATGGGCAGGGCCATGTTGACATGCAAATCTGGAACAGCATGTCGCCTCCCTGCTGGGCAGGTACAGTACGTGGAGTCACCGCCCCCTTCCCTGCACCCTGCCACATATTCCCCCGCACCCCTTACTCTCCCCGCAACCTCCCCCTGCACTGCTGTGGGGTCCGTGACCTGGGGGAGGGCCTGGCGGTGGCTGCCATGGTGTCAGCGCCAGCACCGGGTACCCTGCTCAGGATCGCACATTCAAATGTACCGGCATCGCAGATCACAGATGCCGGTACATTTGAAAGTGCTGATGAGAAGGAGCGCAGCTTCTCATCACTGCCCGGCTGTCTGTGCTCTCTTCAGCACAGCGGTGACGTCACTACTGTGCTGATATGGCCAGAGCACAGACAGCGCGCGAACGTGCAGGAGCGGCTGGGACCGAGGACGGGTGAGTATGCACTCCCTACATGTGTTCCCTATGGGGATTGGGGATTGGGCGATGGGGGGGTCGGTGCAGTGCCCTGTCTGTGTGCGGTGCAGAGCCATATGTGTGCGGTACAGAGCCATATGTGTGCGCGTGCGGTGCAGAGCCATATGTGTACGCGTGTGGTGCAGAGCCATATGTGTGCGCGTGCGGTGCAGAGCCATATGTGTGCGCGTGCGGTGCAGAGCCATGTGTGCGCGTGCGGTGCAGAGCCATATGTGTGCGCGTGCGGTGCAGAGCCATATGTGTGCGGTGCAGAGCCATATGTGTGCGGTGCAGAGCCATATGTGTGCGTGTGCGGTGCAGAGCCCGATGTGGGGCTGTTATTTGCAATGCTGTAGTGATAACAGGTCAGTGCTGAGGCTGAATACTGACAGGGAATGTGTGCAGGGGGCGGGCAGGGTGCGAGGCTGGACACTGAGGCCCGGGCGGTGCGAGCTCTGACTGTCAGGTTTTGCACAGGAAGTGGTCATGTTTGCTGGAGCTGAATGTAAACAAGGAGCTGCAGAGAATAAAGGGTGAATTCAAGAGGAACAAAAGTTAGAAAACAAAAAATAACAATGTAGGGGTGTTTTATATGACAATACAGCACAGATTAGCTTAACAAAATTTTTTGAGTTTATGTCGGACAACTCCTTTAATTGTCGGAACTAATAAAAGATTAAAATATTTATACTGTATTTGTTTTTTGTTATTTTGCATCCTCAAACAAAAAAAATTGAATAATGAAAAAAGTTGTAAGGAACCCAAAGTGATATTCATGCCAGTACCATATAAATCTTAAAACTTGCATCTCCAATATTGTACTAAAATGATAGGCATGTCACCAAAAAAGAAAAAAACTTTGTACCTTTGGCGTCCAGTTAAGTGATAGATCACAGAACAGTTAAACTTCAGCACAGGGGGGCGTGTCCTGACATGGAAGCGTGAGGACGCTGGATCCCAGAGCTCCTGCGCCCACAGCCTAAATATACTAAATCCTGCAGCCCCCACTTACCCAGGATGGCCCCCAAGAAGAGACCGGGGGTAGCGCCCGCTTCTGCCTCCCCGGGGACGAGTCAGAGACCCCAGGGGAGCCTCACAAAGTTTCTGACGGCGCCGGGCTCTGAACCTCCGCAGGCGGCCCGAAGCAAGATGGCGCCGGCTGGCGCGCGGCGTCCTCCAGCGGGGGATTCCCCAGGTGCCGCTCGGCATTCTCCCACAGCCTGTGCAGCGGAGCAGGGGACCAGCAGTGCAGAGAAACGGAGGTCGGAGGCGGCGGTGGCATTGGACGGAGCGGGCCCAGGTACAGAGGACTGGAGGAGGGGGGAGGCTGCTCAGCCTGCCGTGCAGCTCGCTGCTGTGGATAGGGGGGGGGCCCTGAGGGGATCATCAGACCCGGGGATACCGGCCATGCTCTGCACACAGGAGCCCCCCCCGCCCACGGGGCACACAGAACCTCAGGTGTTACTAAGCAATATGCATGCTGGCCCCCCACTGGGGGACATACAAGCCCTGAGAGAGCTCATTTTGGCCCTCCCCAGCAAGAAAGATCTGGAGGATGTTGTGGCTAGAATTGAATCCTCCCAGCAGATGGCGCTGTCTGCCCTGAGGGAGGAAATGGTGGTACTGGAGGACAGAATTGAAGCCACAGAGCAGGCTCAGGAGTCCCTGGAGAGCAGAATGGAGAGGATTGAGAGAGACTGTGAGTCATCCAATGCCCGCATCAGAGATCTTGCCCTGCTCTTGGATGATCAAGAGAACAGGGGCAGAAGAAATAACATCAGACTCAAGGGTATACCGGAGGACTGGCCCCAGGAACTTCTGCGTACTAAGGTCTTAAACATCTTTAACCGGGTCACTGATCGCCCCTTGGAGGCTACCTACCTCTTCGACAGAATTCACAGAGTCGCAAGGTCGGGCCCTAGATCTGCCCCCTCCTCTAGAGATGTACTATGTCGTTTGCACTATTATGGAGACAGAGAAAGGATCCTACAGGGAGCTTGGTCATACGGTCCGGTGGAGATGGATGGGGCCATGGTGAAGCTATTCCCTGATGTCTCCGGCCGCACACTATATATGAGACGCCTGCTTCATCCTCTCCTGCTCGGCATCAAAGAAGTAAACGCCTCATATAGATGGGGCCATCCCTTCCATTTGATAGTACGCAAGGGGGACTCCGTGTTTTTGCTGAAGAGGCACTCAGAGCTTCCTGATCTTTTTGCATTCCTGGGAATACCAGACTGCTCAATTCCGGACTGGTTGGAGTGGGAACCCCAGGCACCCCCGAGGTCGCGGAGGAGGAAGGGAGGCACCCGTCCTGCTCAAAACGGCGATCCTTGAGGGATTTGGCATGTATTGGATGCTGCTGGGAGGAGGGAGTGGTCCAAGTTGTGAGACGACGGTGATTTCGATGAGAGACGGAGTCAAAGTACGGGGAGCTGGGAGGCTCTCTCTTGTCTCTACGACTCCTGAGCAGGAGTCCTGGCCTTGGGCTAGTTTTTTCTGGACATAGTTTACTGCCTAAAGTTTTTGAAAATTCTATTTCTTTGGCAATGTCTAGTTTAAGATTGGGGGGGGGGGGGTGGGGGGGGGATGTTTTTCTTTACCGCGTTCATCCTGGGTGGTGGGGTGTGTGGGTGGTTAATCGGCTGACCCTTCTTCTCCGTCGGGGAGAGGGGTCATTTAGTGCTAATAAGAGGGGCGCGGGTCTGCGCTCTGGCCGCATGTCAGTTCTTGTCCCTATCCTTTTCTTAGTAGTCCCTGGGCTGGTCCCTGGTGCTGCGAGCGGCAGTCTCGCTGCTTTTCCTCTCTCTTGTTCTCTTCTCTGATCTTCTTGCCTCTCTCTTTTCCCCCTGCTAAAGGGTCTCAGCTACTTCCCTCTTTGTCAATACTTTTTCTACCCCTCCTCTCTTTTCACCAGCTTTCCCTCTCTTTTTTTTTTTTTTTTCTTTTTTTTTCTCTCCCCTTCCCCTCCTTTCTTTTGATTTGCTCCTCTAGGACCTCGCGACAGAAAATGGTGAAACAGAGGCAGGCCAATCTGCGGGTGGGCTCACTGAATGTCAAGGGCCTTCATAGCCCGGAGAAAAGATCTATCCTGCTGAACCTTCTTTGGAGAAATCGAATTCAGGTAGCCTTCCTCCAGGAGACACACTACTGTGAAGCTAAGCCTTACAGACTCTCGGACAGAAGGTACCCCACTGTGCACCACTCACCCTCCCCTGATCCTAGATCTAGGGGAACGAGCATCCTCATGTCCAGCACGCTCCCGTGGGAATTGTTAGACTCTCAGACAGACGATCTGGGTAGGCTTATGATGCTCAAGGGACGCATAGCTACTCAGATGTTCACATTTGTGGCAGTATACTTGCCTAATGCGGGCCAATGTCCCACCTTGTTGCGGTACCTTGAGAAGATAGAGGAATTCTCGGAGGGCACTTTGGTTCTCGGGGGTGACTTTAACGTAGTCTTGGAACCGTTGAGAGACAGTTCAAAAGGGGTGTCTGGTATGCCACACATGACGCTGCGCCGGATGAGACGGGGATTACATGACCACCAACTGATAGACACTTGGCGATTGCTGCACCCATCAGACAAAGACTTTTCATTTTATTCTGCAGCGCACGACTGCTATTCTAGGTTGGACCTCTTTTTTATTAAACATGGGGACCTACACTCTCTGGTGGATGCGTCAATTGAGTGCATATCTTTTTCTGATCACGCACTGATTACGGTCACTCTGTCCCTTGAATGTCCCATCGGGAGGCAGGGTCAGTGGCTATTGAACACCTCGTTACTCAATGAGCCGGTGACAATGCAAGAAATAAGGGAGGCCCTGAGGGAATACTTTGACTGTAGTGGGGGGGAGGGGATGTCCCCCAACATTGTGTGGGAAGCTCACAAATGTGTCGTGAGGGGATTATTCATCAAACATGGGGCCCGTCTGAAAAGGGAACGGGAAGCTGAGGTTACATCTCTACTAGCAGACATAAGGGAGTTGGAAGCAGTACATAAGGGGTCTTTGGGAGGGAACGTGGGCGCCAATCTGGCCAGGAAGAGGGAGGAACTCAGGTCCTTGCTATATCAAAAGGCCAAGGGAGTGCTAGCTAAATGCAGGCGGCATTTTTATGAATATGGCAATAAAAGTGGGAGGACCCTGGCTAGAGCCCTCCGGAACCAGAGGGCGAGGGGATATGTTCCTAGAGTGCACATGTCTGGCGACAGGTGGGCCACTCTTCCGAAAGACATTGCCTCCGCCTTTAAAGACTTTTACGCCTCTCTCTACTCAATAGATGGGGGGCGGTCGGAGAGGGCCAGGACGGAACTACGGCAGCGTATCCAGAAGTACATTTCTAACTCCGGGTTGAAACATCTTAAACCTGAGGATGCGGACGCCCTGGAAAGACCCATCTCAGAGGAGGAGTACTTGGCTGCAATTAAAAATTCCCCTACTGGTAAGGCCCCTGGTCCGGATGGATTTCCCCTGCTTTACTACAAAAAGATGGGCTCCATGTTGCTTCCCCCATTTCTCTCGGCCTTTAACAATATCTCACTCTCTGAAAAAGTTCACTTGCCGAGAGACTCTCTGGCCGCTAATATAGTAGTCATCCCTAAAGAGGGTAAAGACCCTACCTCTTGTTCTAGTTACCGACCCATCTCCCTCCTCAACACAGATTTGAAGCTCTTCGCCAGAATATTATCAGAGAGACTCTCTCCATTGCTGGGGGAGATTGTCCACCCTGACCAGGCTGGGTTCATGATGGGAAGGGAAGCGAGAGACAACACCACTAAGGCGTTGAACTTAATCCACAGGGCTAATTCGGAAGGGTTGCCCCTGATGCTCTTGTCGACCGATGCAGAAAAAGCGTTCGACAGAGTCAATTGGATATTCATGGAGGAGGTTCTGCGGGAGGTGGGGTTGGGGAGGATGATGTTCAGGTGGATTTGCTCTCTGTATAGCAATCCCTCTGCTGCGGTCAGGGTGAACGGTCTCCTTTCAGATAGATTTTCCATTCTTAACGGCACAAGGCAGGGATGTCCCCTCTCACCCCTGATCTTTATCCTGACCCTGGAACCCCTGCTTTGCCGAATTAGAGGTAACATTGACATTTCCGGCCCTACAGTTGCGGGTTCCACCTACAAAATCGCGGCGTACGCGGATGATTTACTTTTCTTTATTACTAACCCTCGGGTCTCCCTGCCCAATTTACTGAGAGAGCTGGAAACATACTCCTCTCTTTCTAATTTTAGAATTAACATGTCAAAATCGGAGGCTATGAATGTATCTTTACCCCAAGATCTTGTTATTGCGCTTCAATCTGCGTTTGGGTTTAAGTGGGCTAATCATTCTTTGAGGTATCTGGGGGTCCAGCTGGCAGCGGACAATAGCCAACTATATAAGCTGAACTATCTCCCTCTCCTGCAGTCCATTAGAACAGATTGCGCAAACTGGGCGAGGGGTCTTTTCACATGGTTTGGGAGGTGTGCAATATTGAAGATGAACATATTACCACGGCTTCTCTATCTCTTTCAGGCCCTGCCAATTAAGATCCCGAGCTCTTTTTTCAAGGAAGTGGCCTCACTATATACTAAATTTATTTGGGCAAATAAGCCGGCGAGGCTTTCCCGTTCCCTACTGTGCAGACCTAAGCGTAGGGGTGGGCTGGGAATACCTGATATGAAAAAATATTACTGGGCCACACATATGGTTAGGATTCTGGATTGGTGCCGTCACTCCAGGATGAAACCTTGGGTCGCCCTGGAACAGAGCTTCTCGGAGGTACATTTACCAGCCATGCCTTGGGTCGGGAGCCTGTTCCCGGCCTCTGTGAGATCTCATCCCACCATTGGCGCTACTCTGGAATGCTGTTCGAGGGGAGAGGTTCGGCGCCTTCTCCTGCCGTTGCCTTCTCCCATGTCACCAATTATAGGAGATCCGGATTTCCGTCCCGGCCTCTCAGATCCAGTTTTTCGGAGCTGGGTACAGGGGGGCAGATTCAGAGCTTACCAGATGGGAGGAGAGGGTGACTGGTTGTCTCTTTCGGATATTTGTGGTCTCCTGCCGCCGGACCCCATGGGGAGATGGAGGGCAATGCAGTTGAGACACTTCTTGAGCTCCCTTCCCTGCTTCGCCCGGTATGCTGGGCCTCTCACTAGATTCGAAAAATTGTGCTTGGGAGAGGGGGCCCTGCGGCACTCACTTTCCCTGGCATACAATCTGCTATCAGACCCGGGTGATTTGCCCACCCCGGTTTATTTGCGGCAGTGGGAAAGGGACCTTGGGACGACCTTGTCAGACACGCAGCGAAACAACGTCCTAATGTTGGCACATAAAACCTCGGTCAGTTCCAGAATGTTGGAGGCCAACTTCAAACTTCTGACCAGGTGGTATAGAGTCCCGACCAGGCTTCATAGGATATTCCCCTCAGTCGATCCCGTTTGCTGGAGGTGTGGTTCGGGGGAGGGTGACTACGTGCACATCTTTTGGTCTTGCCCTTCTTTACAACGGTTTTGGTCAGGAGTGAGGGAGGTAACTAGACTGGTGACCGGCACGGCTGAGACATTGGGTCCGGAACTGTATATCTTACAGCTTTCGGAACTCCCGGCTCATAGATACAAGCGCTCTTTGCTTAGGTTTATGGTAATGGCCGCCAGGTCTTGTATCCCGCTTGGCTGGAAGTCTACTACCCCCCCTACACTGGCACAGTGGGTTGCAAGGGTTAATGACCTAAGGCACATGGAGGACCTGACATCCTCTCTCAATGACAGTCAGGAAGGTTTTCGCAGGACCTGGCTCCCATGGTTGGAGTTCACTTGCTCGGCGGATTACGCCAGACTACTCGCTCCTCCACGGCTGCTGTGAGGCTCTGGTGGAGCATTCCCTCCCCCCCCCCCCTTTTTTTTTTTTTTTTTTTTTTTTTTTTTTTTTTTTTCCTCTCTCTTCTCCTCTTCTCCTCTTTTCTCGCTTTCCCTTTCTCTCACCTCTCTGCCCACTATCTTCTCCTACTCTCCCCTCCCCTTTAATCTCTCTCTACCTTTTTCTCTTATCCTGGTTCTAAATTCTTTTCGGGCTTTGCCCTCTCTTTCTATGTTCTGTATTCTACCCATGTTGGGTTGGTTCATAAAAGGATTAAAATGGGACTGACTCGAGCAGTTGCAGTTATTAGATATGTACAGGAGAGCGGAAGGGTGGGATATATGTCAATGTTAAATATTTGAAATCTGTTTTTCTGCTCTTTGTGGAACAGTGGTTATTTTGTATGTTCTCGTGTCGGTCTTTAAAATAAAGAATTTAAAAAAAAAAAAAACTTCAGCACAGGGGTGAGATTGGGCTAAACACTTTCTGAAATCACTTTCCTCCAATTTGAAATCTCTCATCAAGCATTACAGCATCATGTTGGGGAATGTAGGTTTCAGGACCCATATGGTACTGGAGGCAGCTGGGAGACACTATATGTGACAGGTTCCCTTAAAAAGTTTGGGACATGCTTTTAACTTTTCTGTACAAAAAAATATTTTATACCCTTTATGCAGAAAGACGGTAGGAAAACTACCTCTGTGTGGCAAAGTTCATAAGTCCAACTTGTATTTCAAGTTTAGTTGAATTATTTACAACAACTATTGTTAGAATCCGAAAACTGATACCAAAGGTTAGGGCCACAAACTGCTGTTATGGGAAAATGATATCACACTGCATACTTTCAGGTTTGTACCCGTTGTATTTACTTTTTTGCTTCCTTCTAGACTTACCGTAATTTGCGTGTACAGTAAGTGAACTGTCTCTTCATAAAACTTGGAGCGCTTGTCTTCAGTATGGTTTTTGGTTTTACCAGATACAATGAAATATGGACTATCGTTTCGGTACTTCTGAACTTCTTTGTTTCGGCCAGATATTTCCAAACCCAATTCAGGAGTATGAGACAGTTTCAGACATTTGTGTAAAAATCTGATACACGGGAACATCCCCTAATACAGTAGATCTTCCCATTATGATATCTTCATCCAAGTGAAGATCTGTGTCCAGAATTTTGGAGCGTTATGTAGAAGTATCAGGTATATATTAATTAGTAATGATCAAAGTATATTCGTGAGCCAATTTCTTTTTCATTTCAGAACTTGAGGGGAATCCCTCTGAGAAGAAGGATAATGAAAATCTCCAGCATAATGTGAACTGCTGCTAACCAAACCTGACAACACTTGGTTGCGATCAGAGTCCAGTTCACAAAGGTTGGAGGGAATATTGACTGAAATGCGTCTGCTACTCTTGAACTTGACGTGGATGCTGCATCGTAGAAATGAATGACTGGAGGTATTAACTCTCAGCACTGGAATAATACAGCCATTCACTGCATGAAGACTACATATTGCCTCCAGCTGTATTATGTAATAAGTGCCACTTCATTTTATGGCATTACTTTCTAAAACCTTGGGTGATGTATTTATCATGAAGGAAAATATAGCGATTTCTATGATACGCATTGAGACATTAATTTATACTCTTTCCTTACATATATGGGAAGATGCTGAAGGCATTAACTTTAATGATGTGGTATAATGGGAACACATTCCTTGTCTTTATTAGTATACATATGAATCATGACATTTTGAGCCTCCAAGCGTGGATTTTCTCATTTTGCCTCTTTTATTTTGTGTTCCCTCACTGCCATCTGTTTGTTCTATTTACATCAACTAATAGCATGATATAAATGCATCATTGTAAGGGTAGGTTCACACGACTAGAGATGAGCAGTCTTGTTGAGGTTCGGTTCGCCGACAGCAAACAAGCCTAGCTCCACAGGCTTGAACTTGACCCGAACCCCATATCCAGTCACTGATTGACAGTTTAAGTCTCCATCCCACATACAGCCAACCATAAGCATATCACTTCTGGGAAAGGGTGGGCGAGCTTTTTCAAACTTTTTTTTGTTACACACTACATCTGATCACGCTGTTGTTACCCCAGTGTGAGCTGTTCAAACACTGCAAGGGGCTCGCACAGGGCTGGGCACCAATCGTACCTGAGCACAGCTTTACTCATGCGGGTTTTGTTCGCACATAAAGCATCTAAACCCCAAACCGGGACCTTGATTTTTAAATTTGGTGTTCGGTTAAAAAAACGAAACTCAGGATCGCTCATCTCTACACACGATCGTACTTAAAATTGTCAAAGTTTCATCCAGAAAACTAGGACTATTTAATTTCTCACTTGCCATCCATGTGCAATCCATTTTCTTACAGCAAGTTATTTAAGGGACTATCCACTACTCGGACAACTCCTCATTCCACGTTTTCCACCTTCGGACGTATCATCATCGTCCGTAAGTGGGGACAGTGAAGCCAGCAGTGATTGGGAGCAGGGCTCGTGTGATGTAACAACCTCATGTAATCATTGGGAGAGCGAGTGTTGGCATCGGTGGAACAGTGCCAGCATGGAAGATTAGCTTTTTTTATTTTAACGGGGACAAACATGGGGAATGAGTAGGGATTGTCCAAGTAGTGGACAACCCCTTTAATAATGTACAAGACCGTTTACAGCTTCCAGTGCATTGATATGTTAAGAAAAAATGAATACTATGGTGGCTCCGTATGGCATCCGTTTTTTTTTTCGAATGAGTGAGTCTCATCCGACACATAGAAGTAACAAGTGCATGCTGCAATTATTTTTTAACACAGAGATTCAGTCAGTGAAAGATAAAATATTCGGTCATCTGCACTGCCCCTTTGAATATCTGGTCCACGTGTGGTTTGATTTTTCACAGACAGCACTCAAACCAAAAATATAGTTTTGTGAACCTTCCCTAAATGTTGATCTTTCCTGATACCCCTAGCATACATGCAAGATTGTTTGCCACCACTTGAACTCCATTTTGTGACTATAGATACTGATGAGGGAGGTAATATTCTCATCAATCGTATGAAGCAGTAAGTTTTTGGTAATAGATTTGTGTCTTTACAGAGTTTTTTTTTATTCTAGAATTGTTGATTCTTTTGAAAACATTTCTATACATTTTATTACACGAAGAATAAAAGCGATATTAAAAATTTAACTGCATGTGTGTCTTATTCTATTGTAGAACAATACAACACTACATATGCCAGTTACACATGCGGTATTAATAGCAGGTCATTTGGTCAATGACCTCTCTCCATGACTCATTGGCCCTATGAATAATCAATCTACCGCTATTGATGGTTAAAGGGATTATATTCTAATCTAAAGCTGGGTTCACACATAGCGACAGCGACAACGACATCGCTGTTAAGTCACCATTTTCTGTGACGTAACAGCGACCTTGTAAGTCGCTGTTATGATCGCTGCTTAGCTGTCAAACACAGCGACGCAGCAGCGATCATAACGTCGCTACATGTGCAGAGAGCAGGGAGCCGCGCACACTGAGCGCTGGCTCCTTGCTCTCCTAGCTACAGTACACATCGGGTTAATTAACCCGATGTGTACTGCAGCCACATGTCACAGTGCAGAGAGCAGGGAGCCGCGCACACTGCTTAGCGCTGGCTCCTTACTCTCCTAGCTACAGTACACATCGGGTTAATTAACCCGATGTGTACTGCAGCCACATGTCACAGTGCAGAGAGCAGGGAGCCGCACACACTGCTTAGCGCTGGCTCCTTGCTCTCCTAGCTACAGTACACATAGGGTTAATTACCCCGATGTGTACTGCAGCTACATGTGCAGAGAGCAGGAGCCGGCACTAGCAGCAAGAGCGGCGGAGGCTGGTAACGAAGGTAAATATCGGGTAACCAGGGAAAGGTCTTCCCTTGGTTACCCGATGTTTACAGTGGTTACAGCTTTCCGCAGCTGCCAGACGCCGGCTCCTGCTCCCTGCTCGCTTCATTTCGTCGCTCTCTCGCTGTCACACACAGCTATGTGTGCTTCACAGCGGGAGAGCGACGACGAAAAAATGAAGCAGGACATTCAGCAACGAGCAACGACCTCACAGCAGGGGCCAGCTCGTTGCTGGATGTCACACACAGCGACATCGACGGGACGTCGCTGCAACGTCACAGAAAATGGTGATGTAGCAGCGACGTAGTTGTCGTCGTCGCTGTGTGTGACACCACCTTAAGAGTCTTCTGTCTCCTCCCTCTCTCCTACTAATTGGGTCACTAAGCAATAAATGCTCCCTGAGTCATGCAGTGCCTGACTGTCTCCAGATTATCATTTCCAATGGTCCAAAAGAAGGTCAAAGACTAAAGCGGGGTTTACACGCTGCGACATCGCTAGCATCGGCTAGCGATGTCGTGCGCGATAGCACGCGCCCCCGTCGTATGTGCGAACATTATCGCTACGGCAGCGTCACACGCACGTACCTGTTCTGCGACGTCGCTCTGGCCGGTGAACCGCCTCCTTTCTAAGGGGGGCGGTTCGTGCGGCGTCACAGCGACGTCACACAGCAGGCGTCCAATAGAAGCGGAGGGGCGGAGATGAGCGGGACATAACATCCGGTGGAGGCAGGTAAGAAGATGTTCGACTTCGGTTTCACACACAGCGATGTGTGGTGCCGCAGGAACAAGGAACAACATCGCTAATAAAAAGAAAACGATTTTTTGTTTCAGGACGACCTTTCAGCGGCAAACGATTTTGACCGCTTTTGCGATCGTTTAAGATCGCTCATAAGTGTCACACACTGTGATATCGTTAATGACGCCGGTTGTGCGTCACTAACAACGTGACCCTGACGATAATTCATTAACGATATCGTAGCGTGTAAACCCCGCTTAAGTAAAAAGGCTCTGGGTCTGATATAGCCACCTTTGGCCTAAGACACATGTCGAGAAAGACGGTGCGAGTGGAGTGAGATAAAACAATCGCATTCCACTCGGACCAATATTAGCCTGTGTGTCAGCGCACATGAGCGATTATTTTCTCAGCCCTAATCGGACCAAGAAAACAATCGCAGCATGCTGCGACTATAATGCGAGACTCTTTCTCTCGCACCTATTCAAGTGTATGGGGTGAGAAAAAAAAAAATCGCACTAGACTCGCATTACACCCGTGTACCACAAGTGCAGGGCGAGAATGGCAATA
The DNA here is from genome assembly GCF_048569485.1 of Anomaloglossus baeobatrachus. Lineage (NCBI taxonomy): Eukaryota > Metazoa > Chordata > Amphibia > Anura > Aromobatidae > Anomaloglossus > Anomaloglossus baeobatrachus. The sequence continues at coordinate 698,046,306 of NC_134353.1, forward strand.
GCCGGCGACGGAGGAGAGAGGGAGATAAATCCCTCCCTTCCTCCTCAGTGCTGGCCCGCCCCTCGCAGCAGAGGTGCGCTTGCAGGAACCGACCTCAGTCGCAGAGACACTCGCATGACACTCGGCTCTGCTGTACTGCCAGCATGAGCCGAGTGTCATGCGAGGGGATCACAGTAATCCCCGTGTGGCCCCAGCCTTAAGGCGACTTTAGCGATGGCACACTTCTTGTGGCCTAAGTAGGATCATACTTACCCAACGGCTGTGTTTGGCCACAACTCCCAACCACTGTAGAAATGTAGTAGAATCTTTAATCTGAAAATTTTGCAAATCTGAATGTAATGTGCAGATTTTGCAGTGAATTTTGCTGCCGTTTTGCATAGACTTCTCCTTTTGCATTGCATTATAAAATTGACAGCATGCCCCAATTCCGTACATATTATTATTTTTGCTGTTTCCAAGACCAGAATTTAATCAGGAAAATGCAAAGGAGAGACTTAGAGGGAACCTCTGATTCAATAAATCTTTGTATCAAGAAATGGGAGACAACCAAGAGTGCACTCCACCACACATCTTGATCAGATATGCATTGTTTTATTTGCTAAAATTCACCACGTGTTTCGGAACTATGTGTTTCTTTTGTTTACATATTTTTTATTTTAAAATTTTGGTTCAAACAAAACAAATTGTTCACACAGTAAAACTTAACAACAATTAGTCAAATTACAATCTAAAGTTAAATTAACATTCAATTTTGAAATAGAAAAAGTGGAGCACGGGAAAGGGGGAAAACAAATAAAAAAAAAAAAAAAAAAAGAAAGGGGGGGAGAGGGAAAGGTTATATGATTAAAGAAAAAGGTAAACTAGAGTTATAGTAGAGTTTTGGCTGAAAATTTAAACTGAATCTCTTAACACATAAATTGCTAAACGTAACTATTAGAATAAAAAAGACGGAGAATATAATTAAATCATTTTTACAGCTAGTAGCTCCACTAACTCAAGGATTTAATATAATAAGATTGGGATTGAACTTCTTTGACCAAAGATTCCATCTCACCGAGTACTTATCATATAATCTATCTTTCAAAGCAAACTTAAATTCGTAAAGATTGTGAGAGGAAATTCTTTCTATTACTTCATGTATAGATGGAATATTAGTATTTCTCCAGTTGGCAGAGAGGAGATTTTTAATCACTTGTATGATATGACAGGTAATATGTCTATAATTTAAGTTAAGTTCATCTATCCCCCAATTGATAGCAGAACTAATTCCGCAGAGAGACTAATTTCAGATGAGGTTACATTATGGAGGAGAATTTCTGTATCTCTCCACAATTCCTTTAGTTTTGGACAACTCCAAAAAATATGACTGGTAGTACCTCTCTCTCCACAATCTCTCCAACGTAAATCAGAATTTTGAGAAGAGAATCTATGTAGTTTTTGTGGGGTATAATACCACTCAACCAGAATCTTATAATAAGATTCTTGTATGGATATACAGGTAGACCGAGTATGTATAGGTTAATGCAGATTTCCATTTGTTAGATTGAAATGTCGTATTCAATTGTTTTTCCCAAGATTCCATATATTTCAATTTCTTAAATGTATAGTCATCATTAAAAATTGAATATATGTTTCTGGTATTCCATAAACCTATGTTTAATGGGTTGTTTAGTAAGTCTATGATGAAGGTGGGTAATTTTTTTGATAGAAGATGTGTTTCTTGCAGAAACTCCCATATACGAGTCCATTTATATTTCTCTGATATTGGTAGATTGTATTTTATAAGTAATATGTCAAAAGGAATAATATATTACTTACAATATCGTCAAGGAAATGTATACCACATCTTTTCTAATTTAATAATTTAATTCTTGGTATCATCAGTTCCACAGTATCTATCGAGATGTTTTTTAAACTTGTCATCGAGACCTTTTGTGCTAATAAACAGTTTAGCAGAGTTCTCCAAGCTTTTATCTCTGCATTATTAGTTGGGTTTCTTGGCAATTTTTTATTTGTTCTAAGCAGATAAGCTAAGAGTAAGTCTTTTTTATTTTTATTCCAGGTGGTGAATTTTTCAAGAGACATCCAACTGTTATCAAGGTTCTCTAATAGTGTAAACTGAGTTTGTTTTACTAGGTTGCTTAGGTAATAGGATTGTATATTAGGCACACCCAGGCCACCTTTCAGTTTGTGTTTAAATAGTATGGTTTTAGAGGTTCTATGTGTTTCTTTTGTAAATGGCAAGACTGTCACCTCCAAAATATGTAGTAGTCAACTGCCTGCAAATAGCATTTAAATCATGTTAGGCATCCATCAGACAAGGATTTCTCGTTTTACTCCGCAGTCCATGACAGTTACTCTCGACTGGACCACCTCTTAGTCAAACATGGGGATCTTCATCTCCTGGTGGCGGCATCAATCGAGAATATATATTTTTCAGATTATGCCCAGATAACCTTAACGGTTGCCCTCAGCTGTCCTTCTGACAGGCAGAGTCAGTGGATTCTGAACACCTCGCTGCTGGATGACCCAATAGTGACGGGGGAGGTTCTCATGGCCCTAGCGGAATACCTGGAGGACAATGAGTCGGGTGAGGTGTCATCTAATATAGTCTGGGAAGCACACAAATGTGTAGTTTGAGGGCTTTTCATTAAAAGAGGGAGCGTGCGGCTCAGGTGGCTGCTCTTCTTTCTGAAATTCATAGATTAGAAATTCTGCACAAAGGATCTAGAGATGTTACGGCTGGTCCTCTCCTAACTAAAAAGCGAGGGGAACTACATACTCTTTTGAATCACAAAGCATGGGGTACCTTGGTAAAGTGCTGGAGGCATTTCTATGAGTTCGGAAATAAGAGCGGTAGAACTCTGGCGAGGGCTTTGCGCTCTCAGAGGGTGAGGGGGTATGTTCCTAGCGTCCGTTCTCCGGGGGTAGTTTGGCTGTGCGACCGAGAGACATTGCATCTGCTTTTGAGGAATTGTATGCCTCTTTCTATTCTATTGACAACCCTCGATCTGGACAGGCTATGGTGGATTTCCGTTCCCAGATATGTAAATATATCTGCAGCTCGGGCATGAGACAGATTAGGGCACAAGATGTAGCGGCAATGGAAAGGCCTATCACTGAGACGGAACTCGTAGCAGCCATTGAAAAATCCCCTTCCGGAAAAGCCCCGGGACCAGATGGACTCCTTCTAGTTTATTATAAAAAGATGGGCTCTTTATTAATTTTTCCCTTCCTGCAGGCCTATAATAATGTGGCCCTCTCTGCAGAGTCACCGGTCCCTCGTGACACATTGGCGGCCACTATAGTTGTAATTCCTAAAGAGGGGAAGAACTTAAGTCATTGTGCTAGCTATCGTCCCATATTCCTTCTGAACACGGATCTGAAGCGTTTTGCGAGAATCCTGGCGGATAGGCTGTCCCTTCTTGGGAGAGATTATTCATCCAGATCAGGCTGTGTTCATGGGGGGCAGGGAGGCTAGGGACAATACAACGAAGGACCTGAATCTTATACTCCCCATGATGCTTCTCTCCACCGACTTTGAGAAGGCCTTTGATAGGGTCAATTGGACGTTTATGACAAAGGTTCTTCGGGCTGTGGGTTTGGGTAGCTCCATGCTGAGATGGATTGGTTCCCTGTATAGTGTTCCATTAGCGGCAGTAAGGGTGAATGGCCTTTTGTCCGATAGGTTTCCCATTGCCAACGGTACCAGAAAGGGGTGTCCCCTTTCCCCTCCGATTTTCGTGCTGACACTGGAGCCTCTCCTATGTCATATTTGACGCAATTGCGATGTATCTGGTCCTCGGGTTAAAAAAAAAAAATGAATTTAAAGTTGCCACCTATGCGGACGATCTATTTTTTTTTCTCACTAATTCCAGGGTGTCACTACCTAACCTGCTAAACAATTTGAAAAATATTCTGTCCTGTCCAATTTCAGAATAAACATGTCTAAGTCAGAAGCCCTGAATGTGTCTCTTCCTCCTGACTCAGTTTCAACTCTTAGGTCATCTTTCCGTTTTAAATGGGCCAACCAGTCTCTGAAGTATCTGGGGATTCACTTCGTGGCTGACACCAATCTTCTCTATAAACTGAATTTTCCTCCTCTTCTCCAGAATATATGTGAGGACTGCGTCAGGTAGGCCAAAGGCCTGTTCACGTGGTTTGGTAGATGTGATATTTTCAGTATGAACATGCTCCCTCACATCCTTTACCTCTTCCAGGCTCTTCCTATAAGGATCCCAGTTCCTTTTTGAAGGACTTGGGGTCCCTTCAGACTAAATTTATTTGGGTTAATAAGCCAGCTCGTCTCTCGCGGTCCTTATTGAGTAGAGCTAAAAGAAGAGGGGGGCTGGGAATGCCAGACATGAAGTCCACAAAACCTCAATAAGCTCCAGGCTTCAGGAGTCTAATTTCAAACGCTTGGCAAGATGGTACAGGGTTCCTTACAGACTGCACAGGATGTTCCCGGGAGTGGATCCTGGCTGCTGGAGATGCGGGGAGGAGGTGGGAAATTTTGTGCACATCTTCTGGTCCTGTCCAGCTTTGGAGTGATTCTGGGCTGGAGTGGGTGAGGCGATCAGACATGTGACAGGTACGACTATAGGACCGGAGTTTTTCTTGTTACAGATTTCGGAGGCCTAGGTCTCCTCGTACAAAAGATTGTTGTTGTGTTTCTTGGTGATGGCGGCTAGGTCATGCATCCCCTTGAAATGGAAGTCTGGCGCACCCCCCACTTTGTTCCTTTGGGTCTCGAGGGTCATTGAATTGCTGCTAATGGAGGACTTGACCTCTTCGCTTCATGACAGGTATAAGCACTTCTATAGGACTTGGCTCCCCTGGCTGGAATTTAAGTTCTCAGGCGATTACGACCGCTTGTTGGCTGACTGATACTGTCGCTTTGGTTTGAATGGGGCTTCCCCCCCGGAGGGATCAGTCCCCCCCCCTCCTCCTCACTGGGCCTCTTCCCCCCCCTTCTCCCTCTTCCTCTCCCGATTTCCCGATAACCCCCCCTCTTTTTTTTTTCCTCTCTCTCTCTCTCTCTCTCTTCCCTCCCTTCCTTTTCTACTATTCTCTTTAGGGGTCTCTTCCCCCTAAGGGCCCGATCCTTGTCTGGTGCTGTGAAGCCCATCCACATCCCCTTTTTGTATATACTAAAATGTTCAGATCCACATTCTGGTTTGGGTAGGTTGATTGAAGTATTTCTTTTAATTGTACTTGGCTCGCCCTTATACCCACCGTTATGTGTATCGGGATTTCGTTTGTCAGCCTTTGGTTTCATGTGATGTTTATAAATAAAGAATTAAAAAAAACAACATCCCAAGAAGCACTGTGCAAGCGATCATATTGAAATGGAAGGAGTATCATACCACTACAAATCTACCAAGACTCTGTTGTCCCTCAAAAATGTAATCTCAAACAAGGAGGAGACTGATCAGAGATGCAGCCAAGAGGCCCATGATCACTCTGGATGAACTGCAGAGATCTACAGCTGAGGTGGGAGAGTATGTCCATAGTACACTGCACAAATCTGGCCTTTATGGAAGAGTGGCAAGAAGAAAGCCATTTCTCAAAGATATCCATAAAAAGTGTTGTTTAAAGTTTGCCACAAGCCACCTGGGAGACACACCAAACATGTGGAAGAAGGTGCTCTGGTCAGATGAAACCAAAATCGAACTTTTTGGGCACAATGCCAAACGATATGTTTGGCGTAAAAGCAACACAGCTCATCACTCTGAACACACCATCCCCACTGTCAAACATTATGGTGGCTTGTTTTACTTCAACAGGGACAGGGAAGATGGTTAAAATTGATGGGAAGATGGATGGAGCCAAATTCAGGACCACTCTTGAAGAAAAGCTGTTGGAGTCTGCAAAATACCTGAGACTGGGACGGAGATTTGTCTTTCAACAAGAAAATGATCCCAAACATAAAGCAAAATCTACAATGGAATGGTTCACTAATAAACGTATACAGGTGTAAGAATGGACAAGTCAAAGTCCAGACCTGAATCCGATCGAGAATCTGTGGAAAGAGCTGAAAAATGCTGTTCACAAACACTCTCCATCCAACCTCACTCAGCTCGAGCTGTTTGCAAAGGAAGAATGGGCAAGAATTTCAGTCTTATGTGCAAAACTGATAGAGACATGCCCCAAGCGACTTGCAGCTGTAATCGCAGCAAAAGGTGGCGCTACAATTAACTTAAAGGGGCCGAATAATATTGCATGCCACAATTTTCAGTTTATTATTTTTTATATAAGTTTAAAATAAGCAATAAATTTAGTTCAACTTCACAATTGTGTCCCACTTGTTGATTCTTCACCATAAAATTAAAATTTTTTATCTTTTTGTTTGAAGCCTGAAATGTGGGAAAAGATTGACAAATTCAAAGGGGCCGAATACTTTCGCAGGGCACTGTATGTTACTATGTTTCAGGGATTTTGATCCATTCTTCCTTGGAAATGTCTTCCAGTTCTGTGAGATTCCTGGGTTGTCATGCATGCACTACTGTTTTTAGGTAGCAAATTTCCCTACTAGCTTTTATAATTTTCTCCATTACAGAATCTATTTAAGTGCATCTGTTAAAGGGAATGTATCGTCAGAAAAAAAAAATCAATAACTGAAAAAATGTAAAGTAATAATGTTTTAATGTTTTGTTTAAATATATTTTTTTTTTAATTGAGCAAAATATAAAAAAAATAAAAAGTTTGATATTTTCACTGTTTCCACTGTTAAACACTAGGGAGAGCAGCTTCTGAAATCCTACAGAAATCCCACTGTAGAAAAAGATCACATTACAGCTGCAGTAAAGTGGGCGGAGTCTGCTCTCCTGTGTGTGATGGCACGCCTCCCCCCTCCCAATCTGAGTGTTTACAACAGATAACAGAGAATGACATGTAGGGACATAGCGCAGAGCCATTTTGTTGGTGACCAGAAATGTCTAAAGCGTCACCAAGGACAGCAGGAGTATCACCCAGGGCAGGATTAGATAAACAGCTCAGCAGACAATATCACACAGGAGAGGATTAGATACACAGCCGTGCAGACAGTATCACACAGGATAGGATTAGATACACAGCCATGCAAACAGTATCACACAGGATAGGATTAGATACACAGCCGTGCAGACAGTATCACACAGGATAGGATTAGATACACAGCCGTGCAGACAGTATAACACAGGAGAGGATTAGATACACAGCCGTGCAGACAGTATCACACAGGAGAGGATTAGATACACAGCCGTGCAGACAGTATCACACAGGAGAGGATTAGATACACAGCCGTGCAGACAGTATCCCACAGGATAGGATTAGATACACGGCTCACCAGTTTCACACAGGAGGATTAGATACACAACCCTGCAGACAGTATCACCAGTACACACACAGGCTGACAGATGGCAGGCAGAAGGGGGGGAGGGTTGAACGGGGGGTGTTGTTGGGTTGGAGACAGTAGCAGCGGCGGTACTCACATGCAGTGGCACACAAACACACACACAGCAGCGGTGGCGGCGGGTACAACGGAGGGAGGGGGTGTCATTAGAGACGGTAACTTTCGGCGGCAGTAGCGGGGGCAGAGCTAGGGCTGGGGAGAGCGGAGGGAGGGGGTGTCATCGGAGACGGTAACGGCGGGGGGAGGGGTAGCAGTAGCGGGGGATGGGTAGAGCGGAGGGAGGGGGTGTCATCAGAGACGGTAACGGGGGGGGGGGGAAGGGGAGGGGAGGCGGCCCGTACTCACACATCCTGGCGGGTGACAGGTGTAAAGTGGAGCAAACAGCATGGCTGTGAGCTCCACAATGATGGTGCTGATCAGCCCAGGGGGCGCGTCCAGCTCACAGCAGACGCCCACTGTAACGTTACTGAAGGGGTCGGATCCCGACCACTGTTCTCTATGCACAGGGGCTGCCATAAAGGAGTGAGTAACTGTCGTTACACACACAGCAAATCCATGGCAGCCCCCAGTGCCTCCAGTAAAATTAGAATTACATAAAAACTAAATAAGCTGCGATTTTCATTTTGTATTAAAAATACTTGATTTCATAATCACTATTTTTAATACATAAATAAAAAAAACGTGATACCTTCCCTTTAACTCTATTTTTATTATTACTGGATAGAATAGAGCAAAATACAATCAACAGCCTCTCCTCTCTGGTTAAGGAATTCAATAAAATCACCACCTCCAAATATGAGTAAACAAAACCAAATAGATGAATGTATCTTAGGCTGCTTTCACACTACGTCTTTTTAACATGCGTCCTGAACGTTTTTTTTGCTGAAAAAGCGGATCCTGCTTTTACAGCAAAAAATGCATGCAAACGCATGTGTTACTTTGCAGGATCCTGTCACTGGATGTTTAGGGGCGGGCATTGGAGTCATGTGATCGGGAGTGAGGGGAACTAAACATGCCAGACTGGGAGCCGGCATCTGACAGGTGCGAGGCTCGTAACCAAGGTAAACATCGGGTATACTTGCTTGGATACCCGATATTTACTTTGGTTACAAGCGTCTGCAGCTGCTAGGAGCCGGGCTCCCTGCACACGTTACCAACGTAAACATCGGGTAACTAAGAGAAGTGGTTACCCGATATTTACCTTGGTTACGAGTGTCCGCAGCTCTCAGGTGGGAAAGAGAGACAGGAGAGGGAGGGGGAGAGACAGTGGGAGGAGAGAGATAGACTGATCACGGAGGCTGGCTTCTGTGCATGCTCAGTAGAGCAAGCAGGATCCTGCCTATCAGCACACCAGCGTTCACATGCGTTTGCGTGCTGTTTAGTCAGGATCCAGCAATTTGCAGAAGTTGGACGCAGCTCAAAAACGCTACAAGTAGCGTTTTTGAAAGATGTTAAAAAACTGCAAGTCGCTGGATCCTCACTATAACGCACGCAAACGCAGGTGAATGCATGTTGACGCGAGTCCATTGCAAATGCATTGAAATGAAAACGCATTTGCACTGGATCCGTTTCTGCGTTAAAAAAACGTTCAGGACACATGTTAAAAAGACGTAGTGTGAAAGCAGCCTTATCTACATAAAGAGTTAAGCAGCTAAATCGGTAATTTAGCATACAGGATTACAATGAGGAATTGTGTAATCATGACATATTTAGAAAGATCATTCTCTGTATTACTGAGCAAACTGGTTGTGAATTTCCCAATACAATAAATGGAAGACGAGGCTAGATGAGAACTATTGTGTGCAAAGAGGATGATGACAACTCCAAGCACGATTTGCCAACCTTGATGGAGTGTAATAAAGCAATCTATTTAGGAGAGGACATATTACGTGTGAAACTCGTGAAGTTTCACAATAGCCCAGAAGGTAAGAGACATAACTTATATGGAGTATTACAACAGTATTTTTTATTTTTTAAAAACTGAAGCTAATTTGAGGCAAAATTAGAAGTCGATTTAGAAGGAACTGGAAATACAAACCAAGGACTTCTACTTTAAGGCCATTTTCACACCGTGGGTTTTTTGGTGCGTCATTTGTCTATAGTAAGTGTAAAATGAAGTTAGTTTCATTCACCCAAAAAGGCGCAAAAACAGAAAAATGCAGCTGCGTTTTTTCACTCTTAATGGTGAACAATTGACATGCTGCTTCTTTCAAAAATGCAGCAGTTTTTCATTTCATTGAGGAAAAAAAAGCAGGTGTGTACGAGATTTCTGGAATCTCATAAGTTTTGTTGGTACTGTAAAAAGTAATAGAAAATGAGTGGGACTCAGCACCAATATAGATGAATAAAAATCTTCAAGCTTTATTTGAGAAGTTTAAAAATAAAGGAAGGGTCACAAATCATCCAAAATCGCCATGCGACTTGCCGTGCGGCTTGACGCGTTTCGAACACAAAAGGGGAAATTTAAAAACAGTCCTTAATCATAAGCCATGTAGGATGGGAGGCATGGCTTATGATTAAGGACTGTTTTTAAATTCCCCCTTTTGTGTCCGAAACGCGTCAAGCCGCACGGCAAGTCGCATTGCGATTTTGGATGATTTGTGACCCTTCCTTTATTTTTAAACTTCTCAAATAAAGCTTGAAGATTTTTATTCATCTATATTGGTGCTGAGTCCCACTCATTTTCTATTACCGTTTACTCTGAAGCCGGACCTGCCTGTCCGCAGGACTACGTGCATCAACTGCAGACTGGAGGACCTTATATGGGTGAGCTGAATACCTTTTTTTCTCTACCTTCCTGGTACTGTAAAAAGCAGCTTTTTATTAGCATGTATTTGCATATTTCAAGTTGATAAAAAACATGCAAAAAAAAAAGCGCAAGAAAATAGAATTAGTTCTTTTCAGTAATTCGGTTTCTAGGAAACCTCCATGACAGCACCACAGGAGTTAACTCCACACCCTAATAGGGACAGGAAACACAAAGAGGTTAAATAGCCCCTCCCCACCTCCAATCTCCAGTGTTTTTTCCAAGTAACTACACCAGCAAGAATGGTCTAAAACTTTTATTTCAGTCAAAAAACATTATATTTTATAATAGGCAGCGAGAGAATATTCGTGTTGTGGTGGAGGGTTCCTAGAAACTGAATTACCGGTAAGAACTAATTCTATTTTCTCTAGTCACCCTCCACGACAGCACCACAGGAGAAGTACCAACAGACATAATTGAGGGGTGGGGGGCGACAGCCTGAAGGACCTTCTGGCTGAAGGCTAGGCCCTTTTTGGACAGCAAGTTCAGTCTACAATGTTTTGTGAAGGTATAGACTGACGACCAGGTGGCGGCTCGGCACATCAGCTTGATGGAGGCGTCAGCCTTCTCGGCCCAAGAAACAGACACTGATCTGGTAGAATGAGCCCTGTGGTCTTCCGGAGGAGATAGTCCCTGATTTTTTTAGGCTTCCATAATTGCCCGTTTGATCCAGCTAGCAATGGTGTTCTTAGCCGCCTTTCTACCTTTATTTCTCCCTATGATCTGGACAAAAAGATTATGCTCCTTCCTTACATCTTCGGTCCTCTAGAGATAGTTTACAACCGCTCTGCGTACGTCCAAGGAATGAAATTCTTCTTCTTTAGATGGATTATGGCAGAAGGATGGTAGTATTACATCCTGAGATCTGTGGAATTCAGATACTACTTTAGGGAGAAAAGACTGGTCTTGACGAAAGATAATTCTGTCATCCAGGATTCTTACATATGGCTCTCTAGTGGTCAGGGCCTGTAATTCACCCACTCGCCTGGCTGATGTGATTGCTTCCAGGAATGCAGTTTTCCACTACAGAGTTCTCAGATCTGTTGACGCGATAGGCTCAAAGGGTGGTTGTGTTAAGCCATCAAGAACTACATTTGAAGGCTGCTTTACACACAACGATATCGCTAGCGATCTCGTTAGTGATGTAACACGCCAGATCGCACATACGATTTGCAGAGATCGCCCATAGGTCGTGGTTTTAAGCGGCGACCTATGAGCGATCTCGGTAAATCGTATCTGCGATCTGGCGTGTCACATCGCTAACGAGATCACTAGCAATATCGTGTGTAAAGCAGCCTTAAGTCCCAGGGTGGGACCCTATTAATTTGTCTGGGACTCAACCTTCCCGCTGAATTCATAAACCTCCTAATCCACCAGTGGCTCGCTAGATCTTGATCAAAGTATGAGCTGAGCGCCGAGATTTGCACCTTGACCTCAACACCTATGGTGTTTCTTACTGCCCTCAGCAGCTTATCTAGGGGTGGGATTCAAATTTTTAACAACAGGTTCTCTGTAAACCCAGCCCATTTGAAAACCACACCCATTCTGTAACCACACCCATTTTGTTAGCCACACTCATTTTCACGCACTTTCCTCAACCAAAAAAATCAAGTAATTTAAAGTAAAATCTCTTTCCCCTTCTTCCCCTCCTATACCTTCACTCTCCTGTCCAGCACCAGATGTTCCAGTCACTGTCAGTCTTATTGTATTAAACTGTTTTTCTACAATTTTTAAAAATTATTACTAAAGGAGCCCTGCTAAAATTGGAACGGACGACCTTCCCTATACAGATCTCATCCCATGTGGCTGCTTTCCCCTACAGATCCCATCCCATGTGGTCTCCCCCCCCGCAGACCCCATCCCATTATGGCCTCTTTCCCCCTACCGATCCCATCCCATTATGGCCTCTTTCCCCAGCAGATCTCATCCCAAGTGGTCTCTTTCCCCTGCAGATCCTGTCCTATATGACTCCTTTTCCCATATAGCTCCCATCTTATGTGGCCTCCTCTCCCCATATAGCTCCCATCTTATGTGGCCCCTCTCCCCATATAGCTCCCATCTTATGTGGTCTCCTTTCCCCATATAGCTGCCAGCTTTTGCGGCTCCACTCCCCATATAGCTGCCATCTTTATGCAGCCTCCTCTCCCCATATAGCTGCCATCTTATGGGACTCCTCTCCCCATATAGCTGCCATCTTTATGCGGCTCCTCTCCCCATATAGCTGCAGTCTTATGCGGCCCCTCTCCCTGCATCTTCGGCTCTATGAGCGCTTACCTGCTCCGGCAGCCTCTCCTGTATCTTCCATCCTCCGCGGCACTCTGCACACTGATGCTGACAGACGGCAGTAGGAGGAGCTACCTCCTCACACTGCCGTGACCTCTGCAGCGTCAGTTTTCTCACGTACTGGAGACACGTACACATGTAAACCTAGGTATTCCTATGGTGTCGGACACACGGAAGTATTTGCGAACGGAACGCGTGTCCGCTCCGTACTTACGTGTGTCCGTTCCGTACTTAGGTGTGTCCGTGTGTTTCGCACGCCATGTCCATTTTCTCTCCGGCATCACGGGTGTCACACGGAACGCAAACGTGTCACACGTAACACACACGGATGTGTTCCGTGTGACACGCACCGGAGAGAAGACATGTGTCTGTGAGAAAAAAAACCCAAAACTTTACTCACCTTCTCCATCCCTGCAGTCTCTGCCGCTGCTGTCACTTGCTGCCGACCGCCGCTCATTATGCTAATTGAATATTCACTTCAGTGCGGCCGGAAGCGGCAGCAGCGGGGAGTCGGCTGGACCGGAGATCAGCACCACGGACTGCGACGACAGGGACAGGCGAGCAGAAAGTTCCCGTTCTCCGTGTGTTATCACGGATCACACACGAAGAACACACATAGCCCATAAACACGGGTCACGGAGGGCAAAACGCACCTCTGACACGTCCGTGAAAACGTGCGTGGTTTTTCACGGATGTGTGAAAGAGGCCTTAAAGACACTAACACAAGTGAATACAGGGAACCGGATCGCCAGAGTTGTTTCTTGCCGGTTCGGGGAACCGACTGCTATTTTAACAACAGGTTCTCCCGAACCGGACAGAACCAGCTGAATCCCACCCCTGAGCTTATCCATATATTTTGATGAGAATAAATACTGTTTGCTTTCAGACCCTTCTTCAAATTCTGACGCAAGGTCGTCGTCTTCATATACGGGTCTGGGAGATGAATATGGGTCCTCTGCCGAGTCAAGAGTCTGATTCCTGAATAGGGTTCGGATTCTTTTTCTTCAGACTGGCCCTGATTGGGGTAGGGATTATGAGGAGGCCACAGAGGATTGAACCTCCTGGCGCACTAGATTTTTGATCTCACTGAGAAGGAAAGGTTGTTCCTCCCTGACCATCTGATCAGTGCAGGGTTGACACAGCTTTTTGCTATGGGAGGTAGGAAGCTTCTTGGCGCACATGACACTTGCGGCTAGAAGATTTTTCCTTTTTGGGGGCAGGAGTCTTGTCTTCCTGAAAAAGAGGTAGAGAATAGTCCATAAGATACTGCCCCAAGGAAGAGAACCTTAAAAGGGGGAACATGTTGTATATACACATGTCCCGACTGTCTCCCCATTACAGTTACTCACTGGACCCGGGGGAACGCTGGGTTCCGCAGATACAGAGCGGGGAAGGTAACCCTCCATTATTGCAGTCATATGTTAGGATGTCTTCAGGCTAGGCACTTATATAGAAGCGCGAGGTCCCAGCGCCATGATTCCACGTGGGCGACTCCTCTCCCTCAGAGGGTCCGGGTAGGACGTTATCGCGGAGCCGGCCTGTGACATCACTTCCTTCACGCCATCGCCACCGCACGTCAGTGAGGAAGAGGTACGGGAGAGCAAAGGAAGGCCCTCGGTGTGTCGGCCATGCTCCGCTTTACCTCATATAAGGCACAGGGAGAGCAAACAGGTCCCGAATCCAGGGGAGACGATAGCAGCGACGGAGGAGGGAAGCGGCATGCTCTGACCTCAGCTGCCCGGTGTTAAGACAAATCGTTCTTTTCCAGCAGTAGTCACCAGCCACAGAGAACCACAGGTCCCCTTTTAGTTCCCCAGTAGGCACAGGAAACAACACTTGAGATGGGAGGTGGAAAGGGTTATTTAACTTTTTTGTGTTTCCTCTCCCTATTAGTGCATGGAGTTAACTCCTGTGGTGCTGTCGTGGGGGGTGACTAGAGAAAACTGTACTATGTGAACATAGCCTTAGGGCGGCTTTGCACACTACATCGCAGGTGCGATGTCGGTGGGGTCAAATCGAAAGTGACGCACATCCGGCTTCACTTGCGATGTCGTAGTGTGTAAATCCTAGATAATACGATTAACGAGCGCAAAAGCGTTGTTATCGTATCATCGGTGCATTCTCCGACATTTCCATAATGCCGGTGCAGAGACAGGTACGATGTTGTTCCTCGTTCCTGCGGCAGCACACATCGCTGTGTGTAAAGCCGCAGGAGCGAGGAACATCTCCTACCTGCCACCCGGCTTCAATGAGAAGGAAGGAGGTGGGTGGGATGTTTACATCCTGCTCATCTCCGCCCCTCCGCTTTGATTGGCCGCCTGCCGGGTGACGTCGCTATGACGCCGCACGACCCGCCTCCTTAGGAAGGAGGCGGGTCGCTGGCCAGAACGACGGTCGCAGGGCAGGTGAGCGCATGTGAAGCTGGCGCAGCGATATTGTTCGCTACGCCAGCTATCACAAGATATCGTACCTGCGACGGGGGCGGGAACTATCGCACTCGACATCGCAGCATCGGCTTGTGATGTCGTAATGTGCAAAGCCCGCCTTAGAGTACTCTCACACTGGCATGTAAAAATCTGGTCGGCTTCTCCTCCTGAAAAGTTGGACGAGTGGAATCCGTATGGGTAACCTTTTGTCATGCGAGTGTGCAATTTTTTTTTCTGTCCTTGAATCGTTATGACATGTATTTTTTTCTCAACAACTCTTATTATTATGCAATCATTTACGTACATGAACATTTAGTGTTCTATGCTGCAGAATGGTCATGCATCCATAAAAAACAGACGTCACATGGACGCTACATGTACATGCATGTGGTGTCTAATTTTTTCTTATACCCATTGATTTGCATTGACGAGTCGTGTCCAATAGACAAGTGTAATCTCAGCATGCTGTGATTTTTTTCTTCAGTCTGATTTGAGGAAAAATTTGCAGATCTGCTCTGCCTCATTGACTAATATTGGTCCGAGTCCAATGCAAGATTTTCTCAGATTGAACTCATCCGTTTTATAGGCCAGTGTGAAAGGACCCTAAAGGGAACACGACAGCGGATACATGCGGCGTACTCCACGGGCAGCATGTATCAGGCACTGGCTGTCGGATTTCAGCCATATATGTCTACCTATGAAATACTGCAACTTTCAGAGAAAAACATACTTTAATAGCCACTGGGGGACTAGTCTGACAGGCGGGTTCCTTCTCCCTGCATGTGTGTATAGGGAGACACCTATCATTCCAGGGCAGCGGGTGGGGAGAAGCTATTAAAGCCTTTTTTACCGGAAATACCGCAGAATATATGGCTGAAATCATACAGAGGTGTCTGACACATGCTGTGTGTGGATTGGGCAGTATATAGCTGATGGCAAATTCCCTTTAAAAACTGTAGTGACCTTTTTTCAAACAAAAAAAACAACAAACCTATGAGTAAACCTACAATAGCAGCTTCCTATAGTCTATTCATTTAGTTCCCCATGTTTAGGTTTTCTGCCAAATCTGAAGAGCAGGAAGTAATCCATGAAAAGTGTTAATGCATTTTGGCTAGATGACAAGCAGAATTAAACACCCAGCTACATAGAAACCGATCGGTGGTCATTTACTAGCTGGTTTACATCGGCCCACCGCACTTCCTATGCGCACAGAGCAATCAATAGAACATTCTGTCAACACAAACTGGTATTCTTCTCCGCAGCATATTGACAAGTGCTGCCGAGAACATTGTATTTTTTTATTTTTTTTTTTTATTAGGGATGTCCTTTCAGTAAAATGGTCCTTAAAGTGTATAAAGTCCATAACATAAATTCATCAAATACTCATCCTCCCTGGGTCCAGCGTCGGCCAGTGACTTCACCACTCTAGCCAGCCAGTCACTGAGCTCAGCAACTTGTGCATGGAGATCAATGACAACCACCAACCCCCGCACAAGCACGGCGCTCAGTGACTGGCTACAGCGGTAATAGGTGCAGTGGACATGACATCACTGCTCCAGTCATAACACTGGTACCCAGAGGTGTAATTTTAAGCTCATGATTTCCAATGAAAAAGCCCCAAATATTGAACTACAGTGCCTTGCGTATTGTGTATTAGTCTCCCTTGAATTTTTCAACCTTTTCCCACATTTCAGGCTTCAAACCTGAAGATAAAACTTTTAATGTTATGGTGAAGAATCAACAACAAGTGGGACACAAATGCTAAGTATTTAAAAAAAATAAATAACTGAAAATTGGGGCGTGCAATTTTATTTGGCCTCTTTACTTTCAGTGCAGCAAACTCACTCCAGAGGTTCATTGAGGATCTCTGAATGATCCAATGTTGTCCTAAATGACTGATGATGAGAAATATAAGCCACCTGTGTGTAATCAAGTCTCCGTATAAATTCACCTGCTCTGTGATAGTCTCAGTGTTCTGTTTAAAGCACAGATAGCATCATGAAGACCAAGGAACACAACAGGCAGGTCCGTGATACTGTTGTGGAGAAGTTTAAAGCCGGATTTGGTTACAAAAAGAGTTTGAAAACTTTAAACATCCCAAGGAGCACTGTGCAAGCGATCATAATGAAATGGAAGGAGTATTGTGACGCCCTGGCAAAACCAGGTAGTCACACAATAGGCCCCAGCACAACACCATCCCTCATCTAGGTCACATACAGCCGACCTGAAACCCTAGTCATCCCCCTCAGGGCAATACAGGCACACCAGTGGGCGGGACCAGGCAGTTAGGGAACGCCCACCTAGGGGTCTAGACAGCCCGGGGCAGGAAAACAAACAGATGAATCTCTAGTTCAAGTGGAGAGGAGTGAGGCTGAAGCTCGGTGTAGCTCCAGCGGAGAAGTTCAAGTTGATCGGTGCCAGGGTCGGAGCCCTGGTACCTTGGCTAGGTGGAAGACGGTGGTCTCTGTCAGCAGGAGACGGGAAGATGGCTTGGCAGATTCGAGGTGGATCGGGACAGGGTTGGAGCCCGCCGGTACCGACACCGGAGACCCGACCGGAAACCGTGCACAGAGGGGGTACTCGGACCCTGAAGCCAGGACCGGAACCAACGGCCTAGCTAATCAACCGATTGAGGGCAGGATTATAGGTCCTGTCCCAACCAAAGTCCCAAAAGTAGACAACCACCCACAGAGAGGGAGAGGGCAACCGCCAGGGCCCATAGATCCCACGGGTCAGCGTCAGCGGGCACGGCTCCTCAGGCACACAAAGCCTAGTGCAGAGGAAGAGACGGCGACCACCAGCCCGGGTGGGAGACCAGAGTACAACTGTCCGCGGCAGCCGGCCACCGACACCTTGATTTACCAAAAGACTTGTGTGATTCATTTGTGAGTAACCAAACATCCCCTGGTATGCCATCGCCATACCCTGCACAGAGACAATTGGCCCCGGGGCAATGTTAAATAATGGGTTTACGGCGACAACTGCATAGCCAGTATATAATGATTGGAGCGAAGATAGGTCAAAAACATATTATGAATTTATTCAGATAAGAGTTGGAGGGTTACAGTCATTAGAGAAAAATAACTGTCTTGGCTTGAGTTAATAGATGGAGACAGATAGAAAAAATAACAGTTCATATGTCTTACATAGCTGTAGAGTGTAAGTCGTCTCGGGATGATCTGTAGATGGTCTGGTCGGATGGGTCCGTCTTTCTCCTGTCACCTTCTGCCTCTCCCTCCTTCTCCTCCTACCTTTGAAGTGTGGGCTTCTTTTATAACCCAAAACCCCTCCTCCTGATAGCCCTTATCTCTTTACATGGTAACACAAAAACTAACTATCCTTATTTTAGGTTGAGCATTACATCATGTCACGTGGTACATTTTACCCGCGAAATAAGTGTACCTGCGCACTAGAGACCTGTAACAAAACCTACTTCAATCTATATATATATATATAGAAACCCTTTGAGGCTCGCTGAGCTTTGACCTCAGTGTAACAGTAACTTACAGTAAAACGTTTCTCATGGCTATTTCAGCTCTTAGCCCAACATTCCAAACAATATATAGCACTACTTTGACAACTTTGACAAACAATGTCAGATGGCTTTGATGAACAACTAGCAGATGAGTTTGGTTCTACTATGTCAAACTTTTGGTTTAGCATTTTCCAACTCACAGGCATCCTTAAAGGGACGGGCGAAATATACATATATTTATGAATATATGTAATCCAGTCTATGAATCAATCTCCATAAACTCACTATTTTACAGTCCCCCCTTATATGGAAGTTTGATGAACCCCGGGAAACCCTAACTCAATCGTGTCATCATTCGTATCACATACATTCTTGTTGGAAATTCTAGACCAATATTTGACTTGATAAACCAATCTGCAACTTTCTGTCAAAAAGTCATCTTGCGATTTAACATTCCTCTAAGAATGTTATCTTCCTTTTTCATTTCTATTTTTATGTTCCTATATATCTTCTGAATTCTACACATCACAAAAACTTGATATATAATACACATCAAAACTAATAAAAATATGATTATGATGGGATTAAATAAAACATTACCAACCGCTGACTGAAAAGATGACTGAGACCAGGAATGTACAGATTTACTAAAACTCTTCCACCAAGTTCTACCTGACATTCCATTCCATTCGTGTTCAATATCACTTAATTCACCTTGTTCATGTCTGAATATAATTTCTGCTTCCTTTAACTGTTTCGTTAATAAATCTAACAAACCCTTGTCTTTCTTTATTTCACTTGTCCACATATCCCAAGGAAAATCATTTATCTGTGATAAATTGAATTGTATGGGAAATGCCGTTAGATTTCTCTTTCCTATAGAAGTGATATTAAAACTTCCTTCCTTCTTTGAAAGAGATCTCACATCTCCTTCTATACAATACAAACCCATAGGTAGGTTTTCCTTATGTACACAAGCAGAATAGAAAACAGAAACCATCTCTGTCTCAGACATGACCTGAAAACATATCTTCGTTGGACTTACTGGAGTCACCAGATCATGTAGTGTCTGTACAGTCTCTATTCTTGCATGACAAGAAGAATGATTATGAAAACATGAATGATAAATCACCTTATCCTGTCCAGGTAAACACATCACCTTAGAAACAAAATGCAAACATGAAGAAATGTCTACTTGTTCAGTGTTCACTCCATCAAATGCAAAATCTGTGTACTGCAGTTGATAGAACACTTGTTGTGTGTTGCTCACAGGTATACCCAAAACTGTAACAGGAACAATAGTTCCTTCTCTTCCAATCACCGGGATTAGTGATGTGCCAACACAAATGTTTCGTTCACATCCTAACCACTTATTTACCCACAAATCCGTATGATTCAATGCAAAATCATACTCTACAGGTAAATTTCGCAGTATTCCCAGTGGAGTAATTCCACTCTGTAAAGCTTGTGCAATCAACTTCAAATTAGAAGAGTACTCTACCTGTATCTCCAGGCACGCTTTAGCCACTTGTGTTTCGTGTGTGCTTCCCACGAGAGCTAATGTAGCATCCTGTAGATGTGACACGGTAGAGCCTAGTACAGCAGCTGTATTCATTACCATCTTTTCAAGAAGTTGATTCAGACTCTTCTGAACCTTTACACCTTTTCCTCCAATAAAACCAATATTATCCAAATCTGACTTAAGTGTCTGTATATTCATGGCATTAGTCAGACTTCCCACTGTCCCAATTCCTCCCAGAATTCCTTCTAACACTCCTCTCTTACTCCTAGTCTGAGCTGTTCTTTTCCCAAACCACTGTTCTATCCCCATCTCCATGTTTATGAGATGTGATTGACACTGAGGAAACCTGGTAGAGATCTTCCAATGAGACATATTGAAAATCCACACCATTGTCATAAATTCTCCATCCCTTAATAAGGACTTGGACTGAAATTGATTAATTTGGAAAGGAGTAGACGGCATGAACCTCGTGTCTGTGCATGCACCATCTGCTGCTGACCAAATATTCACACTAACGTCTTTACAATGTCTGTAATGTGTCTTTGTTTCAACGCAACACTGGTAAATTCCAGAGTCCCTGGAAGATGGATTCTCTATGGAAAAAATGAACGTATCATCCATCCACCTGATATTACCAATCTGACCTCTGTGAATGACATTAGTTGGACTGTTTAAAAAACTTCCCAAAAACGATGAATTTTTGGTCCATGTCAACAAAGACTCAGAAGGCAATTTCAACCTTGTGTTACATTTTAACATTATGGGTAATGTACCGTATTTTTCGCTTTATAAGACGCACTTTTCCTCCCCAAATTTTGGGAGGAAAATGGGGGGTGCGTCTTATAAAGCGGTAGCGGGGGGGGGGGGGGTCCTGTCTGAGGCGATCGGGCGGGTGCCTGTGGCTGCATGCAAGCGGCCGGGTACCTGTACTTGCATGCAGCGGCAGCCGGGTACCCGTGGCTGTGTGCGGGCGGCAGCGGGTGCTGTGTGGGGTCGGCAGCCAGGTACCTGTGCTTGCATGCGGTGGCAGACGGGTACCCATGGCTGTGTGCGGGCGGCAGCCGGGTGCTGTGTGCGAGCGGCAGTCGGGTGCCCGTGCAGGTACCCGGCTGCCGCCCTCACACAGTCACCCATCTGCCGCCCGCACACAGCCATGGGTACCCGGCTGCCACCGCACGCAAGCACAGGTACCCGGCGGCTTGTACGCAGAGTGGGCGGGCAGCCTGCTGGCTGCCACTCTGTGCATGCGGGGCGGGCGGCTGTGCAGCTTACCAGTTGTCCGCGGTCCCACTTTCAAATGATGGCGCCGGTGGAGCTCTTGGATGAGAGCTCCATCTGCGCACGCGCTGCTCCGGGAGTCAGCGCGTGCGCAGATGGAGCCCTTGGATGAGAGCTCCATCTGCGCATGCGTCGCTCCGGGCGCCATTACTTGAATCGGGACCGCGGACACACTCCACCACTGAGCCGTCGCCGCCGCTCCCACCACTGAGCCGCCGCCGCTGCCACCACTGAACCGGGACCGCGGACACACGCCACCACTGAGCAGTCCCTGCCGCTGCCACCACTGAGCAGTTGCCGCCGCTCCCACCACTGAGCCGCTGCCACCACTGAACCGGGACCGCGGACACACGCCACCACTGAGCAGTCCCTGCCGCTGCCACCACTGAGCAGTTGCCGCCGCTCCCACCACTGAGCCGCCGCCGCTGCCACCACTGAACCGGGACCGCGGACACACGCCACCACTGAGCAGTCCCTGCCGCTGCCACCACTGAGCAGTTACCGCCGCTCCCACCACTGAGCCGTCGCCGCCACTCCCACCACTGAGCCGTCGCCGCCACTGCCACCACTGAACCGGGACCGCGGACACACTCCACCACTGAGCAGTCCCTGCCACCACTGAGCAGTCGCCGCCGCCGCTGCCACCACTGAACCGGGACCGCGGACACTCACTGCACCGGCCTGCTGCACGGCTCACACGCCACGGCTGCTGCCGCCACCACGGACCCCACGGATCCTGCCACCGCGGATGCCACCGCGCCTGCAACCACGGACGCCACGGCACCTGCAACCACGGACCCCGCTGCCACTGACCTGCCGCGCCTGCCAGCACAACCTGTGCCTCCTGTGACCCCGCTTCACCACCACTGCTGCCCCCCTCCGGTAAGAGAACACCGGAGTATAAGACGGACCCCATTTTTCTTTTTTTTACCTTTTTTTATGTCTAAGTTTGGGGTGCGTCTTATATTCCAGTGCGTCTTATAAAGCGAAAAATACGGTATTTACTTTATTATGTACTGTCTGTGGTGAAACCCTTATTTCCGGAACTATAGTGTTAGTAACGGTAAACACTACAGATACCTGAACTTGCACAGGTTCCCGTGTTATCTGGAAATTCCATGTCTTGACCCAATCTTTATCTCCTTCTGTGATGGAGAGTAAAGAAGGATCCAGAATTTTCCCAAAAACCTGAGTTTTTAACAAAATTTCTGTTTTGGATCTTCCAAACTTTCCCTTTGCAATCATGTCATTTGTAATATCACCGGACCATACAGCAGGTTCATCACCTCTGATCTCTATGTTCCAGTATAGTACATCTGTAGGAGAACATTCCCATGTACCAGTTTTATTATTGTGTACATATTCTCCTTGTAATTGTGTGAATCTAGTTTTAGGTCCTGCAATCGCATGTAATATTATGTCTGTGTCGTGTATGAAATGTAATTCAATGCAACATTTTGTTCCATATCCCATGCAGATATTTCCTGTTATCTCCACAGAATTGTCCGTGATGTCCTCTGTCAGTAAGTTCCGTGTATCTGATCCTCTTGGTCTTCGAGAATGTTGAATCTCTCTAGTCTGTTCATTCACATCATTGGCGATTGTTCCTTGATGTAACATGTAAACAATGACGAAAATAAAGCAAAGCAGCAGGAACGTAGATCCCATCACGTATAAGCTTGTCTTGAGCTTGGGAAGATGTTCTTTCTCCAGAAGGCTTGATGTCATCTTTCCTTCACAGTCTTTAGGTTCTTTATTCCAGTTCGTATAGGAATCCATTTCTTCCTGGAAAGAAATGCAGTATCATTATTTTGTCACAAATATTTTGCACTGGTCAACGTGAACCCACACTTTTTGTGTTTTCCGGGTCTTTTTTACCACATTTGACACTCGGTGCACAAGAATCATGACTTGTCCCATAGTCTCAAGGACTTCAAAAGGACCTTCCCAATTACACTCCCATGGACCACTCTTGCGAAAGGTTTTGATCATCACTAGAGCACCTTTCTTGAATTTGGACTCATAGGGTGGCTCCATTTTCTGCATTCTTGATGCCGCATATGGCAGAATCGCTTTCAGGTTCTCCTGTAGCGATCTCAACCATTGGGACCTTGAGATAGCATCTTTTTGTGGAGTGGATAAAAATGGCTCATGTGGGAACCACAATGGCATTTTTCTTCCCATCATCAACTCAAACGGAGTGAATTGAGTTGTAGAAGAGATTGAACCTCTTATACTCATCAGTATGAAAGGAACCTTGTCAACCCAAGTGTTACCTTTGTCCAAAAGCATCTTTGCAATTCTGGACTTGATTGTCCTATTCATTCTTTCCACAATTCCCGCAGATTGTGGATGATAGGGGACATGAAATTGCTGTCGCGCCCCTAGAATAGCACAAGCAGTTTGCATGATTTTACCTGTGAAGTGGCTACCTCGATCGGAGGTAATCATCCTTGGGATCCCCCAAGTACAAAAGACATGTTGTACCAATTCCCTTGCTGTGGACAAAGCATCATCTTTCCTAACAGGTAATATTTCTACCCATTTTGAGAACACATCTACCACAATCAATGCATACCTGAGACCATGTTTACCTGAGGGTAAAGGACCAATATAGTCTATCTGCAGTGTAGACCATGGACCATCTGCAGGTGCGATCCGTAGAAGTGGTGGCTTCTGTCCTTTAGGTCTTGGATTTATTTGGGCACAAATGAGACATGATAGTACAACACTTTGAACTGTTTCGTCCATTTTTTCCCAATAAAATTTCTCCTTAAGAATGACTAACAATTTCTGTTGTCCCAAGTGACCTAAACTCTCATGGTTGTATCGAGTGAATTCTACCTGTAGATGTTTTGGTACAACTGGACGCAATTCTTCATTTGAACTGTGACACAAAACCCCATTTTCACAGATGAAAGGAGGTTTTGGATCATCCAGAAAAATAACAAGAGAAGGATCTTTTCTCTGTTCCTCTGCAAATGAAGGTATGTACGTGTCTGCTCTTTGAACCGCTGACATCTCAGAAGGTTCAGAGTCAAACACTTCCTCTCCTGTCAGGGCAGCTTCTTTGGCTAGAGCATCTGCGGTTGCATTTCCTACAGATAACTCATCATCAGATCTTTGATGTGCAGCGACTTTCACTATAGCAAATCTATTTGGGGCCCTAGATGCCATCTCAAAAACTGATTCTAGAGTTTCGCGGTGCAGCAAGGCTTTGTTGGACGAGTCCACATAGCCTCTCCTTTCCCAAACAGGCAGGTAATCGGTTAGGGATCTGACAACATAGGAGCTATCACTGTAGATTACCATTGGAGTTTGATCATCAGCTTCATTCAGCTGTAGGACCATTCTTACCGCTTCTATCTCTGCCCTTTGAGCTGAGAAATGACTTGGTAACTTGTGTTTTACCACTTGTCCTCGCTTGGAATAGAAAATTCCATATCCTGTGTGATAGTGTCCTTCCAGAAAAAATCTAGAACCGTCTACAAACACAGGTTCATCTGCGTCTTCCGACTGTCGTCTGAAGAGAGATGGACTTGGTTCATGGAACGTTTCTATGCAATCATGGGTTTGTCCTTTATACTGCATCAATTGAGGAAGAACATACTTGGCCTTATAATCTACCTCAATTTGATTTGGAGACAATGAGAGCAACCAATGGGCAAATCTCTGATGTGACACACCTGGGATATTTTTCTCAAAGAGAAGTTTCAGTGTGGAATGTGGCGTTTGGAGAATAACCTTTTGGAACCCGATGATGTGTTGAGTGATTTTTATTGCAAAATACACTCCCACCAGGTGTCTTGCGCACACCTCAAACCCCCTCTCAACAGGTGAGAGAAGCTTAGAGAAGTACCCCAAGATTCTCCATTCCCCCCCTTGCAGCTGCAGCAAAACCACAGAGACACTTGTCTCTGAAGTGTGTGCTTGAAGCGCAAAAGGTGCGTTCTTTTCCACCATACTTAACGCAGGTGCGTGTTGTAGATCATGTTTCAATTGTGTGAAGGCTTTTTCCTGTTCAACACTCCAGGGACCAAAATAATCATCATTGTCACCTTTTAAAAGATCATACAAAGGTCTGGCTTTGTCAGCAAAATTTTCAATGAAATCCCTTGAGTAATTTACAAGTCCTAAAAAATGTCTTAGTGCCTTGTGTGATGTTGGAATTGGAAGAGATGCAATTGCCTCTATTCTGTCCTGTAGGGGTCGCCGTGTACCTAGACTTAGCAGAACTCCTAAAAACCTGACCTCAGTCTGCATCAGCTTGACCTTTTTGGTATTCAGTTTTAAACCTGCATCATGCAGCAGCTCAAACAATTCTGCAAGCAAGATCACGTGCATCTCCTCATCCTCCGTGCTCAACAAGATATCGTCCACATATTGCAATAAACATTCCGGACGAGAAAATTTCGACAAAACGTTCGCTAGCGCCTGATGAAAAATGCTTGGCGACATACTAGCCCCCTGAGGAAGCCTACAGCATACAAATTGCTGATCGAGGTGGTTGAATGCAAGCTTATATTGGCAACTTTGCTCAATCGGTATACTGAAAAAACCATTACTGATATCCAACACTGAGAAATACCTTGCCTTAGCATCCAATCTCGACATCATGTCATGTGTATCAGCTACAATCGGTGCTACATTGGGAGTACACTTATTGAACATCCTTAAGTCCAACAACATCCTATAGCTACCATCGCTTTTCAGAACACACCACAATGGATTGTTACAGACAGAATTTGCCTTACGTATTACACCTTGAGCCAACAATTCCTGTATAATCTTCGACATCGGAGCAACTGACTCCGGAGGCAACTTATACTGACGCTGTGGAGGTGGGTCTCGGCCTTCAATTTTGACAACTACATCCTTCATTGTTCCAACCTCATTCCTGTACTGAGCCCATAAAGAAGGAAACCGTTGTACTAACTCAGTCAATACTTTGTCACCACCAGTTTCAGGCCACAAATGATCTGCTGACACTACATCGGTCAAACAAATGGTCCCGACATGACTATATTCATCTGGATCAATAACTACCGCCTTACAACCGTTAGAATCTTTCCAAACTGTTTTGTTACCCAAATCAATAATCCAGCCATGCTTTTCCATAAAATCAGTGGCAATTATATTCTCAGTATCCTGACAACACCAAATATCCATTTTCGTTTTCAAAAAACCAGGTATTTCCAAAGAAACATTCTGCGCTAAAGTCACCTTTGTTCCATTTTTACCACTGAAACCAACAATTGTGCATACAGGGGAATCTGGCTTTAAATGTAAATCAACATTTGTGACACTCAATTGCGCACCTGTATCAAGGAGAAATGTTACTTCCTGACCTTCAAGATTTACCTTTAAAAATGGTCGACCACAGCTATCCATTGAAACTCGAGTGACGAATTCCAGTGGATGCAGCCTGGGGACCGGCTTTGCTAGTCAGGAGGATGGAGAAGGGAGAAGAGCAGCAGGTGTCTTGCCCCTTCCATCCAATCCCTGTATGGACATTTCCCTTATCTGTCTGGTCAGAGGTGCATATGGTGATTGGTTATTTCTGTTGTCAGTACGAGTGGGCGTGTATGGTGATTGGTTATTTCTGTTGTCAGTACGAGTGGGCGTGTATGAAGGTGGAGGCGCTGAAGATGGGGGAGGGGCACTGGATGTGTTTGGCATCAGTCCATTCTCCTTACCCAGCCTTTCCTCAACTCCCGCCCTCAGGAATTTCTTGCATTCCCACTTCAGGTGTCCGGGTTGGCCGCAAAAAAAGCAATGAATTGTGCTTTTCCTGTTACCCCCCCCTGAATTCTTGTTTTTAGAATTCAACACCGGTCTTTTGTTGTTTTTGATCTGTTTTTCCTGGGATACTAATGTGTCAGTGTTCCCTTCTATCATGGCTATTTTTGATTTTACCTGATTTTGCTTCATTCGTCTACGTATTCTATCAATAAATGACGTGGCCTCTTGTAGACTTTCCATCCTAGAAGCTATTTCGAATGAAGCAGGGTCCAAATATTTAAACTTTTTAACAAAGGCCTTGATCATGGAAGGCGGTTCTTGATCAGATCCGATTTCCATTATCAAACGATATCCTTGCTCGAATTTGACTAGGAAGACAAACGGATCCTCCTGTATGTGTGTCTTAAGGTTTTCTAACAATTCGACTGTTGGGGTAGACTCTCCTGTGGTAAAGAGAATTAACTGTCTCAGCCTATCTTCCTTTGTGTCATGGATCAGGTCATTGTGTTCGTCAGTCCTAGGTGTTGCTTGTAACCTTTTTGCCATGTGGGAGGGAAGCCATACCCTATAAATCTTGTTTCTCTGTTCATTTGTTAGATTATATTTATCGGAATGTGACTCAAAAATGTCCGCATTATGGAAGGCGTCCATTTTATCATCATATTTCGGTATGTCCTTAATGATTTTCATTAATTGGTCATGGATTTTAATGTTAAGACGGGCGGCCTTATCATGTAACTTCTTTTTCCGAAGTTCCTCCTCATTCAGAGTCTCGTCCTCGGCCGTATTCAGCCCGTCCGGTACGTCTGAACCTAAAGCTTCTGTCTTGTTCTGTCTCGTATTAACAGATACATATTTAATATCTTTCCGTAGTTTTGATATTAAATCTGCTCTTGTTTCCAACTGATCCTCCAGATGTTCGATATGTTCTGCTAATATCGAACAATTTGGACAATCTGTTGTTTCTGAATCTGTGACGTGTGTGTCTGTTGTATTGGACGTGCCTGTTGTTATGGGTGTGTCAGTCACCATACAGATAGTGCGTGCATATGGCTGTGCCCCACCCACCATGGAGTTGTAAGTGTATACCATACCCAATACATTCTGTATCTTTTTCTGTAACCGATTTACAATAAAAAACTTTTTATCTAGCTTAAAATTCTCAAGTTCACATTGCCGGTACAGATTTGACCATAACTGTGCGTCACTATGTGTATGATCAAACGAATACTCTACATGACAGTTACTAAAATAATCATGAATAAAATCCATTTCTCACCAGTATGTGATGCTTGTCCTTGAATGGCTTCAACCGTCTTATGGATGGATGGTCCTCAGATGGCTTCAACCGACTGGATGGATGGTCCTGGAATGGCTTTGACACATACGACCTCCGTGCAGCTTTGTCACGTTAACCCTCTCTTAGGTTCTGATGTGGACATAGTGTATCGTCTTTGCCTGCATTACTTGGACAGAAATTACTCACAAACTCACAGACCCCCCTTCTTGGACAAAGGGCAGGGAATGACGTGAGAAAAGAAAAAAAGTCCTTCTGCAAGAATAGGCAGCGTGAAAAAAATCACCTTGCACAGAAAACAGCTGTGTGTCACAATCATTCAGGCTGGTGCTCGCCAAATGTTAAATAATGGGTTTACGGCGACAACTGCATAGCCAGTATATAATGATTGGAGCGAAGATAGGTCAAAAACATATTATGAATTTATTCAGATAAGAGTTGGAGGGTTACAGTCATTAGAGAAAAATAACTGTCTTGGCTTGAGTTAATAGATGGAGACAGATAGAAAAAATAACAGTTCATATGTCTTACATAGCTGTAGAGTGTAAGTCGTCTCGGGATGATCTGTAGATGGTCTGGTCGGATGGGTCCGTCTTTCTCCTGTCACCTTCTGCCTCTCCCTCCTTCTCCTCCTACCTTTGAAGTGTGGGCTTCTTTTATAACCCAAAACCCCTCCTCCTGATAGCCCTTATCTCTTTACATGGTAACACAAAAACTAACTATCCTTATTTTAGGTTGAGCATTACATCATGTCACGTGGTACATTTTACCCGCGAAATAAGTGTACCTGCGCACTAGAGACCTGTAACAAAACCTACTTCAATCTATATATATATATATAGAAACCCTTTGAGGCTCGCTGAGCTTTGACCTCAGTGTAACAGTAACTTACAGTAAAACGTTTCTCATGGCTATTTCAGCTCTTAGCCCAACATTCCAAACAATATATAGCACTACTTTGACAACTTTGACAAACAATGTCAGATGGCTTTGATGAACAACTAGCAGATGAGTTTGGTTCTACCATGTCAAACTTTTGGTTTAGCATTTTCCAACTCACAGGCATCCTTAAAGGGACGGGCGAAATATACATATATTTATGAATATATGTAATCCAGTCTATGAATCAATCTCCATAAACTCACTATTTTACAGGCAACCATCCCTACCCACGGAGGGGTTAACATCCGGCTGCCATTACATCTCCCCCGGGTATCCCACAACAGCAGCGGTGGTGTCCCACTTCACCACACCGTGGGTGGTGTCACAAACCGAATACAGTCAAGGCCGTACAACTACGTTCCCCTTTTCATTCAGCGTGTCCTCGTGACCCCCGGGTCCGGAGGATCCCTCGAGCCACACAGCGGGTCCGGATCCGAGCAGCACCGGCTGCTGGCACGGGGGCGGCACAGTATCATACCATGCAAATCTACCAACACCCGGCCGTCCATCCAAACTTTCATCTCAAACAAGGAGAAGACTGATCAGAATCAGAGATGCAGCTAAGAGGCCCATGATCACTCTGGATGAACTGCAGAGATCTACAGCTGAGGTGGGAGAGTCTGTCCATAGGACAACAATCAGTCGTACACTACACAAATTTGGCCTTTATGGAAGAGTGGCAAGAAGAAAGCCATTTCTCAAAGATATCCATAAAAAGTGTTGTTGAACGTTTTCCACAAGCCCCATGGGAGACACACCAAACATGCGGAAGAAGGTGCTCTGGTCAGATGAAACCAAAATCGAACTATTTGGGTACAATGCCAAACGATATGTTTGGCGTAAAATCAACACAGCTCATCACCCTGAACACACTATCCCCACTGTGAAACATGGTGGTGGCAGCATCATATTTTGGGCCTGCTTTTCTTCAGCACATATAGGGAAGATGGTTAAAATTGATGGGAAGATGGATGAAGCCAAATACAGGCCCATTCTTGAAGAAAACCTGTTGGAGTCTGCAAAAGACCTGGGTGCAAAAAAACCTAAAAAACATCACTATGGGGAGATAAGGTATGCACACCAGTGACTATGGAAGGGGAATACATGTAATAGCAGAAACTGCTGTGTGAATACTGACATGAAAAATTCAATAGCTATATGTATAGAATGAAATGTGAAAAATGGAACCTGCATTACTGCCATGAATATATGAATTAAGAGAAATTTAGCTACTGAATTGATCAATGCAATAGAGCCCCAACACTACGCCAAAGTATTTCTCTACGTTGGGGTCCCTAGCTTGTGTGTGTCCTCTCATGCAGTTAAAAAACTTACCGTGTATGGGAAGCTGAGACCCAGGCTATATATACGATGTGGATTGGCAATAGGTGTGTATGGGGAGGGTTCACAAACGAAAAACTACTAACATTAACCCTTTCACGACCGGCCGATTTTTCGCTTTCCGTTTTTTTTTTTCGCCATTCTTTTTCTGAGAGACGTAACTTTTTTATTTTTCAGTCAATATGGTCATGTGAGGGCTCATTTTTTGCGGAACGAGCTGTACTTTTAAATGAAACCATCAGTTTTACCATATTATGTACTAGAAAATGGCAAAAAAATTCCAAATGCTGAAAAATTGCAAAAAAAGTGCGATAGCACTATGGTTTTTGAGATATTTTATTCACTGTGTTCACTATATGGTAAAACTGATGTGTGGGTGTGATGCCTCAGGTCAGTGCGAGTTCGTAGACACCAAACATGTATAGGTTTACTTTTATATAAGGGGTTAAAAAAAAATCGGAAGTTTGTCCGAAAAAAGTGGCGCACGTTTTACGCCATATTCCGTGACCCGTAGCGTTCTCATTTTTCGGGATCTTAGGCTCAATGACGGCTTATTTTTTCCGTCTCGAGCTGACGTTTTTAACGGTACCATTTTTGCGCAGATGCTACGTTTTGATCGCCTCTTATTGCATTTTGCGCAAAAGTTGTGGCGACAAAAAAACGTCGTTTTGGCGTTTGGAATTTTTTTGCCGCTACGCCGTTTACTGATCAGATTAATTGATTTTATATTTTGATAGATCGGGCGTTTCTGAACGCGGCGATACCAAATGCGTGTATATTTTTTATTTTTTTAACCCTTTAATTTTTAATGGGGCGAATGGGGGGTGATTTGAACTTTTAGGTTTTTTTGTTTTTTTTTAATTTTTTAAAACTTATTTTTTTACTTTTTTTTTTTATTTTACTAGTCCCCCTACGGGGCTATTGCGATCAGCATTCCGATCGCTCTGCAGTATCTGCTGATCACAGCTGGAAGGCTGTAAACAGCAGATACGCTGTCTTTCTCTTTTGCTGTGCCCCGGGCACAGCGAAAGTGAAACCAATTCATGTGTAGTACAGGAGTCATCACATGACCCTGTACTACCATGGCAACTATCGGGAGTCACGTGATCGCGTCACGTGACTTCCGGTTTCGGCGGTAAGTAAAACTTTACCGCGATTGCGCTTATAATGGCGCTGTCATGTATTGACAGCGCCATTATAAGGGGTTAATCGGCACGAGCAGATAACGATTCTGCTCGTGCCTAGCAGGCACACATCTCAGCTGTGAAAATCAGCTGAGATGTGTGCCGATCGCGGCATGCTGCCGCCGGAGGACCGCGGGCAGTAAGATTATGTCATTTAGGACGTAATTTTACGGCCCGCGGTCGTTAAGGGGTTAAGGAATAACGTTTGGAACTCCATTCTATGTCTGAACTGGGTGCAAAAAAACCTAAAAAACATCACTATGGGGAGATAAGGTATGCACACCAGTGACTATGGAAGGGGAATACATGTAATAGCAGAAACTGCTGTGTGAATACTGACATGAAAAATTCAATAGCTATATGTATAGAATGAAATGTGAAAAATGGAACCTGCATTACTGCCATGAATATATGAATTAAGAGAAATTTAG
The DNA here is from genome assembly GCF_048569485.1 of Anomaloglossus baeobatrachus. Taxonomy (NCBI): domain Eukaryota; kingdom Metazoa; phylum Chordata; class Amphibia; order Anura; family Aromobatidae; genus Anomaloglossus; species Anomaloglossus baeobatrachus. The sequence continues at coordinate 698,078,426 of NC_134353.1, forward strand.
CTACTGAATTGATCAATGCAATAGAGCCCCAACACTACGTTTGTGAACCCTCCCCATACACACCTATTGCCAATCCACATCGTATATATAGCCTGGGTCTCAGCTTCCCATACACGGTAAGTTTTTTAACTGCATGAGAGGACACACACAAGCTAGGGACCCCAACGTAGAGAAATACTTTGGCGTAGTGTTGGGGCTCTATTGCATTGATCAATTCAGTAGCTAAATTTCTCTTAATTCATATATTCATGGCAGTAATGCAGATTCCATTTTTCACATTTCATTCTATACATATAGCTATTGAATTTTTCATGTCAGTATTCACACAGCAGTCTCTGCTATTACATGTATTCCCCTTCCACAGTCACTGGTGTGCATACCTTATCTCCCCATTGCAAAAGACCTGGGACTGGGATGGAGATTTGTCTTTCCACAAGACAATGATCCCAAACATAAAGCAAAATCTACAATGGAATGGTTCACAAATAAACGTATCCAGGTGTTAGAATGGCCAAGTCAAAGTCCAGACCTGAATCCAATCGAGAATCTGTGGCAAGAGCTGAAAACTGCTGTTCACAAACGTTCTCCATCCAACCTCACTCAGCTCCAGCTATTTGCAAAGGAAGAATGGGCAAGAATTTCAGTCTCTCGATGTGCAAAACTGATAGACACATACCCCAAGCGACTTGCAGCTGTAATCGCAGCAAAAGGTGGCGCTACAAAGTAATAACTTAAAGGGGATGAATAATATTGCACGCCCCAATTTTCTTTTTTTTTTTTTTTAAATAAACAATACATTTCGTTCAACTTCACAATTGTGTCCCACTTGTTGTTGATTCTTTACCAAAACAATATTGTTATCTTTGTTTGAAGCCTGAAATGTGGGAAAAGGAAGCCAAATACATTCGTAAGGCACTGTATAACATTGGTCTTGGCTCATATAGGCCAAAGGGACTCTGGTTTCTCCAGGTGCGATTACAACACTTGCACCTATTGTAGTTACACCCATGCTAGGACGCAGCATCTGCAGGAAGCCGATGCAGGACCCAAGGAGAGTGACATGTCATGTGATGGACTCTACATACATGGGGCCAACTTTATTGAAAGTGGACATCCCCTAAAAAAAGTAATAATTTTACTCACGAGCAAATGTTTTACTTTTTCATTGGGTGATCGGTAGCCTGCACCCTGTTATTAGGCGTAGCTATTCAATCTTCCACTAATGAGCATGGCGCCCCTTCACATCCCGAACTCTGACATATGGCTCAGTGGCTAGCATCCAGAGTCTCTACAGCGCCACACTAAGACCACATTCACACAGGCGATAAAAAATGCTGAGATACTAGCAGAAATATGAAGAATTTGGGGAAACCCATGTGGCCTCCACTCGTGACCACATGCACCCCCTGTGGGTCCTCCGCTCGTGAAAATGTGCAGCCTCCACTCCTGACCACGAGCGCCCCAGCGCGGCCTCCGCTCCTGACCACGAGCGCCCCAGCGCGGCCTCCGCTCCTGACCACGAGCGCCCCAGCGCGGCCTCCGCTCCTGACCACGAGCGCCCCAGCGCGGCCTCCGCTCCTGACCACGAGCGCCCCAGCGCGGCCTCCGCCCCTGACCACGAGCGCCCCAGCGCGGCCTCCGCCCCTGACCACGAGCGCCCCAGCGCGGCCTCCGCCCCTGGCCACGACAGCCCCAGCGCGGCCTCCGCCCCTGGCCACATACGGCCCTGAGCGGCCTCCGCTCCTGACCAGCCTCCGCTCCTGACCACATACACCCCTGTGCGGTCTCTGCTCCTGACCACATGCGCCCCCAGTACGGCCTCCTCTATCCCTCTCCTTTCTCCCTCCCTGACATGTAGCTCACACTCCGGCATTGTACAGAGCTGCACGGCCTCCTCTCTCCCTCGCTCCCTCCATGACATGTAGCTCACACTCCGGCATTGTACAGAGCAGCACGGCCTCCTCTCTCCTCTATCCCTCTCCTCTCTCCCTCGCTCCCTCCCTGACATGTAGCTCACACTCCGGCATTGTACAGAGCAGCACGGCCTCCTCTCTCCTCTATCCCTCTCCTCTCTCCCTCGCTCCCTCCATGACATGTAGCTCACACTCCGGCATTGTACAGAGCTGCACGGCCTCCTCTCTCCTCTATCCCTCTCCTTTCTCCCTCGCTCCCTCCATGACATGTAGCTCACACTCCGGCATTGTACAGAGCTGCACGGCCTCCTCTCTCCTCTATCCCTCTCCTTTCTCCCTCGCTCCCTCCCTGACATGTAGCTCACACTCCGGCATTGTACAGAGCTGCATGGCCTCCTCTCTCCTCTATCCCTCTCCTTTCTCCCTCGCTCCCTCCCTGACATGTAGCTCACACTCCGGCATTGTACAGAGCTGCATGGCCTCCTCTCTCCTCTATCCCTCTCCTTTCTCCCTCGCTCCCTCCATGACATGTAGCTCACACTCCGGCATTGTACAGAGCTGCACGGCCTCCTCTCTATCCCTCTCCTCTCTCCCTCCCTGACATGTAGCTCACACTCCGGCATTGTACAGAGCTGCACGGCCTCCTCTCTCCTCTATCCCTCTCCTTTCTCCCTCGCTCCCTCCATGACATGTAGCTCACACTCCGGCATTGTACAGAGCTGCACGGCCTCCTCTATCCCTCTCCTTTCTCCCTCCATGACATGTAGCTCACACTCCGGCATTGTACAGAGCTGCACGGCCTCCTCTCTCCCTCTCCTTTCTCCCTCGCTCCCTCCCTGACATGTAGCTCACACTCCGGCTGACACCGGGGGAGGAGCCTCGCTTGGCCCCGCCCACACACATCCACAGGACTGACACAATAGAGAGGCCGAGGATACTACGAGAGGGACGGACGGAGACGGCTCGGAGCCCAGAGACGCCCTGTACACATCCTAATATCACCGGAGAGTTGGAGCAGTGACCGGAGCACGGCGGGCGCAGAGGCTGCAGGAGTCCTGGTGAGAGCAGTGTGGAGCTCCGGACACTTACCATGCGTGCCCGGGAGCCAGGCATACAGTGACAGTTAGGGGCACAGACACCTGGTAAGGACTGGGCAGCCAGGTCCTGTATGGCACAGCTCTGGATAGAAGACCACCTGGATGAACACCCCTAGGTGCCTCACACTCTGGTTACTCCATACTGGTTTGCTGGACTTAGACTTGTGATGCCAGAAGCCCCATGCTGAGCTTCTTTGGCAAAGTGTCCCCCAGGGGCCCAGGTCAGGATGTTGGAGCCAGCAGGGTTCGTGGAGGCGTGGCGCGCACAGTTTCCGGATGCGGAGCCGCCACGCATGGAGCTGCGCACAGTGCGGGACATGGAGCAGGAGCTGGAGCGATGCAGAGTGTCCGTACGTAGACTGGAGCGGGAGCTGAGCAGGGAGAGGTTTCGTATGATCTACCTGCAGACCCTTCTGGCCAAAGAAAGACGAGGGTATGATAGACAGCGCTGGGGATTCGAAGAAAGGGATCCCCCAGGTGGTGGCGAGGAAAGACCAGTGGGTTCTGGGCGAGAAGAGAAGGCGCTGGGTCCTGGACGAGAGCAAAAGAGCCCAGAGGAAAGAATTAGAGGACCGGGTCGCAGGGAGCCACCTGTCGGAGCCCCTGATATGTCTCCAGGGGATGTGCCTAGGGGCCCTCGCCGGCTATCAAGTTTGACAGAAAGGGATGCACCAGAACCTCGTTCAGAAAGGCTTCGTAGAGCAGCATCTCATCCAGAAGGGAATCCAAGGCCCCTGCAGCCTATTGAACCTCGCCGTGGCCGCTCGTCAGACAGCAGTTGTGGTTGGGATGGCGAGTATGAAGAAGCAGAGTTAAATCCACGTTTCATCAGGGATAATGCACTACCTGGTCCTGGAGGTCACTGGGGAGGACCATGGCCCAGACACTCAGTTTCACCACAAAGCTTTGAGGACCTAGGGGGTGGCTATACACCGGACTGCAGCTCCAATGAGAACTTGACATCCAGTGAGGAGGAGTTGTCTTCTGGACCCTCAGGAAGGGTGTCACCACGCGGTCCATGGGGTCGGTCTCCTCCCTCGCCTGGCAGTGCCAGTCCTCCCACACCTCAGGCACCTGCTCGCCACTGTCAGCTGAGGGTATCTGAAGCCGCAATTGTTGGTGTGAGACGCAGTGGACAGATCTGGCCAAGTTGTATAGAGCCGTCAGGAAGAGATGGGGGATATCATGCAGATGGTGGTGAGAATCTTCTGATTAACCCCTTTTTTTTCTTTCAGAGTCACTGAAACTTTCCAACATCATTTCACGTTCTCATTCCCTGCTTTATTGAACTTGATTCTATCTATCTATCTATCTATCTATCACAAGAGCACTACATATACATTTGTAATTCAGTGTTAGCTTCAATTTGTGAACTAAATCGGAGACATGAAAGAAGTGATAATTAAAGCTTCTCTTCAGACCTTGAGCCAAATTAAGCCTGGCAGTGCCCATGAGCCTGTACATAAGTGCGTTGAGCTTTTTGTAAAGGTGCCCATGCAACGTTAATACAGCATTTGGCTGATAGGTATTCTTCCCGAACCCCCTCTATAGACTCTTCGGCCTAAGGGCGGCTTTGCACGTTGCGACATCGCACGTGCGATGTTGGTGGGGTCAAATCTCGAGAGTGACGCACATCGTACTGTGTAAATGCTAGATGATACGATGAACGAGCGCAAAAACGTCGTTATCGTATCATCGTTGTATTCACCAACATTTCCATAATGCCGGTGCCGCGACAGGTACGATGTTGTTCTTCGTTCCTGCGGCAGCACGCATCGCTGTGTGTGAAGCCGCAGGAGCGAGGAACATCTTCGTACCTGCCGCCGGCGGCTATACGGAAGGAAGAAGGTGGGCGGGATGTTTACATCCTGCTCATCTCCGCCCCTCCGCCGCTATTGGCCGCCTGCCGTGTGACGTCGCTATGACGCCGCACGACCCGCCCCCTTAGGAAGGAGGTGGGTCGCCGGCCAGAGCGACGGTTGCAGGGCAGGTGAGTGCATGTGAAGCTGGCGTAGCGATAATTATCGCTACGCCAGCTATCACACGATATCGTACCTGCGACAGGGGCGGGGACTATTGCGATGTCGCAACGTGCAAAGCCCGCCTAAGGCTACATTCACACATCCAAGTGCTGTCCATTTTTTTTCTTAGACAGCACACAGTTCTACAAACAGATCCGTGTCTCTGGTCCATGAGCATGTCCTATTCTCTGCCATTAAAGTCTGAGGAGAACCATAGAAAACGGATGAAACACAGAAAATATCATTTGTACTTCAGTTTTCCATCCGAGTTCCATCTGTTGTTTGCTGATCTATTAAGAGACAAAGGATAACTAAAAGATCAGACGGTCGATCTGCTATAGTTTCTAAAAAACTGATGCCAAACTGAAGAAAAACAGTCTGTTTTATGGTAAAGGGAGGATAGTATTGTGCAAAAATCAGAGACCGGGGCACTCCTATAAGTAGTATAGTATTAGTGTGGGTAGTGGAAATTAGTAAGGAAAAAAGTGCTCACCTTGTGAGCCATGACTAAAGCAATATTAGCACTGTCCACACTCCTATTCAGATTATCAGATGGCTCCGGAGCAGAAGATATACATTCGGTAGAATGTCTGTGGCCCTGTCTATAGAAAGGTTAATTACTGGATTTATTTCAGAGTATTTAAAGGGAACCTGTCAGGTCCAATATGCACCCAGAACCATGAGCAGTTCTGGGTGTATATTGCTAATCCCTGCCTAAGGGTAGAAACACATCTATGCGAGTAAAATCGGTCCGACTGGGCTGAAAAATACTCGGCTGATTTTAGTTCACGTTAGGTGCGAGTGCAACGCAAGTGCGATGCTTTTTGCTCGCGTGTGTGTCGCGTTTGCGATGCTAGTTTCATGCAACATCTTAATTATATAAAAGCTATTACACATGTGTCATTTAATTTACCTTTGGGAATGTGATGTCACATTCATCTGTTGAATATTTAATGAGCGAAGTTACTGCCACACTCGCAAATGTGAACGCTGGTGCGCGTGTGTGATCCTACTTTTAATCCCCTTCCATAGGAAATCATTGGGACAAATGGTGCGAGAAACTCGCAAAAAAGCAGCATGCTGCGATTTTTTTTTCTCAGTCCGATTTGGACTGAGAAGAAAAAAAAAAATATCGCAGATGAGAGCTGAATCATTCACTAACATGTGTCCGATTCCAATGCAAGTTTTTCTACTGCGAGAAACTCGCAAGTGAGAAGCAGCCCTAACCGTCCCTGTATACACTAGCATAGATAAAGGGATTTTTAGAAAAGTATTTCTAAAGATCTTATATTGTATGCTAATGAGCGAGGGGACTTGCCCCCTGGGCGTTAGTTCCCTTGGCTAGTCTGCCCCATTAGCATGTTAGTACGCCCCTGTGGGTGTGCTAACGTGATAATGAATCTGCAGCATCAGAGGATGATCTCACTCACCTCTCCGCTGCCATCGCTGCCGACACTGGATTTCAGCTCAGTGCGCATGACTCTGGACTTCTGGTCATGCGCACTACTTCAGTATGAAGCCAGGACGTGTACACCCTGCTTCATAGTGCGCATGACCGAAACTCTGGGGTCATGCGTACTGAGCTGAAATCCATTGTTGGGTGGTGATGGCAGCGGAGAGGTGAGTGAGATAATCCTCTGACGCTGCGCATTCATTAGCATGTTACCACACCCAAAGGGGCATACTAACATGCTAATGGAGGCGACTAGCCAAGGGAACTAACGCCCAGGGGACTAGTCCCCTCGCTCATTAGCATACAATATAAGCTCTTTAGAAATACTTTTATAAAAATCCCTTTATCTGTGTGAGTGTATACAGGGATGGTTAGGCAGGGATTAGCAATATGCACCCAGAACTAGTGGTTCTGGGTGCATATTGAACCTGACAGGTTCCCTTTAAAACCAAAGGACAGTAGTGGTAAAAAAAAAAAATTAAAAATTACTGTAGATTAAGAATGAATGAACGAACAAACACGTTTTTGATCAAGTGTATGGATTTTAGTTTTTTTCTTTGTAAGATTAGATAGAGATTGTGACCCTAGTGGGGAGAGGGTAGTAGCAGACATCCGACGCCTCAGCCGGCAGCTGATCAGAATTTATTAGTGATGAGAGAGCACTACCATGTAACGAGCAGTCAGACGAGCTCAACTTGAGCACCCGAGTATAATGGAAGCTAATCGGCAACACGAGCACCTTACTGGAAAAATGTACACGTTTCCCATTGAATCCGTTATATTCGGGTACTGTAGTCGAGCCCATCGGAGCATCTGACTGCTTGTTACGAGTACCGAGCACCCGAGCATGGTAGTGCTCGCTCATCAGAAGAAGTTATACATATTGAATTCAACAGGGTGATCATTTTTTCTCCCGACATCATCCATCAGGCGAGAGGCTGAAGGCCCCCGGAATACATTAGATAGCCAGGCTATCCCAATCAGTTAGCCATTATGGTGAGGAATATGTCAGCGCTGTATAAGTAACAGAAATAACGATGTATTAGCCCAATAGGCCTATAACTTTCACTAACAAAGCCTATGAATATTTATACCTAATCCCTTCTGCCTTCCCCCAGTCTCTACCGTTTATCTTAGAACTCTCCCCTCCCAACCTTCCTCACTGTGCGCAGACATGGAGTGCGCTCTCCAGCTAATATCATACATTTAAGGGCTGGCTTTCATATTTTCACTTGTGGTCTTCGACCTGTGGCTCTTCAGCTGTTGGAAAACTGCGACTCTCGGCAAACCCCAACAGCAAAACATCTGAAGAGCCACACTCTGCAGACCATGCATGTCACTTCCTAAATCGTTTAATCTATACAAAGCTCATCAATTGGTAAAAACTCTGAATAACATATAGGTAAGGCTAAGTTCACACTTCCGTTGTTTTGTATCAATCACAATCCGTCGCCTTGAGGAATTACGATATCCTGCAAAATATTTTGGAGGAATCTGTTTTTTCCCCATAGGCGTCTATTTGTGACGGATTGTGACTCATGGCCTTGCGATGCATCCGCCGCGTAAGGCTAGGTTCACATTTCCGTTGTTTTGCATCAGTCACATGCGTTGCTTGACGCTTGTGACTGATGCGTTGTACAACGGATGACAAGAATTAGTTTGAGAAAGCTAATTCCGTTTTTGAGAGCGATCAGCTGATCGCTCTTATAAGCCGGCGGCCAGGAGATCAGCTGATCGCTCTCATAAGCCGGCGGCCGGCTTCTGTGAGCGATCAGCTGATCTCCTGGCAGCCGGCTAATGAGAGCGCTGATGGCTCTTAAAAAGTCGGCGGCCGGGAGATCAGCTGATCGTTCACAATAGCCGGCGGTTGGGCGATCAGCTGATCGTTTGGCCGCCGATAAGCATGCGCAGTTAAAACATATGGATTGCGCTGCTCAAAAAGCGTTACAGGCTGCGTTCCTGCTGCCCGACGGTCAGTCGTTCCACGACTGATCAGTCGGGCGGAAGATGCAATGCAAGGGCATCAATTGCAATCTGCCGCTCATGCAAGTCTATGGGAAACCACGGAATCCGCCAAACAGATTCCGTTGTTTACCAGACCCGCAGATTGTGACTGATACAGTTTGACGGAAGTGTGAACCTAGCCTAATGGATCAGTCATTTACTGACTGACCATCAGGTGGGAGCAACGCTGAATCTAACGCGCTGGGCAATCAGCTCGCAAAAGCCAAATGCCGGGCGATCAGCTGATTGTTCAGAAAAAGCGGCCGCCGGTAAAACAGTAAAAAAACAACAAACAGCGGATTGTTTTTTTGTTTTTTTTTTGTTTTTTTTTTGCAGCATCAGCCCCTGATGATGCAGTTGTAATACTGAGGCTCTGTGCATGCTTCATTCAAGACTTCAATCCAATTACAGTACTTTAAAGTGAACCTGTCAGGTGCAATATACACCCAGAGCCACGAGCAGTTCTGGGTGCATATTGCTAATCCCTGCCTAACTGTCCCTGTACACTACACTAGCATAGATAAAGAGATCTTTAGAAAAAAGTATTCTAAAGATCCTTTATGATATGCTAATGAGCGAGGGGACTAGTCACAAGGGCGTTAGTTCCTGTGCTCATTCCGCTCTTTTAGCATGGTAACACACCCACAGGAGCGTGCTAACATGCTATTCAATGCAGCATCAACAGCGGTCATGCACGTACCTGTGTCTGCCGTCACTGCTGATCAGAAGTCCCTGCACTTCTGGTCATGTGCACTAGACCTCTCTGAGCCGGGACGCGTACACCCAACTTTATACTACGCATGACTGGAAGTGCCGGGCATTCAGATCAGCGAACAAAGGTACGCACATCAACACTGGAGATGCTGCATTGAATAGCATGTTAGCATGCCCCTGTGGGTGTGTTACCATGCTAAAAGGGCAGAATGCGCGCAGGAACTAACGCCCTTGGTACTAGTCCCCTCGCTCGTTAGCATATCATAAAAGATCTTTAGAAATACTTTTTCTAAAGATCTCTTTATCTATGCTAGTTTATAAAGGGACGGTTAGGCAGGGATTAGCAATATACACCCAGAACTGCTTGTGGCTCTTGGTGTATATTGCACCTGACAGGATCCTTTTTAAAGGGGTTGTCCACTACCCAAACTGTTTGCCTGTGTTAAAATGAAAACACTTATTCCTCTTTCGGGGCTGGCGCTGTTCCAGGAATGGAATTTTTGACATTTTTGGTGCATTTTTGACCATGTTGTTTTTTGGGATTTTTTTATGCGTTTTTAAAGTAGAAACAATGCTATAGTTGGGGGGGGGGGGGAAGAACTCTGATGTGATGTCATTTCCTTCTTCAAACTGTTCTCCTTCAGTCTCCATTTTGAAGCCTGGTGTTGACCCCACTTCTTGCCAATGTACGTACGCTTTTGGTCGGAAAAAAAACGTCCGAAAACACATGGAAAACGCAATGAATTTGCTACTTATGTTTTTCATCACCTCATTGAATTCAGTGGGTGAAAAAGCTCTAAAAGAATTGATATGCTGCAGTTTTTTTTTTGTCTCACAGAAACTGCAGACAAAAAAGCAGTGTGCGCACTGCAAATCTGATGTCATAGACTTTGCTGGAGAAGAAAAGACATGCTGTTTTTGGCCATAAACTGCACTATAAAAATGCGGCAAAAACTGCAGCGAGTGCATGGGGCCTATAAGTATCTCCAGGTCACAGAAAAGTATCCTCCTACTGCACATGCTCACAGGCATCTGTCCTAACTTTTCTGTCAGTGTAACAAGGGGACGGCCATTTTAATACTATGGTGATTACCTCTGTAGAAAAAAATGATTGTAATTTCCTATTTAAATGTATTTAGGAATTTATTTATATTTCCTTGAATTATTTATTTTTTTTCTATTCCTGGAGAACCCCTTTAAGTGTTAACATCTAGCCACCGATATAAGCTAAAAGCAGATAATTGCTGGGGGAGATGTTTGTTGTCCCTTCTTGATCTGATAATGATGGCCTACCCTGAGGTGAGGATAGATCATCAATGTCATATTACAGGATAACCCCTCTAAGTTAGTGAACGTTCACATGTTCAGTATTTGGTGCGTTTTTTTTACTTCAGTATTTGGTGCTGGTTTTTTACCTCAGTATTTGGTGTGTTTTTTACCTCAGTATTTGGTGCGTTTTTTTACCTCATTATTTGTAGCCAAAACCAGGACAGGGACAATCAGAGGAAAAGTATAATAGAGACATGGCACCAATTCTGTATTTTTCACCCACTTCTGGTTTTGGCTACACACGCTGAGGTAAACTAGTGAACATGGCAATATAGTGATGTGAACACCACGCCGTAATCACAGTCTGTGAATATATCTTTTTATTGTTTTACGTTGTCCTGTACAAAAAAAATCAGTAAAAGTCGGATATCGGCTAATCATATTTGTTAATTAGAGCAGCAAATTCTGCAGATTATGAGACTGTCCTACATTCAGCCCTCTAAGTAGGGGAAGAAGATGGAAGGCGTACGATGGCTGAATGTTACCAGGTTTAACAGACGACCATTTAATAGGATTACTTGTATCGGTTAATTCTTTTTGTTAAGACTCGTTATGAACTAATGAGTCAGGAGTCATCCATGAGAATAGCGCTGTGATGGTCGGAAACACCTGAGATGGAAAGGATTTGTTTCATCATCTTAAACATGAATACTACAGCAACGCTGCTGACATCACTCTCTGTTCCCCAAAGCATTGCTTGTTCCATTTTACTAAATGCAGAACTTCCACGTAGCAGATTTAGCTCATCTCCTTCACTATCTTATACTATTTGCATGTGGAAACCGTGCAAGGAGCTGTTTTCATTCCTCACGTTCTTACATTTAGTGTAGGGGTGACTTACCTATAGCTGCAGCTTTTTGTCCTCCTAGAGCAGCGGTGGTTAGCGTAAAACTGTTCAGAATTAAGGCCTGTTTACACGGAGCAACCGGTGGCACCATGCGACTGCCGATCATAAAATCTTCTAATCGGTGGTTACTTAATAGCCTGTTTTAACAGGCAGATCAAAGTAAACAATGCTCACGAAGCGCGTAGATGGCTGACATCATTCTTGGTAGCTCGAGTCCTGTTTACACTGGATGATGCACCGCCATAAATGATTATCTTTTATGCTGCGCAAGAAGATAATTTCACCCGATGAAAGAGTGGTTTGCTTATTCAAAGGGTGATAGGCAGCCTGTTTACACGGCAAGATAATCGTGAAATGTGCGTTTTTATGACTGAAAGCCAGAGGCTTCCGGTAGAAATAAAATTAATTTCCTCCTAGTAACTGGGATTTCAGTGCAGCAGTCGGGCAGTTGTAGAACCCTATTAACCTGCAGATTAATCCCTCTTCTGCAGGTTATTAGCGTTTCTTGACATAACTCCATTTAAAGAGCAATATAAACATAGAGCAGAACTGCCGGACAATTTGCTTACAATTTTGGTTTTTATAATACTTGCAAGAATAAAGGATTTCAAACTACACAAAGTTTCAAACACGTGGCACGCCAGTTTCTGCCCTTCACTAGGTTTCGCATGTTGGCTTCCTCCTTGGTTAGCCCAAGGTCACACAGAAGCTGCAGTGCTACATGTTTGACATTTATATCTGGTTTTCACTCTTATTCTTGGGCGTATAATTGGAATCTGTATGGCACTGCTGGTCTATCTCCAGCTGTTCTTTAACAGAAACTCATGACCGTTTTGTTGGAGGTGATCGCTTGTGAAACTACTATGCTCAGCATGACTGATCATATAACATTATTGGATGAATACACTAAAATTGGAAGTGTGACGAAGAGGGAGAATTCCAGATGATGTGGATTTTGCTTCTAAGATGGTTGATGCGATAAAATGAATTTTATCTTTATTTAAACTTTACCCTCATTGGTTTAGTTAATCACTTGGGAAGACTAATCACCCAGCTATTGAGTGATTGAGGCTGTAGATCAGTTTTGCACAACTCTTTGGGTCCCGTTACACATAGGAACGTACCAGCGATCCGACATGACAGGGGTCGCTGGAATGTCGCTACATGGTCGCCGTTGAGCTGTCAATCAGGCAGATTTTCACAGCAACCAGCCATCAGCGACCCGTGTAACGACGGCTCCCTGTACACTCAGAACCGGCGCTCGTTGGCTCCCGCCGTCAAACACGCCGATGCATAATGCACAGCGGGAGACCAACGAGCAAAAAATGGTCCTGATCGTTTTCTCACAATCAGCGACCTCGCAGCAGGGGCCCGCTCGCTGCTTGTCACACACAGCGATATCGCTGGAGAGGTCGCTGATACGTCACAAAACCTGTGACTTTTAAGCAATCTCGCTAGCGATCTCGCTATGTGTGATGGGGGCTTTTTGGGTCCAATGGCCACGTGTCCTGTTGAATTACTATCAAGAGCTACAATAACACTTATAGGGGTATTCACATTTGAACATTTTTTGCAGATCAAAACTGTGGGCTGCACAGAAAGGCATTGCAGGCTACATGTGTTTCCTGGGCTGCAGGGGGTGAACCCCCGTTGTATGAGGGACTTCTGATAAGTCTTTGGCTTTGTGATCTTTTTTTGTTTCAATGGTAACAAATGTTACATCACATGAAAGCCTTTTGTGTCTAATATGTTTTCAAAATATTGTTTGTTGCTTATGGCAACAGTGTTCTACGCACGCGGGAAAACAAAATGGCAGAATCTAATGCGATATTCACAGCAACTGAGAACAGAGAAGTCATAAAATTCATGTTTCTGCAATGAAAGTCTGCGAAGGATATTCATGGTGATATGTCGCAGACATTGGGGGATCAATGCCCTTCATATTCCAGAATTAAGAACTGGGTTGCCACATTTAAAACGGCCACTTCAGCACCAATGATAAGGAACGTCCTGGACGATAGAGAGTGGTGGCTGTTCCGGAGATTGCGATGCTGTGCACAACCTCATACTGGAGAATTAACATATTACATCTAAATAGCAGACATCATGGGGATTTCCCGTGAACGTGTTTGTCGTTATCCATGAACATTTGGACATAAGGAAGCTATCTGCAAAGTGGGTCCCCAAATGTTTGACAATAGATTAGAGAAGCATGCGAGTGAGAACTTTCCAGTCCATTTGTCAGCGTTTCTGGACTGTTAAGAACTTCCTGGATCGACTGGTCACTATGGATGAGACCTGGATTTATTTGTATGACCCTGAAAACAAGGAACAGTCAAAAGAGTGGAGGCACAGTGGTTCTCCTCATCCAAAGAAGTTCAGGGTGCAAAAATCAGCCACAAAGGTGATCGTATCTGTGTTCTGGGATAAGGAGGGCGTGCTTCTAGTGGACTACCTTCTAAAGCGTTCCACCATCAATACAAGGTATTACATTGAACTTTTGGACCAATTGAAGGCAGCTCTGAAGGCCAAAAGGTGCGGCAAGCTGTCCAAAGAAATTTGGTTCCTGCAAGACAACGCCTCCGTTCACACTGCAGAAGCGACCACGACAAAATTGGCAGAGCTGGGCTTCCAGCTGGTTGACCACCCACCTTATTCACCAGATCTAGCTCCCTCCGACTATCATCTGTTTCCAAACCTGAAGAAACACATCAAGATTACCATATTTCACACCATTTCTGATGCCATGGCTGCTACGGATGCCTGGTTTCAGGCACTACCGAAATCCTTCTTTTTGCTAGGCTTACAGAAGTTGGAATACTGATAGGATGATGAAACTACATTTATTCCACATACAATCTTGTTTCTTTCTGGGTAAAGCCAAAGACTTATCAGCAGCCCCTCGTAGATGAGAGGCCAAAATATTAACTTGCCTAAACAGTGGTAAACGCAGACAGAAAAGGGCCACTGTTCAAGGACAGTATATGGGCCCATTGTAGCCCAGTAATGTGTCTGTGACAGATGTTGCGTTCTATTGAGGAAGTGGCCCCCTTACCTCTTGAGCCCCTCTGCAGCTGCACAGGTTTCGCCAATGATATGTCCACCCCTGTGTCTAAACTGATAGCAGTGGCAGCTGGTTCAAACATACCCCACAATGCTAATGTGAACAGTGCCTTATCTAGTGTTTTTTTGATTCTTATTCATAAAGGCAAATCCAGATGTTATTGCAGTGTAAATATGGGGCAGCAAGGCTCATTCACTTCATTGGAGCAGAGTTGCAATACACAGTCTTTGGACAAGCGTGAACCTTTTTTAAGAAAAAGGCAGGCACGTTTTACTGACCCATATCCCCCCGGTTTATTAGATGATTTTGCAGCATTTTGTTGACAGTCCCTTTTTTTTAAAGTGCTCCTCTTTGTAAACAGAACCCCCTCCTATCCCGGATGAGCTGAATGCTGCTCCTGTGCGGTAATATTTGGGCGTTATTTCTATTCTATGTAAGTGATGCCAGTCCGTTACTGTTCTGGTGTCTACCAGTCTCCCTGTGAGATATAGAAGGGACATTTTTGGAAGGGTGACGTAGTGTGTACTTGAACTGAAGTGTGCCATTATTTGCCTTTTCCAAATTACAGGAGAACCCATGTAAATATTTAAGGCTGTCTTTGTGCTGACAAGGCGGCTGGTTTAGTAGAGCCATATAACACTCGTTATCTCATATTCCTCCTGTGTTCTGGCGTGACGGCTACATTTATGGGCCAGCCTGCTACTATCCATTCATTGCCTCTTCTGCGAGTGCTTATTGAATTTTTATGGGCAGGATACATTGAGAAGATGGTGGCGAGAAAAGATGGACAGATGTTAATCAGGAGCATCTTGTAGAGACCATCTGTCTCCGCACAGTGGGCCGGTACTCTGTCCTAAGAACAATAGCCTTGTTGCATGGAGCACCTGCTAATCCTAAAGCATTCTGATCCCACCAGGGCAAACAGGGGGCACTCTTTTATTTCCCATGTGTCCCCCCCGGCTCTTGTCATATACATCTTGAAATACAGACATTGCTTCACTTTCTGACTTGGTGCTCTTGGGTATGCTTATCTAGGGCATCTCTAAAAGGCTAGTGCTTTTAATAACTTCAGGAAAAGGCAGTGGACACAGAGGGGGAATACATGACATGGAAGAGAGACGAGGAGGAGGTCATGTGCTAACAAAAAAAGGAGTCAGATAAAGGGAGGTCACGTGACATGGTGGTGCTCAGCGGCCAGATATTTACAGCCTAATCCCATTGTGTCCACTCAACCTGATCAGGCTCTGAGCACCTCCAGCTCAGCTAATGGTCGTTTGTATTTGTCTTTTTCACCACCTCCACGTCTCCCCTCTCTCCTGCTTTTTTTTTTTTTTGGAAACCGGCCCCTGCCCCCTACAGTAGGAATCGGGGTCGGACTGGGGTGTCTGGGGTCTACCAGGGGAATTGATTCTAGGGGCCCTCCCTACAGCTAAATATAAATACCTATTACCCGCTATCCCCGTTATAGTTTAGCGCTGACTGTAAATCACCGGCGTCTCCTGCACATCTCCTCTGCACACACAATAACTGAGGTATAATTACAGTAGTTTGCAGTAGAGGGTCTTTGGTGACAAGTTATCATTGATCCTCAGGTTAGGTAGGTGATCACTTATTGATCGGTAGAACCAGACCAGTGTAAACCGCAGTGATCAGCAGAATGTGGAACTTTTATCCCTGACATCCCCATTATATAATACAGCGATGGGTGGGATGTGTGACCGCAGCTCCATTCATCTTCTTTGGGGCGCTCAGAAAACGCCAAAAACCGCACACGGCAGCCACTGAGGGAATGAATGGGACAGGGGTCGAGTCGGACATGAGCTCCAGTACGCCACGTTCACACGTTCAGTATGTTACATGAGTATTTGTATACAAAACCAGGAATGGGTGAAAAATGCAGAAGTGGTGCCCGCGTTTCTACGTATTACACTTTTTTCTCTGATTTTACCGCCCCTAGTTTTGGCTTCAAATACTGAGGTAAAAAAACTCACCAAATACTCATTGTGTGCACTTCGCCTTAGAAAAGGGGATTTCCTGTTTTCAGCAGAGAACCTCTGTAAGTGCATGTTTGCTACAGTGTAATAATCACAGGACAGGGAGGGGTTAAATGTTCAAATATTTAATCTCTATTGGAAATAAAGAATCCTCGCCATATTGATATCCGAGAGGAAAAAGTGACCTCCATACACAACACAAACCACTATACCAAGAGCAATAATACCACATTCAAGGGAAAAATACCACCTCCATCCTTGTGCCCTGTAGCAACGGGCACCCCCATCCTTGTGCCCTGTAGTAACTGCCCCCCCATCCTTTAGTAATGTCCTCATTCCAGTCCCCTTCTTATCCCCTATTATACCGTTGTTTACACACACACACACACGTTATTCTCACCTGTCCTCCATTCCTGCGGTGTCCTTACCTTACCAGTCCGCAGGCTCATAGACCCCTCCATGATCTCGTCTGGTGCTCTGAAGCACTGCCGCATGATGCCATGATGGCTTTTCTGCAGTTGACTGCTTTATGG
Organism: Anomaloglossus baeobatrachus; assembly: GCF_048569485.1. Taxonomy (NCBI): domain Eukaryota; kingdom Metazoa; phylum Chordata; class Amphibia; order Anura; family Aromobatidae; genus Anomaloglossus; species Anomaloglossus baeobatrachus. Next base: position 698,095,395 of record NC_134353.1, read on the forward strand.
CTCCGCAAAGCATTCACCTACATAAAAGCCATGAAGGCAGCCTGCAGTGGTTCAGGACAGGATTACCGAGGGGTCTACCATCCATGTCTTGTGGTCTCCAAGAAGAAAGTAGAGACACCGCGGGAACGGATGAGGAGAGGTGAGAATTATTATTTTTTTTTTTTTTTCTGTGGGTTTCACTCCAGTATAAGCTGAGGGGGGAGTTTTCAGCATAAAAAGGCTGAAAAGCTCTGCTTATACTGGAGTGTTGTAAATGTCATCTTCGGCTCCTCCTGAGCGCTTTCCTCTTCTCTGCAGCCCTGTGCGTCCTCTTCTCTGCGGCCCCGGCAGCAGTGTGATGACGGCTGCTGTCGGTGCGGGGCTGAGGCGCTCCACTGCCTCCTGTCACCGGCTGCACTGATAGTGGTGCGTTCTCCAGGACCTGTACACTGGATATGAACAGGCCTGGGACTTCCGCAGTGCAGGAACTTTGGTGAGTAACATGACTGTGATGTCACCACAGGTCCTTCTGCAACCACAAAAAACTGCAGCGATAATGCAGAACTTGTGCTATCGCTGCAGTATGTGACTGAAAGGTTGGAGGGCGGAGGGCCTTCAGAGCGTAGGGGCCCTCAGAGTGTGGAGGCCCTGCCCAGTCTGCTTGCACATAACACCAGCCCTGAGAAACCGGCGGCAACGCGGCGCTGTACAGCAGCCCAGCACTATATAAGGCACTGGGGCCCACTGAGGGTCCGGAGCCTACCGGGGGATTCCCTGCTACCCCGGTGGGCCAGACCGACCCTGTTAGGAATATTGCTTGAGTAAGCCGCAGTGTAAATATTTTATATGCACTTCTAGCCATGCTGACCTTTTGCGGCTGTTGAGTGACCCAAATTCTGTAATATGTGGTGGCACCCATGCATCGTCTGCGGTGGCAATGATCGGGGTGGGAAACTGGCTGTATGGCACCAGGATAGAAATAAGTTGAGCACTCCTCCCCACCAAAATGTCTCTATTTTAATAACGTATTTCCTATTATTTATATAGTGCCAACACATCCCACAGCCGGTGAGTATGAGTCATTGCGTTTTGCTCCTCTGTCAGGTTTTTAAAGGGGTTTTCCTACCAGTATAATCTCGCAAACAGTTATCGGATATGCAGAACTGTTTTTGGTTGGTGCAGGTTCAAGCTCTGGTTAAAAACCATACCTGTTACAGAAAAAATAATAATTTTGAGAGTCCTCAGTGGCTGATACTTTTGATGAACGAGCACTACCATGATCTGTACTCATTAAGACCAGTTGGATGCTTGGATGGGTCCGACTCGAATACCCGAGTATAATGGAAGTCAATGGGGTACTCGAGCATTTTTCTGGGAAATCTTTGCACCTATCCGAGCATCCAACTGCTCTTAATGAGTACCCGAGAATGGTAGTGCTCGTTCATCACTAGGTGATACCTTTTAATGGCTAACAGAGAAGATGCTAATAAATAGAAAGCTTTTGAGACTACTCGGGTATTCTTTTTAGACTGCGGTAGTCTTTATAGTTAATCATTAAAATGTATCAACCACTGAAGACTCTCAATTTATATATTTTTCTTTTTTTTCTATCTTCTTGCTAACACGGTACAAAGATATATTTTACCTGTACACATTTATAGGAGAGCTGGTGACATTGCATGTGCATTGGGGAGAATACCCCTCTCTGCCAAGGCACATTTTTACCTGCACAGTGGTAAGTTCATGTCCTCTCTGTTCATCAGCTAAGGCGGGCTTTGCACGTTGCGACATCGCAAGCCGATGCTGCGATGTCGCACGCAATAGTCCCCGCCCCAGGTACGATATCTTGTGATAGCTGGCGTAACGATAATTATCGCTACACCAGCTTCACATGCACTCACATGCCCTGCGACCGTCGCTCTGGCCGGCGACCTGCCTCCTTCCTAAGGGGGCGGGTCATGCGGCGTCACAGCGACGTCACACGGCAGGCGGCCAATGGCGGCGGAGGGGCGGAGATGAGCAGGCTGTAAACATCCCGCCCACCACCTTCCTTCCGCATAGCCGCTGGCAGTAGGTAAGGAGATGTTCCTCGTTCCTGCGGCTTCACACACAGCGATGTGTGCTGCTGCAGGAACGAGGAACTACATTGTACTTGTCGCGGCACTAGCATTATGGAAATGTCGGAGCCTGCACCGATGATACGATAACGACGCTTTTGCGCTCGTTCATCGTATCATCTAGGATTTACACACTACGACATCGCAAGTGACGCCGGATGTGCGTCACTTTCGATTTGACCCCACCGACATCGCACCTGCGATGTCGTAGTGTACAAAGTACCCCTAAGTGTCCATATCCCTTTATTTATGGAAGGATGGAAGTGTACCGCCCCTGTGCCAGCGGCTGAGCCGCTCAGATCCGGAGCCGTGGTGGCTTGAGGGGTCTCCGGATCTGGGGGGTCCGCGCGGACACTCTAATTAAAAGAGGGGGGGGGGATATATACAAGGGAGTTAGAAAGTTCGTGATGCCACCCACAGTGTGTAGTAATGTGAGGGACCACCGCTGCTGTGTGGGAGCCCAGTGACGATGGTGTAGCAGCCGGTTGTTAACTCCTCCGTGGGTAGGGGGTTTGTGTCCCGGGACCCGTTGGATTGTTGGTGCTTGGGGTGCCATGGGGGATAGGAAAAGGGGTTTCCAGTGTACTCACTCAGTCCAGGAATAACAACACCGACAGTTTGTAAACCAGAGTTCTGAGCACCACTGCAGCTTGTAGGGAGCATGCTTGGGTCCGTGCCCTTGGTGTTGCTGTTAGCCTGTGGCCCTTTTCTTGGCACCTTTTTGTCTCTATTTGGACCCTCAGGTATAAAACTCTTCGGGTCCCACTCACCCGTATGGCTAACTGAGTGAGCTTGCTCTCAGGGTTCACGCGTAGGATTTCTTTGGACGGTATTGGGAAAGTCCTATCCCATCGTTGCGCTGGTACACCGGTTTTGGAGCAGGTTGGGGATGAATCTTGAAGTCTTCACCCCCGTCGGCTAAATTACCGGAATGTGTGAAGCTACTTTCCGGCCTAGGGCCAACGTACCCCGTTGTGCCCTGGCCCCTGCACGGTGATAGCTCAAGGCCGCCGGCTGCCCTCCTCGGCAGTCCGTGCCCCTTGACACAATCCCCTACGACCGGGGTTCCAGCTCCTACCAGGCCCAGACCAACGTCTGCCACCTAGTAACCACAGGAGCCCTGCTCCAGACCGGTGACCTCTCTCTCTGAGAGTCACCTGCACCTCCTTCCTCTCCCTTCTGCTCCACTGTCACTTTCCCACTTTCCCCTACCAACCCCCATCTGGGCGGCCCTATTCCCTTCAGGCCCCCCAATGGTGTGTCTGGTGGGTTCAGTGTAAAGTGTTTCTAGGATTTTGATTGGCTAAGCTGTTAGCAACACCAAAGGACCAGGATCCGTAACCAAGGAGGGTGGATACTGTGCAGAAGGGCAGATTGCACAATACCCTGTGATGACCTGATAGGCCAGGGCGTCACAGAAGCAGAAGTGATTCTTGAAGTTTTTGAAGTCTTGAAGATCCAGATTGTTTGTTTCAATCAAGTATAACCGCTCTGGCCCCAAACGAGACACAAAATTTCCAATCAATGCATTGACAGGGTATCCGGTGCACTCCTTCTGGTGCAGACTGTTGCAATCCTTCACATTTTTTATATATATATATATATATATATATATATATATATATATATATATATATATATATATAATATATATATATATATAATATATATATATTATACTAGAAGGTGGCCCGATTCTACCCATCGGGTATTCTAGAATTTATGTATTGTGTAGTTCATGTATGATTTTCGTTATATATATATATATATATATAATGTGTTGTTGTGTGTAGTTACCAAGTGTTTGTGTAGGGCGCTGTACATGTTCTGGATGTTTGTGATGGGGGGTGAGAGCGGTGTTGTTTGTGTGTTGGGTTGTTTGTGGAGCGCTGTGTGTCTGTAGCGTTGTGTGTGTGTTGCGCAGTTTGTGTGTGTGGTGTGTTTTGGGGGGAGGTATGTTTTGTGCAATGTGCGTGTTGTGCGGTATGTGCGTATATTTGTGTGTGCAGCGTTGTCTGTGTGTGTGGGTGTCTGTGTAGGGCAGTTGTTTGTGGTTCCCAGTGTGTGTGTGTGTGTGGTGTGGTGTGTTGTGCAGTGTGCGCGCGTATGTGTGTGTGTTGGGGGGAGGTGTGCACTTCCCATCGTGCTCCATCCCGTATGCTGCGCACCCCCCATCGTGCTCCATCTCCCATCCTGCGCACTCCCAAACGTGCTCCATCCGCAATGCTGCGCACTCCCAAACGTGCTCCATCCGCCATGCAGCGCACTCCCCATCGTGCTCCATCCCCCATGCTGCGCACTCCCAAACGTGCTCCATCCGCCATGCTGCGCACTCCCAAACGTGCTCCATCCGCCATGCTGCGCACCCCCCATCGTGCTCCATCCGCCATGCTGCGCACTCCCCATCGTGCTCCATCCGCCATGCTGCGCACTCCCAAACGTGCTCCATCCGCCATGCTGCGCACTCACAAACGTGCTCCATCCGCCATGCTGCGCACTCCCAAACGTGCTCCATCCCCTATGCTGCGCACCCCCCATCGTGCTCCATCTCCCATCCTGCGCACTCCCAAACGTGCTCCATCCGCCATGCTGCGCACTCCCAAACGTGCTCCATCCGCCATGCTGCGCACTCCCCCATCGTGCTCCATCTCCCATGCTGCGCACTCCCAAACGTGCTCCATCCGCCATGCTGCGCACTCCCAAACGTGCTCCATCCGCCATGCTGCGCACTCCCAAACGTGGTCCATCCGCCATGCTGCGCACTCCCAAACGTGGTCCATCCGCCATGCTGCGCACTCCCAAACGTGCTCCATCCGCCATACTCCGCACTCCCCATCGTGCTGCATCCTCCATGCTGCGCACTCCCAAACGTGCTCCATCCGCCATGCTGCGCATTTCCAAACGTGCTCCATCTGCCATGCTGCGCACTCCCAAACGTGCTCCATCCGCCATGCTGCGCACTCCCAAACGTGCTCCATCCGCCATGCTGCGCACTCCCAAACGTGCTCCATCCGCCATGCTGCGCACTCCCAAACGTGCTCCATCCGCCATGCTGCGCACTCCCAAACGTGCTCCATCCGCCATGCTGCGCACTCCCAAACGTGCTCCATCCGCCATGCTGCGCACTCCCAAAGGTGCTCCATCCGCCATGCTGCGCCAGCATCAGCCTCTCCGTCTCCAGCATCAGCCTCCCCATCCCAGCCTTCCCCAGGTTCAGCCTCTCTCCTCTCAGCCTCCTCCAGCACGCCGTGCTCCTCTGCCGACACTCACAGATCCGATCGCATACACTCACACACACTCACACACACCCACCCGATCGCATACACTCACACCCACCCGATCGCATACACTCACACCCACCCGATCGCATACACTCACACCCACCCGATCGCATACACTCACACCCACCCGATCGCATACACTCGCACCCACCCGATCGCATACACTCGCACCCACCCGATCGCATACACTCGCACCCACCCGATCGCATACACTCGCACCCACCCGATCGCATACACTCGCACCCACCCGATCGCATACACTCGCACCCACCCGATCGCATACACTCGCACCCACCCGATCGCATACACTCGCACCCACCCGATCGCATACACTCGCACCCACCCGATCGCATACACTCACACCCACCCGATCGCATACACTCACACCCACCCGATCGCATACACTCACACACAAAGACACACACACTGACGATATTGCACATACGCGCTGATACTCACAACATCCGGGGATATCACATGCTTCTGGCCATGTGATCCCCCGGCAGGTCCTGGAAGCTCACAACAGCACAGTATCGCCGCCGAGAAGCAAGCGATATCCCAGGATGTTGTGAGTATTTGGATGCGATGTGATGTGTGAGGTGTGTGTGAGTGTGATCTGATTTGTGTGTGTGTGTGTGCTGTTATGTGTGTGTATGTTCCGCAGCTGCAGGACCTTGATGTGTGGATGCGATGTGATGTGTGTGTGAGGTGTGTGTGAGAGTGAGTGTGAGCCGGTGTACACTGGTAACTATGATACACATCGGGTAACTAAGGGACCTTAGTTACCCGATGTGTATAATGGTTACCAGCTTTCATGGCCTCCGTCAAGATCCCAGCATCGATAGGTTATGTCTGGCGCTGCCGGGATCCTGACGGAGCCGGTGTAGAAGCAAGCGATATCCCAGCATGTTGTGATGTGTGAGGTGTGTGTGAGAGTGAGTGTGATCTGATGTGTGTGTGTGTGTACTCACCTGGGAATCGGAGCTCCGTGTCAGTTGGGCCAGAGCGAGCGTGCATTGCGTGAGGGGGGCGGGGCCTGCAGAGAGCCGGGGCGAGAGGCCAATCCGTGTGGGGGGGCGGGGCCATGGCGAGCCCAGCGGCCAATCAGCTTTGTGTCACCGTAAGGACACAATTTCGGAGCATGACAGACAGACAGACAGAATAAGGCAATTATATATATATAGATGTCTTTAGCTGTAACAGGTACAGGGTTCTTGTACATTCATTTATGCCAGTTTATGCTATTATGCTATAGCATTATAATTCTTAGTTTTGTGATATTTCTGTTGTTGTGTAACCCAGTTATTAGGTAGTTGGAGCAGTATCCATTGCCGACCTAATAGCTCCTGAATGTGGCTACCCACTTGGCTCACGGTAGCCTCTGAGTGGAACAATCCAGCTGGCATTAAGGGCACAGGTGCCCTGTATCCAATACAGGGTTGTCATCCCCACGCGTTTTCCACCTGTTGTTGCTGCCTGTAGTCTATATTGCCAATGGTTACTAATACAATAAGGTCCCTAGAGTGCGCACAGTGATGGAAGAACCGTACAGCTGCTCTGAAGCTGAGGGTATGGTGGGGGAGACTCATGGTAAACACTGAAGACTCCTGGAATTACTGTGCCACAAAATGGGATTTGTCATACATGTGGAACTGAACCCAAATATATTTATACCTTGGCATTTGTGGCATTGAAGGCTGTAAATGGGTGTTGCCTGGCATAGCAGCAGTATTAGTCAGAGTTGTGTGAATTTTTCCCACTGTACTGCATCCAGCCATTGCAGAAGAGAAACTTTTTTTTTTCTTTTTACTTGTTCCTTTTAACAGAAGCTGTAACTTTTTTTTTTTTTTTTCCGTTTTACGTGCATTGGTTTTCACTATACTGAAACTTAAGGTGTATCTGATTTACCTTTGTGTGTAGTGTGTAGCATTTGTCTCATATGCCTGAAACCAATAATCTTTTAAAGGTCTCAGGCATTGGGGTTACTGTGTTTTCTTTACCAGGCACATATATGGTAGAACATATCACACCAGCGATATATAAGTGATATGGAATTGGAAGTGATATTTGGGGCCACCATAACCCATAAAGAGGAGAGGAAAATGTAAAGCACCACTTCAGCATGTTGTTTTTATTTTCAGTGCTGGAGTGGCGCTTTAAATGTAAGCCACCGGTCATATACTTGTCTTCCAGCAGCATCACCTTTTTCAGGGTCGCTTTGGTCCCTTAGCGCCATTTTGTTACAGTAATTTCTGACTGACCGAAAGTCAGAAGTTATGTCACAAGTTCCTAATGCAAATCTATAAGAGCCAGAAACAGGCTGTCATAGACTTGCATTAAGTTGTGACCTCCGGCGCACTCCAGCAAACACAGGAGCTGCTGGCAGGTCACAAAATACTGGAGACTGACCGGAGTGGTGGCGATAGAAGGTGAAACTGCCGGAAGATGAGTATATGACAGGAGTCAGGGGACTTAGATTTAAAGCACCACTCGAGTGGTGCAATACAAAAAAAAGAAAAAAAGACGCTGGAGTGGTGCTTTAATGATTTTGGCTCTAGAGTGGACCTCTATGGGCTAAGACACACGGCGAGTAAAACTGTCCAAGTGGAATGCAATAAAAAATCGCATTTCCACCAGGACCCATATTACTCTATGGGACCTTTCCCAGCTATGATTATTTTCTAAGCCTTAATTGGACCGAGAAAACAGTTGCAGCATGCTGCGGGAGGAATCCGGTCCGTTTTCACTCGCACCCATACAAGTTTATGGGTGCGGGTGAAACATCGCACTGCACTCGGATGACACTGGAGAGCAGTGCGATAATCTCATCAGCTAGCAATGGAAGAGATAGGGAGCTTAATCCCTCCCTCTGGTCCGCAGCGCCCGCCTTCTCCTTCGCAGTTGTGATCCTATCGCAGTGGCATGACATTCATCTTACACTCGCAGCATAGTGGGAGCTGGAAGTCACATCCGATGCACTCGCATCAGATGCCATACACTCGTGTGGCCCCAGCCTAAGCCTCTTCCTCCAGGATACAGAGTGACATACACCAGAAATCATGGATTTCTGTTGATTCTACCAGTGTGTGAAGTTTTATTGTATTGACATGTGCTCTCTATTAAGAACATTTATAGGTGCCAGCTGAAACGTTCCCCGGCATGTTCCACGTGGCTGGCGACTCTGCTCATTACAAGAATGGTTTTGCCTTGGCTTCATTTGGCTGCAACTTATCCATAACTAAATATATTGCAGTTTATATTATTGATCTGGAATTGTGGGGTTTTTTTTTTTGTGAGCAGAAAAAAGTAGTGGCAGAGACTCCTAAGGCTACTTTCACACATCAGTTTTCTGCATTCAGGCACAATCCTTTTTTTTTTTTTTTCCTGATCCAACGGATCCGGCAAAAAAATGTAAAAACCGTATCCACCGGATCCGTTATGCCGGATATGTAAAAAAAAGGATCCATTGGATCCATTTTGCATCTGTTTTTGTATCCGTTTTGTCTGTTTTTTTTTAGTTGGATCCGTTTTTTCAAAACATTAAAGCATGCTCAGTTTACAAAAACGGATCCGGCAGCCGCATCCGTTTTTTGCCGCATTGCGCCGGATTCGGCGTCCATAGGCTTCCATTGTAAAACACGCCATATCTTACCAGATCCGGCGCGATGCGTTTTTTTTGCCGGACAAAAAAACGTTACAAGATACGTTGCCACCGATTTAATTAATTTTGCCGCATCCGGAAAAAAACGGATGCAACGCAAAGCCATCAGGCACAATCCGGTAACAATGCAAATCTATGGGGATAAAACGGATGCGGTACCGGATCCGTTTTACCCTTTTTTTTTTCGGATTGTGCCTGATGGAAAAAACCTGATGTGTGAAAGTAGCCTAAGCCAGCGATGTATCACTTACTGGGCTTCTTGCTGTAGTTTTGCTAAAACACTGTTTATTGCTGTAGTTTTCACTCTTCTCGATGATGGGCTCCTTGCTATTCATGAGCTCTGTCTATTCACGTGCCTTACGTTTTTTGTCTTTGTACAGTATAGATAGAAACCTGTCAATAAATGATGTGCGGAGGTTATAGACAGCCCATCATTCAAAGAACTGGTAGATGTGGAGCAAAGTGATTTTTATCAAAACTACAGCAAGAAGCCCAGTATGTAACAAGCAGCTCAAACCAGAGTCCCTGTCCCTATGTCATGCTGCTTTCAGACCGGGAACCACATACCTGGTGACACATTCCTAAAACATGTCGCTTGTCTTTATTTATTGGTTCTCTATAGTTTTACAAGATATTGCTCAGCACTTAATGACCGCTTATCTCTATTAATTGGTAATTGAGAGCATTTCTGAGAAGTATCATTAGAAAACAGATCAGGTATGTGATCCTGGGAAATAACAGAAAATTAGAAGAGAGCATGGCTTGGGTTAAATGTTGGCTCCTGGCCTGTTTCCTAGTCTGCCGCTTTCCGGTGAGCACACCCTGGGAGCTGCCGTCACACAGATGCCTCGCATGCACTTGTCTATTTGCATTCCTGGCCCTCATTATAGGAGTATGTGGCACATACATGTCACTTCTATTTATCTTCCTACCATCATCCGTGTTCACTCCCTAACCCAGTACATGTCTGTCTGTGAGATTACATCTCATGAAACTGGTTGTTTCCTAACTCGGCTATCAAGCTGGAAAATCCGCTTTTTCAGATTCCGCTCTCCAGTGTATGGGGGTGAGAAAGGGCAGAAGTGAAAAGAAAAATGTGGAGGGACAGGTAAAAATCCGGGAGCAGAAATCACATGAACTTTAGCGGAATGTGTGTGGGAAGAATGCTATATTGTATCTAGCCGGAGTCAGGTTTCCAGTCTTCCTGATATTTAATCCCTTGTTCTCTGCATTGATGCCAATGGCACCTACATGCGCACGCTGCATCTTTTTGTGTTCACAAACTGCAGCCAAAACTGCACCTGGTCAGAGAGAGCCTGGAAATGTCACAAAAAATGCTTGTAATTATAGGTGCGTTTTTGCTGCTTTTTCGGTGCGTTTTTGGTGCGTTTTTCACAACATGCATTTTTGCTGCGTTTTTGTGACAAATGTTGACAAAAACGCAGGAAGAATGAACATGGTGCATTTTTTTTTTTGTCACAAACTTTTGACAAATAAAACGCTGACAAATAAACTGCAATGTGCGCATAGAAAATCTGACTTCTCATAGACTTTGCTGGGAAGTCAGATGTCAAAGTTCTGACAACAAAACTGCAGCCAAAAACGCACCAAAAAAAGCAGTGTGCGCATGTAGCCTTATAGAGGTTTGCGCTAAGGTTCACAGGTCCATCTCAATCAGTAGGCCTCGTTCTGATGTCTGTTTTTCACATATGCAGTTTTCCTGGATGTAACGTCTACAACATAATAGAGACATCCTTTTTTTGGTCTGAATCATGGATCAAATTTACCCATGGATGTCTCCCACTCTCCCTGTCTCCCACTCTCCCTGTCTCCCACTCTCCCTGTCTCCCACTCTCCCTGTCTCCCACTCTCCCTGTCTCCCTCTCTCCCTGTCTCCCTCTCTCCCTGTCTCCCTCTCTCCCTGTCTCCCACTCTCCCTGTCTCCCACTCTCCCTGTGTCCCACTCTCCCTGTGTCCCACTCTCCCGGTCTCCCTCTCTCCCACTCTCACCACCAAAATCATATTAACTTACACATAAGCTGTCTTATACTAAGATTGTCCTTTGTTGCCTATAGCAACCAATCAGAGCTCCTATTAATGACATGTAGCTCAATAGAAGCAGAGCTGTGATTAGTTGCTATGGGTCACCCGATAATTGTCAAAACAGCCAATATATTACCTCCCACATCCAAACAGAGTGGGGTTAAAATTTCCCCTCAAAACATGACGTTCCTGGAGTATAATGAGGTGGCTGTATAAAATGCGATGGTGCGGATTCCTATAGCAGACATACATACATATACTCAGCTGTACATATTAGATAAAAAAAAAAAAATATATATATATTTATATATCATGTTTTGAGGGGATATATATATATAATATATATATATATATATATATATATATATATATATATATATATATATATATATATATATATATATATATATATATATATATATATATATATATATATATATATATATATATATATATATATATATATATATAAATATTAAAGCTGACACTTCACAATCTGATCCAAAGCACTGATTATAGTCTGGAGACGTTGCTGATGTCTGAATAAGGCATAAGGATTTGATACAGGTAACCTACAGGGTTAAGCATAAGGTTGTGAAAATCAGTAAGACATCCTAAGCTAAGAGCCACCTGCGTATTTACAGTGAAAGTACCCAATGTGGGTATGCCATAAATGTGCGCGATAGGAACATCCCTTTATCCTCTCACTTCATTGGGTTTCCATGTTTCATATTAGCTGCAGAATATCACTTTCAGAACCGTACAGTGTAAATTAATGTGGTTTTGATCAAATCCAGTTACTTATAGAGGAAAAAAAAATGCTAAATGTAGACTTGCTGCTGAAGTTCAGAAAGCCACCATCACCTATTTTCTCTGGATTTTGACTGCAGATTTAATTGACAACAAAATGGTTACTATCGTTTGAAAACCGTAGTGAAATCCAAAATTGTTGCGGATTTCCAGGCTTGTTTAATAGCCTATTAACCATGTGTCTGTGAACCCAGCCATATACATATACTACAAGATTTCTCCCGTGCATCCCCCATACTCTGGAACGCTCTACCTCAGCACATCAGACTCTCCCCTACCGTGGAAAGCTTCAAGAGGAACCTCAAGACCCACCTCTTCCAACAAGCCTACAACCTACAATAGCCCTCAGCCCAGTAGACCACTGCGCAACCAGCTCTGTCCTCACCTATTGTACCATCACCCATTCCCTGTAGACTGTGAGCCCTCGCGGGCAGGGTCCTCTCTCCTCCTATACCAGTCTGTCTTGTACTGTTAATGATTGTTGTACGTATACCCTCTTTCACTTGTAAAGCGCCATGGAATAAATGGCGCTATAATAATAAATAATAATAATAATAATACTGTAACATGGACAGCTATAGCTGTACAAATGTAAATCTGCCTAAAGGAAACCTATTTACCGGTTTTTGTTTTTTTTTTTATAAGGTAAGCTGTTCCTGTTTTCAGGAGAATAATGTATTTATTTTTCTGCAATGTAAGGCTGCTTTCACACTTGCATTGTTTTAAATCCGTCAGGTCCGTCGTTGCGATGGAACGACGGATCCGTCGTTTTTTAGATGTCAACTGGCGCAACGGATGTGTTATTTCACAGGATTCCGTTCACAGGAATCCTGTGAAAAAAAACGTATCCGTTGCGTCCGTTTTTTGACGGATCCGTCGTGATCCATTTGTGTTTGGGACATCCCAGTGGGTGTGCCAAACGTGCTGGGCATGCTCAGTACTGGATTCCGTCGTGTGACTGACTACGACGGAATCCAGCACCATAGACATACATTATAGCTTGTGATGGATGGGGACGGAAACCTGCGGAGTCCATTTTTATCCCACTCCAAAAAACTTTATATGCAGCATTGCTCCCGCCTGAAGGTCAGTCAGTAAATGACTGACCCGTCATGCGGCGGATGCAACACAAGGCCAATCCGTAATCCGTCGCTAATAGAAGTCTATGGGGAAAAAACGGATTCCTGCAAAATATTTTGCCGCTTACCGTAATTCCTCAAGGCGACGGATGCAAAACAACGTAAGTGTGAAAGCAGCCTAACTCACTGACAATGTCCTAGTGACATGCTCTTTTTTTCATACCTGTTATCTTTTTGGTTTCTCTCCTTTTTAGATGGGTCACTTTGCAGGACACCCCCTGGTGGAACAGAGGAGCAGAGGACCCAGCATGAACTTATGCCATATATTGATGATTCCCCCAGCTCCTCTCCTCAGCTCAGTGCTAAGAGCCACAGCAGCAGAGACACCCTTTCTTCTGCATCTTTGGATTCCAGTAAATCTGTGAGTAATATTGATAAGACCAGGTATTTCTTCTATTGCACAGATGCACCCATCTGTTACCAAATTAGATGGGCACCATGAAGGACTGGGATCTATAGTAGCATTCTCCAAAACCATCACTTGTACCACGGACTTCCACTAGCCGTATGACATACACTTAATGGACCCCAAGCTATATACCATATGTGGTCTCCCTCCTCTTTTTACCAGGAAAGTAGCTGTTCACTGGAGTTTTCTAGTGCCCGGCCAATGACTGCCAGCTGATCGCAACTTGCCCTCATTTAGAGTTGGCGTTGTTCAGACAAGAAGACCCGCTTACTTAATTTTTGTTTGTTTGACGTTGTAACCACAGACGTTACATTGTGGTCCAATCTCATGGAACCACACAGGCTAAAGGTAAAGTCGGACGTCTGTGAAATACAATCCATTTACGGACCGTGATGAACGGCCTGGCTCGGGTCTCCTGACCAAACTTGACAACCTCATAGGTATAAATGGGGCTGTTCATTCGGGCCAGGACTTTCACGGCCAGTCTGTGCATTACAGTCCATACATGGACTATGTTTCGCAGATGTTGGAATTCACCCTAAGCTGGGTGTATTTTAAAACCTGTATCAATATCTTCTAACACTTTAATTAAATAATTAGATCAAGTGGGTGTTAGCCAAACACCATGAGACATGACTACAAAAGCATATCCAGTGGCACTCAATAATAAGGATTCATTGGCATTGCATTACTGCTGTAAGAATACTAGAGAAAGGAGAATTATACATAGCTAATGTGTAAAACGAGTAAAAAGACATAGGCATTGCATAACTGCTTTAGAAATATTGATAAAAAGAGATTTTTAGCTTATGTATTGGCCAATCCATGCGAGCCCGATAACGTTAAGGTAATCTCACTATATCGGGAACCCAACTGTAAATGCCTCTATGTGTGATTAAAAATCTGCGTGTCTGGGCACATAGGTGCCTGGCTAAATAAGATGGTGGACGCACCCTAGTTATGGAGCTGAGTGCTAGATCAGAACAAATGCTATACAACTATATCAGAAACCTGACTGGCTGCTTCCGCAAATGTGAAGAGGCGCCAACCAAAAAAACAGAACTACAAAAACATATCCAGTGGCACTCAATATAATTGTTTTTTTTTATATAGTTGTAGTGCATTTATTCGGACCTAGCGTTCTGCCCCATAACCAGGGTGTGTCAACTATCTTATTTAGCGAGGGACCTATCTACCCAGACATGCAGATTTTTAATCGCACATAAATGCATTTACAGTTAGGTTCCCGATATAATGAGATCACCTTGTCGTTGATTATCGGGCTCACATGGATTTGTCAACACATAAGCTAAAAATCTTTTTGTCAATATTTCCAAAGCAGTAATGCAATGCCTATGTCTTTTTACTCATTTTACACATTAGCTATGAATATTTCTCCTTTCTCTGATATTCATACAGCAGTATTGCAATGCCAATGTATCGATGTTGTTGTTGTTGTTATTAATTATTATTATTATTATTAATAATAAACTCCTGTCTTGTCCCTTCCTGGGGGGATGGAGAGGAGGAATCAGATCAGGACTAGTGAGGAGCAGGACAACGAAGAAGACTCGGGCCTCTCCACCATCATGAGTATCTCTGTGGTTAGGGATCGCATAGGGCCCTGTAGCTTGAGGGACCGCTTAGGAGCCCCCATTTCCTGCTATCCCAGAGTCATCAAACAGTTTAGCTTTGATGGTTTCTCTCTCCTTTATAGAATGAGTTGGATCTGGAGAAAGGCTTGGAGATGAGGAAATGGGTCCTGTCTGCAATTTTGGCTAGTGAAGAAACTTATCTGAGTCATCTGGAAGCTTTGCTGTTGGTAAGTGTATATGTAGCACCCAGGGATATGGGGTACTCGGTTCCAGGCAGTGTCTCTATTGGGAATGTCACGGTGGTGGCTGTTACCCGGTTCCGTGCCCTGTTCCCTTTTTTTGTAATGGGGATATTTACAGGGGAGACTAAAATAATGTTCACTTGTGACACCACTTGCGGTGTTGCGGCTAAGTATAGGGAGCCGCCGGTGCAGAATGTCTCTAATCGGCTGATGATATTGGCAGCTAGAATGGTAGACCCTCCGCAAGTAGGGTTTTGCCCCAAAGGGTGTATGGTGCAGTGGGCGTCGGAAGAAGGTAGTCCGCACAGGTGTTCAGTGCAACTGGTTTACTTACTGCTGAAGATGTTAACTGGTTGCCCAAGGCCGGCTGGTTTCGCCTCCAGATCTTCATCCCAGTGCCAGTCTGTTTCTCTGGTACCTTCTTCCCCTGCACCTGTCTCTGGTAAGTGGGTCCCCGTGGTATAGAACAACTGGGGGTCCCCTTTCTGTGGTTTGTCCACCTCTGTTCACCTGATGGTAGCGTGAACCCTGTGGGGTTGGAGTCTCTGGTCCTGTCCCCAGTTCTCCCTTTGCTACTGAGTCTTCGGATTCTTTAGGGTCAGCAAGGTTCTTGATGGTCCCCTTGCTGTGCAGGTGTTAACAGGTCGACTTGAAACTCTTTCCTGTCCTAGGGTCCTGTACCCCGTCGGTGCGTAGTTCCGGGAGTACTCCACCGGCAATCACTTCTCTTGGGTACCAGGTCACCGTTCACCCTGCGTTAGTACGTCTCCTCACGTCCACCTTTACACTCCTCTCTTCTCAAACTCACTACTGACTTCCTGTGTTTTCTCTGTCCACAGTCTGCCCCTCCCCCTGGTCGACTAGTGGACTGGATTGGCTCCACCTTTAGGCGGCCGTTCATTGGTCCCACCCTAGCTGGGTATCACTGTATGGGGGAATGTCGGAGAAAACTGGGATTACCTGGATTTTTGGGGGTACCGGCACTGGGGCTCTGGGTCCCTAAGGGGGTAGGCCCTGCATCCTTGTGGGGATGCAGAACCTTGTAGCACAGTGATGGTTTCAGGGACGCTACATATGTATAGATATTACTGTGCTTTTCATCACCAAGTCATTTATACAAGTATCCAATGCCACCTTTTTCTTCTTCTTCTTTTTTTTTTTTTTTTTTTTTTTAGCCAATGAAACCTCTTAAAGCAGCAGCAACCACTTCACAACCAGTTTTGACCATCCAGCAGATCGAAATTATTTTCTTCAAAGTTCCAGAGTTGTATGAGATCCACAAGGAATTTTATGATGCCTTGTTCCCTCGCGTCCAAAAATGGAGTCATCAGCAACGAGTTGGGGATCTTTTCCAAAAACTGGTGAGTGAAGAATCTCAGATGCAATTTAGTGTTTAGGCTGCTTTCACACTATGTTTTTTTAACATGCGTTATAAACATTTTTTTGCTGCAAAAGTGGATCCTGTTTTTCTAAAGAAAAACGCATGCAAACGCAAGTGTTATTTTACAGGATCCTGCCACTTGAACTTTATGGGCGGGCATTGGAGTCATGCGATCAGGAGTCAGTGGAACTGAACGTGATAGACTGGAAATTCAGATGCCGCTGGGGAAAAAAAGAGAGAGGACAACAGGGAGGAGGAGGACAGGGAGAGAGAGAGGACAACAGGGAGGAGGAGGACAGGGGGAGAGAGAGAGAGAGCGAGAGGACAACAGGGAGGAGGAGGACAGGGAGAGAGAGAGAGAGAGGACAACAGGGAGGAGGAAGACAGGGAGAGAGAGAGAGGACATCAGGGAGGAGGAGGACAGGGAGAGAGAGAGAGGACAACAGGGAGGAGGAGGACAGGGAGAGAGAGAGAGGACAGGGAGAGAGAGAGAGAGAGAGAGAGAGAGAGAGAGAGAGAGAGAGAGAGAGAGAGAGAGGACAACAGGGAGGAGGAGGACAGGGAGAGAGAGAGAGAGAGGACAACAGGGAGGAGGAGGACAGGGGGGGGGAGGGAGGACAACAGGGAGGACAGGGACAGGGAGAGAGAGAGAGAGAGAGAGAGAGGACAACAGGGAGGAGGAGGACAGGGAGAGAGAGAATGAAACAAACTCCCTCTCTGTGGTTTCTGGGCATGCTCAGTACACCAAACAGGATCCTGTTTATCAGTATACCACCGTTCACATGCGTTTTCGTGCAGTTTTGTCAGAATGCAGCGCCTTGCAGTATTTGGACGCAGCTCAAAAATGCTACAAGTAGCGTTTTTAACCCCTTCACCCCCGGCCACTAAAACACCCTAATGACCAGGCCATTTTTTGCAATTCTGACCAGTGTCACTTTGACAGGTTAGAACTCTGGAACGCTTCAACGGATCCTGGCGATTCTGAGATTGTTTTTTCATTACATATTGTACTTCATGTCAGTGGTAAATTTAGGCCGATATTTTTTGCGTTTATTTGTGAAAATTTAGGAAAGTTTGCGAAAATTATGAAAATTTCGCAATTTTCAAACTTTGAAAATTTATGCCCAGAAATCTGAGAGATATGTCACACAAAATAGTTAATAAATAAACTTTCCCACTTGTCTACTTTTCCATCAGCGCAATTTTCGAAAAACAAAATTTTTTTTCGTTAGGAAGTTAGAAGGGGTCAAAGGTCATCAGCAATTTCTCATTTTTCCAACAAAATTTACAAAAGAATTTTTTTTTTTTAGGGACCACGCCACATTTGAAGTGACTTTGAGAGGCCGAGGTGACAGAAAATACCCAAAAGTGACCCAATTCTAAAAACTGCACCCCTCACACTGCTCAAAACCACATCCAAGAAGTTTATTAACCCTTTAGGTGCTTCACAGGAACCAAAGCAATGTGGAAGGAAAAAATGAAAATTTTACTTTTTAACACAAAAATGTTACTTTAGCCATAAAATTTTCATTTTTACAAGGGAGAAAAGAGAAAGTGCACCAACAATTTATTGTGCATTTTCTCCTGAGTACGCTGATACCGCATATGTGGTAAAAATAAATTGTTTGGGCGCACGGCAGAGGTCGAAAGGGAAGGAGCGCCATTTGAATTTTTGAACGCAACATTAGCTGCACTCATTAGTGGACGCCATGTCGGGTTTGAAGACCCCCTGAGGTGCCTAAACAATGGAGCTCCCCCACAAGTGACCCCATTTTGGAAACTAGAGCCCTCAAATAATTTTTCTAGATGTTTGGTGAGCACTTTGAACACCTGGGGGCTTCACAGAACTTTATATCGTTGAGCCGTGAAAAGAAAACAAATTTTTTTTACCACAAAACGGTTGCTTCAACTAGGTAGCTTTTTTTTTCACAAGGGTATCAGGAAAAAATTCACCATGAAATTTATAGTGCATTTTTTCCTGAGTACGGCGATACCTCATATGTGGTGGAAAGTAATTGTTTGGGTGCATGGCGGGGCTCAGAACAGAAGGAACGCCATTTGACAGCAAAATTGGTTGGAATCATTAGCGGACGCCATGTCACGTTTGGAGACCCCCCCCTGAGGTGCCTAAACAGTGGAGCTCCCCCACAAGTGACCCCATTTTAGAAACTAGACCCCTCAAGGAGTTTATGTAAATGTTTAGCGAGCCCCAAGGGGCTCCACAGAAGTTAATAATGTTGAGCCAGGAATACAATTTTTTTTTTTTTTTTTTTTTTTTTTTTCACCACAAAACTGTCACTTGAACCAGGTAGCTTTTTTTTCCACAAGGGTATGAGGAAAAAATGCACCATAAAATGTATTGTGCAATTTCTCCTGAGTACGCAGATACCTCATATGTGGTGGAAAGTAATTGTTTGGGCGCATGGCTGGGCTCAGAAGAGAAGGAACGCCATTTGGCAGCAAAATTGGTTGGAATCATTAGTGGACACCATGTCACGTTTGGAGACCCTCTATGGTGCCTAAACAGTGGAGCTCCCCCACAAATTACCCCATTTTGGAACTAGACCCCCTCAAGGAATTTATCTAGATATTTGGTGAGCCCCTTGTACCCCCAGGGGCTCCACAGAAGTTGATAACGTTAAACCGTGAAAATTATTTTTTTTTTAACCAAATTTTTTGCATCAATCAGGTAGTTTGTTTTTTTTTTTTTTACAACGGTATCAGGAGAAACTGCGCCATAAAATGTATTGTGCAATTTTTCCTGAGTACGTAGATACCTCATATGTGGTGGAAAGTAATTGTTTGGGCGCATGGCAGGGCTCAGAAGAGAAGGAACGCCATTTGACTTTTCAAACGCACAGACGCGGTGCACTGATCGGCCGCTGCAGGACGCATGGTCGGATGAAATACAAAAAGCGTCGGGGATACGTAAAAAAAAAGTCACGCCAAAAATTGACCATGGATGCAGATACGTTATGTGCATCCCTGATCAGCACTTGGCGGGACGCACGGACAGATGCGATACAAAAAGCGTCGCAGATACGGAAAAAAGTCACGCCAAAAATTGAGCAGGGATGCCGATCCGTTATGTGCATCCCTGATTAGCGCTCGGTGGGACGCACGGACGGATGAGGTGTAAAAATGGACAGGGAATACAGGAAAAAAAAAAAGTCATACTCACAGTACCCAGAGGATCACTGACCAGAAGTCAGCTGCAGGAGGAACAGCTGTACAGGAGCAGCAGGCAGGAGGTTGGGCAGATCAGCAGAATGCCCAGGAAGGACCCAGCAATGGAGGCAGATGTGATCGGGCCAGTTAAGACCTCGGACGACGGTGAAGACAGGTAAGAGGACGTCGGGAGAGAGCAGGGGGGGTGGGAGGGGGGGGGAGAGCAGAGGGGGAGACCGGAGAGGGAGCTGCAGAAGCAGAATAGAGATAATGGGGGAGGCAGTCAGATCGCGGGGGGAGCAGATCGGGATGTCGGGGGGGGGGGGAGATCGGGGCGTGGGGGGGCAGATCGCAGGGGGGCAGGGGCCAACACGGGAGCACGCAGGGGGCAACACTGGAGCGCGCACGGGCTGCAAGGTGAGCACAGTACTCACGTGCAGCAGGAGCGGTGACCTCAGCCACGGCGGCGGCAGCAGCGGTGGCGTGGTACCACAAGTACAAGCACGCTGCAGACATGTTGGGGGAGAGCTCGCAGGACAGGCCTGGGGGGGCGGCCACCGGCAGATCAGACTGCCCCACTGCACACTGATTGGAGCGATTGCGCGTCATAGCACGATCGCTCCAATCAGTGCTGCAGGGGCTGGGGGCGACATTTTAGAGCTCCGGCTATGATTTGTTGAAGCTGCTAGAGCAGATCATAGCCGGATCTCACAGTATCGCAGTAATTCTGGCATTATTTTTGCCGAAATTAGTGCGAACTATATGGTTGGCGGTTCAGATTTGAACAGCCAATCACATCGATCGTCGATAGGGGGTGGCGATGCCACCGCCCCTGGGGTCAAGCAGAGGTCCCCTGCTGTAAGAAACAGCAGGGGACATCATTTGAAAGCCGTTGCTATGGCCACTGCAATCCAATGAAGTTTAGGCCGTAAAATTACGTCCCTGGTCGTTAAGTCACGTTAAAATAGGACGTCATTTTACTGCCCGCGGTCGTGAAGAGGTTAAACAATGTTAAAAAACTGCAAGTCGCTGGATTCTGACAAAACTGCACGCAAACGCAGGTGAACGCATGTTGACGCAAGACCATTGCAAATGCATTGAAATGAAAACGTATTTGCACTGGATCCGCTTTTGCAGCAAAAAAACGTTCAGGACGCATGTTAAAAAAACGTAGTGTGAAAGCAGCCTTATAAGTCCTGATAGTTTTCCTGGGAAGAAAATATTTTTAAAACAATGTTTTTTGTTTATATATACAGTATAATCTGATGTAAAAATGTTCCTTGATGTGGTGTAAGTGCTCTGTAATCCCGATCCTCTACTGTTGGGCGCTCTCCTGCTGTATAACAGGACTGTATATGTGTACAATCTCATTGAGTGAGTGAATCTCTGTTACACTAGATAAATCAATACTTATTTCTTTTTCGCTCCTAATTGGGAGACCCAGACAGTGGGTGTATAGCTACTGCCCTCTGGAGGCCGCACAAAGAACTACACTTAAAAGTGTAAGGCCCCTCCCCTTCTGGCTATACACCCTCCCGTAGGAGTACAGATTCCTCAGTTTTAGCTTTGTGCGCAAGGAGGTCAGACACGCACGCATAGCTCCATTGTTTTTAGTCAGCAGCAGCTGCTGACTATGTCGGATGGAAGAAAAGAGGGCCCATACAGGGCTCCCAGCATGCTCCCTTCTCACCCCACTGTATGTCGGAGGTGTTTGTAAGGTTGAGGTACCCATTGCGGGTACGGCGGCAGGAGCCCACATGCTGATTCCTTCCCCATCCCTTTTTACAGGGCTCTGGGTGAAGTGGGATTTACTGGTCTCCAGGCACTGAGACCGTGCTCCATCTACAGCCCCTGGAGAAGATGCTGGATGGAGCGGAGTACATCAGGGACATGGCCCTGCTTCCTCAAGGTACTCTGTGTCCCCGTGCATTTGGCGCTCACACCGCAGCATGCTGGGTGTTGTAGTGCGCCGGGGGACATCAGCGCTACGGCGCTTGTGCCATGGCCTCATTCAGCTTCGCTGAAGCAGGCACACTTATAGGAATCGGTCGCGCCGGCCGCTGGGACTGCGGCGCGGCTGGCACTTGTGGTGCGCCGGGGACTTCAGCGCGGCCCGCGCTTTTACGGCGGCCGCGCTGATAACTCGAGTCCCCGGCTTTTGCGGCCTGCTTCCGTTCGTTCCCGCCCCCGGACCTGCCAGTCAGGAGAGGGGCGGGACGCTGGCCACGTCTAGGAATCGGTCACGCCGGCCGCTGGGACTGCGGCGCGGCTGGCACTTGTGGTGCGCCGGGGACTTCAGCGCGGCCCGCGCTTTTACGGCGGCCGCGCTGATAACTCGAGTCCCCGGCTTTTGCGGCCTGCTTCCGTTCGTTCCCGCCCCCAGACCTGCCAGTCAGGAGAGGGGCGGGACGCTGGCCAGTGCATCAGCGCCGAGGGCTGGAGTCGTTTTTACATACTCCAGCCCTCACAATCGGCACAGAGGGGACACTGTTTCCCGCACTTTTGTTTGGGAACTCCCACGGACCGCCCCTCTCCACAGACGCCGGCAGCCATTCCTGCTGACACGCTGAGCTGCAGAGGGGAGCCGGGGAGACCCAGACAAGGAAAGCAGAGCGTCCACCATATCCGCAGTTCACATCCCAGGCGTGGAAAACTGGGAAGCAGACTTTCTCAGTCGCCAGGGCATGGACGCAGGAGAATGGTCCCTTCACCCGGACGTGTTTCAGCAGATCTGTTGCCGCTGGGGGACGCCGGACGTCGATCTGATGGCGTCACGGCACAACAACAAGGTCCCAGTTTTCGTGGCACGGTCTCACGATCACCGAGCACTGGCGGCAGACGCCTTGGTTCAGGATTGGTCGCAATTCCGACTCCCCTATGTGTTCCCACCTCTAGCATTGTTACCCAGAGTTCTCCGGAAAATCAGGTCCGACTGCCATCGAGCCATACTCGTCGCTCCAGATTGGCCAAGAAGGTCGTGGTACCCGGATCTGTGGCATCTCACGGTAGGCCAACCGTGGACACTACCAGACCGTCCAGATTTGCTGTCTCAAGGGCCGTTTTTCCATCTGAATTCTGCGGCCCTGAACCTGACTGTGTGGCCATTGAGTCCTGGATCCTAGCGGCCTCAGGTTTATCTCATGAGGTTGTTGCCACAATGAGACAGGCTAGAAAACCATCCTCAGCTAAGATCTATCACAGAACGTGGAAGATATTCTTAGCGTGGTGCTTGGCTCAAGGGTTTTCTCCCTGGCCATTTGCATTGCCAATTTTTCTTTCCTTCCTGCAGTCTGGGTTGGAAAAAGGTTTGTCGCTTAGCTCTCTTAAGGGTCAAGTCTCCGCGCTATCCGTATTCTTTCAGAAGCGCTTGGCACGGCTTTCTAAAGTACGCACGTTTCTCCAAGGAGTTTGTCATATCGTTCCTCCTTACAGACGGCCATTGGAACCCTGGGATCTGAACAAGGTTCTCATTGCTCTCCAGAAGCCGCCTTTCGAGCCTTTGAAAGAGGTTCCCCTTTCTCTGCTTTCACAAAAGGTAGTTTTTCTTGTGGCGGTCACGTCTCTTCGAAGAGTGTCCGAGCTAGCGGCGTTATCTTGCAAATCTCCCTTCCTGGTGTTTCACCAAGACAAGGTAGTACTGCGTCCAATTCCAGAGTTTTCTCCCAAGGTGGTTTCTTCCTTTCATCTCAATCAGGATATCACTTTGCCATCTTTGTGTCCGCATCCAGTTCACCAATTTGAAAAGGGTTTACATCTGTTGGACCTGGTGAGAGCACTCAGGATTTACATTTCTCGCACGGCGGCTCTACGCCGTTCTGATGCGCTCTTTGTCCTAGTCGCTGGTCAGCATAAGGGATCGCAAGCTTCCAAATCCACCCTGGCGCGGTGGATCAAGGAACCAATTCTTCACACATACCGTTCTGCTGGGCTTCCGATTCCATCTGGACTGACGGCCCATTCTACCAGAGCCGTGGGTGCGTCCTGGGCATTGCGGCATCAGGCTACGGCTCAGCAAGTGTGCCAAGCGGCTACCTGGTCGAGTCTGCACACGTTTACCAAACACTATCAAGTGCATACCTACGCTTCGGCAGATGCCAGCCTAGGTAGACAGGTCCTTCAGGCGGCGGTGGCCCACCTGTAGGAAGAGGCTGTCTGACAGCCCGTTCATGTGGTATCTTTTTACCCACCCAGGGACTGCTTTTGGACGTCCCACTGTCTGGGTCTCCCAATTAGGAGCGAAAAAGAAGGGAATTTTGTTTACTTACCGTAAATTCCTTTTCTTCTAGCTCCAATTGGGAGACCCAGCACCCGCCCTATTTGTTCTTAGGGTTTCGTTTTTTCGGGTGCACATGTTGTTCATGTTGTTTCTTAAGTTCTCCGATCGTGTTATCGGATTGAATTTGTTTTTGAAACTGTTATTGGCTTTCCTCCTTCTTGCTTTGGTACTAAAACTGAGGAATCTGTACTCCTACGGGAGGGTGTATAGCCAGAAGGGGAGGGGCCTTACACTTTTAAGTGTAGTTCTTTGTGCGGCCTCCAGAGGGCAGTAGCTATACACCCACTGTCTGGGTCTCCCAATTGGAGCTAGAAGAAAAGGAATTTACGGTAAGTAAACAAAATTCCCTTCTTTGCACTTGAAGAGAATTTAGAAGTTTTATGATGTTATACAAGTAGGTGAGGACTAATAAACTTCGCCATCTTTTTTTCCGATTATTATATAACTATTTACATGTGCCTTAGTTCCCATTTTCACTCTACACCATTATTTTTACATTATTTTTCACCTTTTTAATTCTTTCTCCGCGCTCTCCATATACAGGCCAGCCAGCTGGGTGTGTATCGCGCCTTTGTTGACAACTATGAGGTTGCTATGGAAACGGCAGAGAAATGTTGTCAAGCTAACGCTCAGTTTGCTGAAATTTCCGAGGTGAGAAGAGCATTCATCCCTTCAATCTTAAAATAAAATTGTGCAACGTAAAAAAATCATTTTTAGTGAATTTGTGATTTCATGATTACTCTCTTGCTATCTGCTGTGCAGTTTTAAAGGGGTTTTGCCATAACTGACACCTATTAGCTACTCGCAGGATAAGGGATAATGTTTGATTATTGTGGGAGCAACTATTGGAGACCACCTCGCTCGCTAGAACGGGGATCCCGAACCCTATCTTTCCACATCTTTGGACGACTGCAGAGACAAGGAGTTTGAACCAGGCAGTCCTCGAATTTCACTCCTTCGTACTTCTCCTTACTGTGCAATAGGGGGCTATGGAGTGGCTCTGAAGTCCGCTACCCCCTCTACCTTCATTCTAGTGACTGGTCAGGAAACCATTGGTGGTGACCCCAGCTATGAAACTTTTATCAACACTATTGTAGATATGTCTCATTGTAGCAAAAACCTTATGGTAAAATCAGGACATCCTAACATGCACTTGATCATCTTGTATGAAATTCATCTTTCACAAGAATAGAGGGTACTCCCGACCGTCCTTTGATGTTATTGTCTATCCTTGTACAATGATTTATGAAAGTATTCACCCCCTTGGCTTTTTACCTATTTTGTTACATTACAACCTGTGTTTAATTATTTTTGTAGTCCGATTTTGTGTTTTATACATTAGCACTAAGTAGACTAAGTTGGCGAAGCTAACTGAGAAAAATATAGGCAAAAATTAGATATATGGGATAACTAAATAAAAATTGCCATGTGTATATGTATTCACCACTTTTGCTATGAAGCCCCCCCCTCCTCCCCCAAAAGCTTTTACTTACAGACAAAATTAGAAGGGCTCATTTTGATTTTGACAAAAGACATGTGGGAGACTCCCCAAATATATGGAAGAAGATGTTGTGGTCAGATGAGACCAAACTTGAACTTTTTGGTGACCAGGTAAACGCTATGTCTAACGCCAAAACAACACAGATCATCACCCCAAGAATACCATCCCCACAGTGAAACATGGTGGTGGCAGCATCATGCTGTGGTGATGTTTTTCGGTAGCAGGGACAAGGAAAATGGTTCGAGTCAAGGGAAGATGAATGGTGAAAAATACAGGGATATTCTTGAGCAAAACTTGATTGTCAATTATTTGAGACTAGAATGGAGTTTCACCTTCCAACAAGATGATGACCCAAAGCATACAGCTAAAGCAACACTCGAGTGGTTTAAGGGGAAACGTGTAAATGTATTGGAGTGGCCTAGTCAAAATGCAGACCTTAATTCAATTGAGAATCTGTGACCAGAACTTCAAGATTGCTGTACACCAGAGGAAACCATCTATCTTGAAGGAGCTAGAGCAGTTTTTCCTTGAGGAATGGGCAAAAATCCCAGTGGCGAGATGTGGAAAGCTCATAGAGACTTATCCAAATCGATTTGAAGCTGTAATTGCCAAACGGAGGCTCTACAAAGTACTGACTTTAGGGGGAGTGAATAGTTATACACACTGAAGTTTTCAGTTACTTTGTCCTATTTGTTGTTTGCGTCACAATAAAAAGAAAACCAAATGGCCACAGTTGTAGGTATGTTTACATAATCCGATACAAACCCGTAAAAAAAACATTGAAATTTCAGGTTGTGATGTAGCAAAACCATGAAAATTGCAAAGGGGTGAATACTTTTGGAAGGCACTATAAACAAAATCATTTATTTAGGAGCCTTATTGGACCACAGTATGCATGCTAGATTTCCACTTGACTACTTATGGCTCGAAGAGTGTCTGTCTGTGCTTAGGAACCTCTACATGTATTCTGTGTGCAATCAAGTCTAAATAAACATTAATTTTCCAAGTAATTTTGGTTCACATTTGCTCTTAATTCAGCCATGTACAGAGATTTTCTGTTTTTATTAAATCCAGGATGGAACTTAAATGAAATAAAAGTATCCTGAATATCATGCCATTTTTATTTCTAGAATTTAAGAGCCAGAAGCACACGTGAGTCCAAGGAGCAGCCAGCTAAAACCTCCCTGGAGGGTGAGTTATTGCACTTGTAAAGGGTTTGGGATGGGCTGGTTGGCATTGTTAGGGCAGGACATTTTGGGATTTTCAGACACAAACTTATAATGGCCAAAGTGGTGTTGACAGGAATGCTGGAATATTGGATAGTCCTGGGTGTGTCATCCTGTTTTATGCTGTAATGGTAAAGTGTGCCACCCTGTCTGTTCTTTGTAGCTCTGCTGTATAAGCCAGTGGATCGTGTGACACGCAGCACACTAGTTCTACATGTGAGTGATTTTATATTATATACCACTATATCTTATATAATCTCATTATACAACTTTACAATGATGCATCCCTCATTGGGTATCCCCCAGTGGCTTTTGTCTAAAAAAGAGGACCTTTCACAAAATTTTCCATGTTGAATATGAAACCCGATAAAATAGTGGCTGTAGATTATTTATTTATTTATATTATATATATATATATATATATATATATATATATATATATATATATATATATATATATATATATATATATATATATATATATAATTATTTATATTTCGCCTCCCCAGTGCAGAGATATTAGCAATCAAAATATTGGGACCCTGATCAGTCTTCCTCTGCACTACGTTGCTCTCATATTAAATAGCCGGAACCAGCTGACGGATTCCTTTTAAGTCCAGATGCATGTTAGGCTAGTTTCACACTTGCGTTGAACGGCATCCGTTGCATTGCGTTGTGTAACGGATGCGTTGCATATAATGGCACAGCGGATGCACCGGATCGTACAAAACGGAAAGCTTTTTTTGAATTTTTTTTTTTTCTTCTTTACAGTTTTACCGGCAGCAGACTATTGTGAATGATCAGCTGATCACCCAGCGGCCGGGCCCTCAGCTGAGCGCTCTCACATGCTGGCTGCCGGGCGCTCAGCTGAACGTTCGGCCACCGAGAGACAAAATAAAGTTTCTGTGATAAAAGAAAAAAGATGAGCATGCGCAGTGAAAAATGGAGGATTCCACTGCTCAAAAAAGTTACATGCTGCGTTCCTTCTGCCCGGCGGAAGCAACGCAGCGTCGGCCAGCGGAAGCAACGCAGGTACTTTTGGTACAATTCGTGATCCATACAAGTCTGGGAAACAGCGGAATCCGTTAACGGATTCCGCTGTTTTCCAAAAGGGCGGATTGTGACTGAAGGTAATTAACGCAAGTGTGAAAGTACTCTTATCAGACAGTTGTCGCTGTCGGGTGTTCTTCTCCCTGTATGATGCCGACCAATCCTAAGCAGGCAGCAACGCTCAAAGAAAAAAAAATAATGGCCCACCTTAGCTTAGAGCAAGTTTTTCAGTGTGTGAGATGTAATGATACAGCTCTAGCCTCCTACATGAGTCAATGTGGGGGAGGGGGCAGTGCCGCTCATCTTTTCATAGCATGGTCACTTCTGCTGTACTGCCCCTCCCCCCACTCTGGCTGTTCAAAGTGTCAGGAAATCACACTTATGTGATTAGGGCAACTTGTAATCCGTCTTTAGTGAGCTCAGAGTAGGGTACCATTATATCTCACACAGGAGTAGTCCAGAACAGGCAGGTTACTCCTGTGTGACACATATGATACTCTGCTGTGGTGTTACCGCAGATTTATTACAAATTGCTCTGAGCACAGCATACTTAACCCCTTTACCACCCAGCCTGTTTTCACCTTCCTGACCATACCAATTGTTTCAATTCTGACCAGTGTCACTTTGAGGTTATAACTCTGGAACACTTTAATAAATCTCAGTGATTCTCAGACTATTTTTTTCATGACATATTGTACTGCATGTTAGTGGTAAGTTTATCACTATTTTTAGTGTTTATTTGTAAAAATATCAAATTTATCAAAAATGTTGAAAATATCGCAATTTTTAAACTTTTAATTTTTGGGCCCTGAAACCAGAGAGTTATGTTATGCAAAATAATTAACCCCTTCTCAACCGTGGGCAGTAAAGTTACGTCCTATTTTGATGTGACTTAACACCCAGAGATGTAACTTTACTGCCTAAAATTCATTTGATTGCCGTGTCCATAGCAATTGCTTTCAAATGATGCCACCTGGTGTTTCTTACAGCAGGAGGCCTTTGCTTGACCGCATCGCCACGCCCCAACCACGATCGGTGTGATTGGCTGTCCAATCACAGCAATCGCACTGTTTCACGCAAAATAAATTACTAAAATAGTGCGATCCAGCTATAATCTGTGCTACAGAAGCACTGACCATTGGTTGTAGGCCAGCAAACACTGCACCCCCCCTGTTGTGAATGTCATCTGAGTGGGTGCTGGTGTGGAGCTCCCTCTGGTGGTCAGGAATGGTAATGAAGCAGAGTTTGAATCTGTGATTCAGAAAGGTGATGGAATTAATTGGGAATCCAGTAAATCCTATTGCAGATCAGCCTAGTTTATTTAGGAGAGCATTTTGTGTCTGGCGGTCGCCGGTGATAGATGTTCCTGCCTGCTTCTGAAGATGGCTGGGAGTTTTCCCTTCTGGTTTTCCCATTTATTTGGTGCCTGAATCTACTCCAGATAAGATTACTGTTTCTGTGCTTAATTGCTGGATTTGTACTTGAGTCTTTTTGCATATTCCATTTAGTTCTGCGTTTGGTTTCTTCTATGTGAGGATCTGTCTTTCTGCTTTTGTGAGCAGGGCAGTTCTTCCAGCAAGAAAGGAGCTTGCTTTTGGATTATTTGCACTTTAGAATATTATTTTTCTTCTGTGATTATTAATGGGATTGTTCGTGATCGTCCACGGTTTAAAGTTTTGTTTGTTTGTTTTTTTTTTTTTGTTTTTGTTTTTTTTAAAAAAAAAGAGAAAAAAAAGAAAAAACCCAAATACTTTAAACCGTAAACGATCACGAAAAATCCCATTTATAAGGAAAAAACAAAACCACAAGAGTGGTTGGAAACTGAGCTGACCGCAATCCCCTATCTATCAGACAACACTAAAAGTGGCGGTGGGATGTTTCTAACACACCTAGACACCTCGTCACTGCCTGAGAAACTTGCTAAATCTCAAAGATAGAAATGAGGAATCCTAACTTGCCTCTGAGCAGTCCCCAAATAAACAGCAAGCCCCCAACATGCAACAACGATGATGTAAGAAAACACAATACTCAGAAAATATAGATCAGCAAAGGTGAGGCCCGACTTACTAGATAGAACAGGACAGATAACTGATTGCGGCCAGCAAAAAACCCTGTGGGGGGGGTCACATGTGGGGGGGGTTTCCACTATTTCCACAGTTTAGGCTCATCAGGGACTCTTCAAACGCAACATGGCATCCGCTAATGATGCCAGCTAATTTTGGTTTCAAACATTCAAATGGCGCTCCTTTCCTTCTGAGTCCCACTATGCGCCCAAACAATTGACTTCTACCACATATGTGTTATCTGCGTACTTAGGAGAAATTGCACAATTAATTTTATGGTGCATTTTTTCCTGATAACTTTGTGAAAAACAGCTATCTGGTTGAAGTAACAGTTTTTTGTTGAAGTTTTTTTTTCCTTATTTTCACGGCTCAATGTTTTAAACTTTTGTGAAGCCCCTGGTACTTCAAGGGGCTGACCATTAGATAAAAAAATTCCTTGAGGGGTCTAGTTTCCAAAATGAGGTCACTTGTGGGGGAGCTCCATTGTTTAGTCACTTCGGGGGGTCTCCAAACCCGACATGGTGCCGCTAATGAATCCAGCTAATTTTGCTTTCAAAAATTCGAATGACACTCTTTCCGTTCCAAGCCTTGCCATGCGCCTAAACAATTGATTTCCACCACATATATCGGCGTACTCAGGAGAAATTGCACCATAAATTTTATGATGCATTTTTTTCCTGATAGCCTTGTGAAAATGCTAAATTTTATGACTACGTTAATTTTTGTGTTAAAAAAAAAATTACATTTTTCATTTTTTCCTTCCACATTTTTTTGGTTCCTGTGAAACACTTAAAGGGTTAATAAACTTGGATGTGGTTTTGAGCAGTGTGAGGGGTGCAGTTTTTGGAGTGGTCTCACTTTTGGGTACTTTCTGTCACCTAAGCCTCTCAAATTCACTTCAAATGTGATGTGGCCCCTTTAAAATGTTTTTGTAAATTGTTGGGAAAAATTAGAAATTGCTGATGAACTTTTAACCGCTCTAAATTCCTAACCAAAAATGTTTCAAAAATGGTGCTGATAGAAAGTAGAAATGTGGTGAATGTTATTTATTAACCCCTTCACCCCCGGCCACTAAAACACCCTAATGACCGGGCCATTTTTGCAATGGTTTTGTAAATTTTGTTGGAAAAAATGAGAAATTGCTGATAAACTTTGATCCCTTCCAACTTCCTAACAAAATAAAATTTTGTTTAAAAATTTGCACTGGTGTAAAGTAGAGATGAGGGAAATGTTATTTAGTAACTATTGTGTGACATATCTCTCGGATTTATGGGCATAAAATTTTCAGTTTGAAAATTGCGAAATTTTCTCCAAATTTCCGAAAAGTTCACAAATAAACGCAAAAAATATCGGACCAAATTTACCACTATCGTGAAGAACAATATGTCACGAAAAAACCTTCTCAGAATCACCGGGATCCGTTGAAGCGTTCCA
The DNA here is from genome assembly GCF_048569485.1 of Anomaloglossus baeobatrachus. Lineage (NCBI taxonomy): Eukaryota > Metazoa > Chordata > Amphibia > Anura > Aromobatidae > Anomaloglossus > Anomaloglossus baeobatrachus. The sequence continues at coordinate 698,126,770 of NC_134353.1, forward strand.
GAGTTATAACCTGTCAAAGTGACACTGCTCAGAATTGCAAAAAATGGCCCGGTCATTAGGGTGTTTTAGTGGCCGGGGGTGAATTAATAACCATTTCCCACTTGTCTACTTTACATCAGCACCAATTTTTTTGAAACATCATTTTTTTTTTGTTAGGAAGTTAGAAGGGGTCAAAGTTTATCAGCAATTTCTCCTTTTTCAAACTAAATTTACAAAACCATTTTTTAGGGACCACATCACATTTGAAGTGATTTTGAGACGTTTGAAACAGAAAATACCCAAAAGTGACCCCATTCTAAAAACTGCACCCCTCAAACTGCTCTAATTAACATCCAATAAGTTTATTAACCCTTTAGGTGCTTCACAGGAACTAAAGCAATGCAGAAGGAAAAAATTAAAATGTTACTTTTTACAATAAAAAAGTTGCTTTAACCCCAAATGGTTTCATTTTTACAAGGGTAACAATAGAAAATAGACCATACAATTTATTGTGCAATTTCTCCTGAGTACAGGGATACTACATATGTGGTGGAAAACTACTGTTTGGGTGTACGGATCAGAAGGGAAGGAGCACTTTGAATTTTGTTGGAATATTTTGGGCGTCCCATATCATATTGTCAGAGCCCCTGAGGTGCCAGAGAAGCAAAACCCCCCTTAAGCAAGCCCATTCTTCAATCCATTCATCTAGCGGTTCAGTAAGCATTATTTTACATAATTTTATACCACTGGGCAGTGAAGAAAGAATTTAAACTTTTTTTTTTTTTTTAGCGCCAAGTTTTTAATTTTTATAAAGGCTAATAAGGAACAAATGGACCATACAGTTTGTAGTGTAACTTTTCCTGAGTGCGCCAAACCCTTAATGTAATTGGAGTCAAATACAGTGAATGTAGCAAAATTAAAAATTGCAAATAAGCCCTTGTAATGCCCAGTACATTGCAGTGCCTGTACACTGTGCCCAGGTTTTGCTTCTGGAGACACACACCCTATAAATTAAGTGGCTCTCCTCACTACAAAATTATAAGAAAAACTCCTAAAAATACAATTTTTATTTATATTCAGTATTAAAAAGGGAAGATTCCCAACATTTACCGTATTTTTCGCTTTATAAGACGCACTTTTCCTCCCCAAATTTTGGGAGGAAAATGGGGGGTGCGTCTTATAAAGCGGTAGCGGGGGGGGGGGGTCCTGTCTGAAGCGATCGGGCGGGTGCCTGTGGCTGCATGCAAGCGGCCGGGTACCTGTACTTGCATGCAGCGGCAGCCGGGTACCCGTGGCTGTGTGCGGGCGGCAGCGGGTGCTGTGTGGGGTCGGCAGCCAGGTACCTGTGCTTGCATGCGGTGGCAGACGGGTACCCATGGCTGTGTGCGGGCGGCAGCCGGGTGCTGTGTGCGAGCGGCAGTCGGGTGACCGTGCAGGTACCCGGCTGCCGCCCTCACACAGTCACCCATCTGCCGCCCGCACACAGCCATGGGTACCCGGCTGCCACCGCACGCAAGCACAGGTACCCGGCGGCTTGTACGCAGAGTGGGCGGGCAGCCTGCTGGCTGCCACTCTGTGCATGCGGGGCGGGCGGCTGTGCAGCTTACCAGTTGTCCGCGGTCCCACTTTCAAATGATGGCGCCGGTGGAGCTCTTGGATGAGAGCTCCATCTGCGCACGCGCTGCTCCGGGAGTCAGCGCGTGCGCAGATGGAGCCCTTGGATGAGAGCTCCATCTGCGCATGCGTCGCTCCGGGCGCCATTACTTGAATCGGGACCGCGGACACACTCCACCACTGAGCCGTCGCCGCCGCTCCCACCACTGAGCCGCCGCCGCCGCCGCTGCCACCACTGAACCGGGACCGCGGACACACGCCACCACTGAGCAGTCCCTGCCGCTGCCACCACTGAGCAGTTGCCGCCGCTCCCACCACTGAGCCGCCGCCGCCGCCGCTGCCACCACTGAACCGGGACCGCGGACACTCACTGCACCGGCCTGCTGCACGGCTCTCATGCCACGGCTGCTGCCGCCACCACGGACCCCACGGATCCTGCCACCGCGGACACCACCGCGCCTGCAACCACGGACGCCACGGCACCTGCAACCACGGACCCCGCTGCCACTGACCTGCCGCGCCTGCCAGCACAACCTGTGCCTCCTGTGACCCGCTTCACCACCACTGCTGCCCCCCTCCGGTAAGAGAACATCGGAGTATAAGACGGACCCCATTTTTCTTTTTTTTACCTTTTTTTATGTCTAAGTTTGGGGTGCGTCTTATATTCCGGTGCGTCTTATAAAGCGAAAAATACGGTATATCAATATTAAAAATAGAAACCAGATATCCAAGGGTACAAGGGAGGGGCCTGGCCCTTATAGCGCCCTAAGCTCGCCCCTTCCTTTCCGCGGAGGTTGGCACCCTATAACCTGCGCACTTGGCGCCCCCGCTCAACGAAGACTGTCCCTATAGGCCCTAACCAGACCCTAACAGATATAAGGTGACAGTTTAACAAGGACAATTACAGAGCTGAACCAAACCAAGTCCAATATAGATAATACCAATATAGTATACCCAATATAATTCAATTGGGAAATAATAGGGTACAATGACCCAAGAAAACCACCCAGTTGGATAAAAGCGGCTCCTATCAGAAACCACCCGACGCGTTTCCCCTCATCTATCTGAGGTTCTTCAGGAGTGGAATGAAGGTTAGTTCAAAAAGACAACAGATATGCAATAGTAAATGCTGGTAGTCCCATGCAAAACTAAGAAGCCAGTAGTCCCTGAATCTGTATAATCCCAATATCTCTAAACAAAATCCAGTAGCTAAAGGGCCTAAACAGTCCCAGATCTTTGTCACCCATCTGGGTAACTGGGATTAGCCAGGTTATTTATGCATATAGTGATGGGAATAGATTCAAATGGGAATAGATTGGTCTGGGAGGGAGGCGTCACTGGCAGTATGAGCCTCCCTGTTTGCGTGTCAAACTGGGATGCATGCATTGCGCAGGCGCGGGTACCTTCATTGGTGAGCCCGCTCACGTGACCGCAGCCTGCTAGGCTCCATGAGATGCAATGACGTGGGAATAGGCGCTAGCTTGTACGCATGCGCGGGATCGCGTCATCGGGAATCCCCGGTCACGTGACCGCTGCACGCGAGGATACGGAAGTGGTGCTCTCTGATACACGCACCCCGCTGGAACATGTGTTCCTTTGATTTCCATCTCCTAAGGGGCTGATCTTGTTTAACCACAGGTGAGAACGCTTAGAATACACCTTATAAGTTGGTGTGCTTTTTGTGGGGGTTTCCTCTGCCCCCTAAACCTGCACCTTGTCACTGTGTCTGCATCTGAACTGGAGGGTGATGACTTGAGGAGCTCACTGACTGCTTCGATGTGGTTATTGGACTAGTTTATTATCCAAGGAGTCCTGTGAGGATCGTCTCTATCGTATGCTTACTGAGGCCTGAGATAAGTGGCTAATTTTGTGTACCCTAATGAGTGGCTGCTTTTCATCCCTTTGAATCTATTCCCATCACTATATGCATAAATAACCTGGCTAATCCCTGTTACCCAGATGGGTGACGGAGATCTGGGACTGTTTTTTTAGGCCCTTTAGCTACTGGATTTAGTTTAGAGATATTGGGATTATACAGATTCAGGGACTACTGGCTTCTTAGTTTTGCATGGGACTACCAGCATTTACTATTGCATATCTGTTTGTCTTTTTGAACTAACCTTCATTCCACTCCTGAAGAACCTCAGATAGATGAGGGGAAACGCTTCGGGTGGTTTCTGATAGGAGCCGCTTTTATCCAACTGGGTGGTTTTCTTGGGTCATTGTACCCTATTATTTCCCAATTGAATTATATTGGGTATAATATATTGGTATTATCTATATTGGACTTGGTTTGGTTCAGCTCTGTAATTGTCCTTGTTAAACTGTCACCTTATATCTGTTAGGGTCTGGTTAGGGCCTATAGGGACAGTCTTCGTTGAGCGGGGGCGCCAAGTGCGCAGGTTATAGGGTGCCAACCTCCGCGGCAAGGAAGGGGCAAGCTTAGGGCGCTATGAGGGCCAGGCCCCTCCCTTGTACCCTTGGATATCTGGTTTCTATTTTTAATATTGATATAAATGTTGGGAATCTTCCCTTTTTAATACTGAATATAAATAAAAATTGTATTTTTAGGAGTTTTTTCTATAATTTTGCATTAATGTACTTCTAAATTGACTGGCTCAGCTCTCCTCACTACAACAATGCCAAACATGTGGACGTTAACTGTGGTTTAGACAAATTGTGGTGCTCAGAAGGGAGGGGGGCATTTGGATTTTGGAGCACAGATTTTTAGCACTTTTCAAGAGCATTTGTGCTACTAGTACCGTGGAAGCCATCTATATTTCCACTAATAGATGACGGACCTGAGTGGGGTCTTGTTTTTATTGTGGGTTGAGTTGAATGCTATTTGGTGGCAACTTGTGGTACCGAACATTTTGGATCCGTTCACATTTATTTTGTGCTCTATGGGTTTCCATCTACATCTCCAAAATACATGATTCAGGTGAAATCCTCAACGGATCCATTCACTCATGAGGCAGCAGAGTTACTCCGGACTCTGTTTGGACTCTGTTCAGCGGTGTCTCTCTTTTCAAAGGTGCACAAAACTGTTTACCGCACTTTTGTGCATGCCTAAAGAGACATAAAATATTGGACACTGTCGGACCACAGGCCAGGTGGGAGTTCAAAGTGACTCCCTCTGCCTCATTACAGTGAATTTTCCTTGGGAATTTTGTCTGATTCACTTTTTTTTTTTTTTTTCAGAGATTTACACATAATCTCTGGTGTAAACGGTCAGCATAGAGCGCAGGATAAATTCGATGTTTAGGAATCAGAATCAACAAATCAACTGCAGCTGAAGAATTGGCTTTATTTATTGTTTATGCCATTCACCTTATGGTGTAAGTGATAAGGCGGATTTATTCCTCTGATCAGTACGATTACAGCAATACCAGATTTGGATACAGTGCTTACAAGTAGTATTCAACCCCCTGCAGATTTAGCAGGTTTACACATTTGGAATTAACTTGGCATTGTGACATTTGGACTGTAGATCAGCCTGGAAGTGTGAAATGCACTGCAGCAAAAAAGAATGTTATTTCTTTATTTTTTTTTTTAAACTGAGAAAAGTTTATTCAGAGGGTCATTTATTATTCAACCCCTCAAACCACCAGAATTCTGTTTGGTTCCCCTAAAGTATTAAGAAGTATTTCAGGCACAAAGAACAATGAGCTTCACATGTTTGGATTAATTATCTATTTTTCCAGCCTTTTCTGACTAATTAAGACCCTCCCGAAACTTGTGAACAGCACTCATACATGGTCAACATGGGAAATACAAAGGAGCATTCCAAGGCCATCAGAGACAAGATCGTGGAGGGTCACAAGGCTGGCAAGGGGTACAAAACCCTTTCCAAGGAGTTGGGCCTACCTGTCCCCACTGTTGGGAGCATCATCCGGAAGTGGAAGGCTTATGGAACTACTGTTAGCCTTCCACGGCCTGGACAGCCTTTGAAAGTTTCCTCCCAAGCCGAGGCCAGGCTTGTCCGAAGAGTCAAGGCTAACCCAAGGACAACAAGGAAGGAGCTCCGGGAAAATCTCATGGCAGTGGGGACATTGGTTTCAGTCAATACCATAAGTAACGTACTCCACCGCAATGGTCTCCGTTCCAGACGAGCCCGTAAGGTACCTTTACTTTCAAAGCGTCATGTCAAGGCTCGTCTACAGTTTGCTCATGATCACTTGGAGGACTCTGAGACAGACTGGTTCAAGGTTCTCTGGTCTGATGAGACCAAGATCGAGATCTTTGGTGCCAACCACACACGTGACGTTTGGAGACTGGATGGCACTGCATACGACCCCAAGAATACCATCCCAACAGTCAAGCATGGTGGTGGCAGCATCATGCTGTGGGGCTGTTTCTCAGCCAAGGGGCCTGGCCATCTGGTCCGCATCCATGGGAAGATGGATAGCACGGCCTACCTGGAGATTTTGGCCAAGAACCTCCGCTCCTCCATCAAGGATCTTAAGATGGGTCGTCATTTCATCTTCCAACAAGACAACGACCCAAAGCACACAGCCAAGAAAACCAAGGCCTGGTTCAAGAGGGAAAAAATCAAGGTGTTGCAGTGGCCTAGTCAGTCTCCTGACCTTAACCCAATTGAAAACTTGTGGAAGGAGCTCACGATTAAAGTCCACATGAGACACCCAAAGAACCTAGATAACTTGGAGAAGATCTGCATGGAGGAGTGGGCCAAGATAACTCCAGAGACCTATGCCGGCCTGATCAGGTCTTATAAAAGACGATTATTAGCTGTAATTGCAAACAAGGGTTATTCCACAAAATATTAAACCTAGGGGTTGAATAATAATTGACTCACACTTTTATGTTGAAAATTTATTAAAATTTAACTGAGCAACATAACTTTTTGGTTTGTAAGATTTATGCATCTGTTAATAAATCCTGCTCTTGTTTGAAGTATGCAGGCTCTAACTTATTTGCATCTTATCAAACCTGCTAAATCTGCAGGGGGTTGAATACTACTTGTAGGCACTGTAGTGTTGTTTGTTTTGTTCTGTTTTTAGTCCTGTAGTTTTCTTTTTTTTATTTATTTATTTTGCAGCCGACAGTCATGTTAGGGATTGTTTTCTGCGGGATGAGTTGGAGTTTGTTGGTATCATTTTGGGTCACATAATTTTTGCTTTTTTTATTTCGTGTTTTTTTGAAAATTGAGAAAAAACAGCAATTCAGGGATTATTTTTTTTTTTATTATTCATTTTTTTTTCATCGTACAAGGAAGAACACTAGAGTAAAAACTCTGATAACACCGTGCCCTTGGACTTAATAAAAAATTAACTCGTTAGAGGCCAAATTCTTTGATTGCTAACATCCGCTCAACGGAGAGGCAAAATTTAAAACAACAAAATACAAACATTTATTTTGCTATGCAGCCGCTATTCTATCCTGTGTACAGTTCAACATGAAAAATTTGGTGAAAGGTCCTGTAAAGCGCTAATAGTTTTTACATTCCAACCTACCATGTAGATCCATGTGTGCATGTTGAGTATTTGGTGGATTTTTGCTTCAGTATTTGTGGCCAAAACCAGAAGTTGAACAATAAGAGGAAAAGTAGAATAGAAATAAGGACATCACTTCTGCCTCATTCCTGGTTTTGGCTTAAGAATACAGAGAGAAAAAACTCATCAAATCCTCAACGTGTGCACGTAGCTTTAGGCGACACAAATTGATACTTTGTGATTTCTGAATGACTTCATTGCTTGTAGGATTTACTGAAGCATACACCCATTGGGCATCCAGACTACCCTCTACTTCAAGATGCACTACGAATTTCCCAAAATTTCTTATCTAGCATCAATGAGGAGATCACCCCACGTCGGCAGTCAATGACTGTCCAAAAAGGAGAAGTAAGTGGCAGCTGTAAAGGACAGAGTATTGAGAGTTGGAAATTACTTTCCCTGCGCATTTATATATTAGTTACAATTTTGCCTTTTAACCCTTTGATAAAGGAATTTCTGCACTTTCTTTGTCCTCCCGTTCTATCAAGAGACATAACTTTTTTATTTTTCCATCAATATAGCCATATGAGGGCTTTGTTTTGCGAGACGAGTTGAAGTTTAGAATGACATTATTCATTTTACAGTATCATGTACTGAAAATTGGTAGTAATGTTCCAAGTGGGGTGAAATTGTGAACAAACTGAAATGCTGCCATTTGTTTTGGGTTTTGGGGGGGGCTTTTGTTTTTACAAAATTCACTGAGCAGTAAAAATAACATAGCAACATGTTTCTTCATGTCAGTACAATTACTGAGATACCAAACTTGTATAGTTTTATTTTAAATTTTGGCAGTGAAAAAAATTCTGAAATTGTGAAATTTGTGAAAAATAAAAATCCCGTTTGTTTTGGGTCAGCATTTTCTGAGATCCATAAAAAAATATTTGCCCATGGAGCTGTGTAAGGGCAGTTTTTTTTTGCTCGCTAAGCTGTACTTTTCATTGATACCATATTGGATTACATACAACATATTGATCTTTTACTTTTCACCAATCACTATATATTATTGGGTAAGCGTATCAGAGACTGCACTGTTTGAAATGCCTCTGTCAGTGATTGACAACGACACTTAAATAGTTAAACAGCAGCGATCGTGGCTAGCTCTGATCTCTGTTGATACAGACAGATGCTGGTTATGTATTCCAGCCGGCATCTGAGCTGTATTTAGTGGGCTGAGCCTGCTCCATGCATGTGCACCCTGACCATAACGTACAAGTACGGTATGGTGCACGAGGTTTATCCTCTTTTTGTAAGGCTACACTTCCCAGTTTTGTAGTAATATGGTATATGATACTAAGCTGCTAAATATGACATTTGAAAACTTCTTTCTCATATAGCCCTTATAGTTTGAATAAAACCTAATATATGAACATTATAAAAAAAATTAATAAATGGTGGTCCATTTATTTTACTTTTCAGTCCGGACACACCACCATTAAAGCAGCCAGGATTCCTTCATATTTACCCTGATCCTTCTCTCAATAATGTAACTTTCAGCTACAATCTCTCTACCTTCTTTGTTTTCAGTTTTTTACTTATTGCTCCAGTCTAATAATGATTCCATTATGTTTAGACCTGTAGATTAGTTGACTTGTTAAAAGTATAGTGTAGAGAACTGTAGACCCAAATAAGCAAAAATCTTACTTCTGTCACGGCTGATGATACTGGTGACCCACATTATAATACAGCGCCTATCGCCTGATGGATAAACCTAAATTCTGGAGCAATTTACTGCTTATTATAGACTTGAGCAGATACATTATCTAGTACCTATTTTCTTCTTTAACAGCATCGACAGCTTTTGAAGGACAGCTTCATGGTGGAGCTGGTTGAAGGAGCTCGAAAGCTGCGTCATGTCTTTCTTTTCACTGATCTTCTTCTTTGTGCAAAGTTAAAGAAGCAGTTAGGAGGGTACGAGTATATTGTCAGTTTACATTTTTCTTTTTTTGACTTTTTTCTTTTTAAATTGTCAATGTCTAATAATTTTAATACTTCTAAATACTCAGGAAAAGCCAACAGTATGATTGTAAGTGGTACATTCCTTTTGCGGATCTGACCTTCCAACCTCTGGATGAATCAGAAACCGCGATCAACATTCCTCTAATACAAGATGATGAGCTGGAAATGATCAAAGTTAAAATTTCACAGCTGAAAAGCGATATCCAAAGGGAAAGGGTATGTCTTATTTACTTATACAGGGGGAGTATAAAGTGATATGATAATATAATTAGAAGATGTCTCTTCTCTAGTTTGTAACTTTAAGGCTATGTGCCCACGTAGCGTATTTGCGTGCAGTTACGCTGCGATCTGCAGCGCAGCGTAACTGCATGCGTTCTGCTTCCCCAGCACAATCTATGAAGATTGTGCCTAATCCATGCCCATGTGGCGTATTAGAACACAGCGCTTCGGCTACTGCCGAAGCGCTGCGTTCTTAAAAGCAACATGTCACTTCTTTCATGCGCTTTGGATGTAGCCCCCGCTCTGTCTATGGGAGAGGCTGCATTCAGAGCACATGAAATCGGTTTTCATTACGGACTGTTTCTGCAGCGATTTGAAGCGCACGTGTGCTGTTCAAATCGCTGCAGAAATGTCTGCAGGGACAGAACACAACGTGGGCACATAGCCTTACTATTTATTCCCCTTATCTCTGTGTTTGTAAATATTTAATGTATAATTATACGTTCTGATTGCTAAATTTCCTAATTTTGAGAACCTGAATAATGATGCCTGGGCTAAGCAAGGAAATGCTATAGAAACAGGGGGAAGGTGGCGGAGAGGATTAGCATTTTTTCTTACAGTATTTGAGGGGGCACATTGTGTCTGAACCCCAATGTATTGGGCTGCACACTGTATCTCCACGCCACTGCTAGACACTCTCTTCAAAGATGCGATCCATGATAGACCGTAAATTACATTTCTACACAACATCTAAGGAGTCTTAAATGTTGTGAATATTATTAAATGTTTTATTCTTAAAACAAGGCTACATTGCGACTTTGGCTGTGACTACAGGTTCTTTGGTGCCTCTTCTTTTTTCTTATAGAAGATAATTTATTATTTCTTCGGCGCTCCATTGGGAGACCCAGACGATTGGGTGTATAGCTACTGCCTCCGGAGGCCACACAAAGTATTACACTAAAAAGTGTAAGGCCCCTCCCCTTCTGCATATACACCCCCCGTGGATCACGGGCTGCTTCAGTTTTATGCTTTGTGCGAAGGAGGTCAGACATCCACGCATAGCTCCACTGTTTTTAGTCAGCAGCAGCTGCTGACTATGTCGGATGGAAGAAAAGAGGGCCCATACTAGGGCCCCCAGCATGCTCCCTTCTCACCCCACTTTTGTCGGGTGTTTGTTAAGGTTGAGGTACCCATTGCGGGTACGGAGGCTGGAGCCCACATGCTGTTTTCCTTCCCCATCCCCCCTCAGGGCTCTGGGTGAAGTGGGATCTTACCGGTCTCCAGGCACTGAGACCGGGCTCCATCCACAGACCCGGAGATCCTGCTGGATATGGAGCTGGGTATCGTCAGGGACAGGGCCCTGCTACATTAAGGTACTCTGTGTCCCCGTACACATCGCGCACACACACACCAGCATTGCTGGGAGTGCTAGTGCGCCGGGGACAACAGCGCGGAGCGCTTGTGCTATTATTCACTGCAGCTTAGCTGAGTGAATTTATGTGTTAGAAACTGCCGCGCCGGCCGCTGCGGGGTGTTTTACACTGTGGCGCGGCTGGGACTTGTGGTGCGCCGGGGACTTCCGCGCTGGCCGTGCACATAGGACGGCCGCGCTTATTACTCGAGTCCCCGGCTTTGCGGCCTAGTTTTCGCTTCGTTCCCGCCCCCAGCCCTGCCAGTCAGGGGAGGGGCGGGACGCTGTACAGACAGTCAGCGCCGAGAGCTGGAGTCTGCTTTGCATTCTCCAGCCCCCTTCACTGGACACAGTGGGACGCCAGTTTCCCGCTCTTGTCTGGGGCACGCCCACGGCCCGCCCCTCTTCACAAGACGCCGGCAGCCATTCCTGCACGCAGTCTGGGCTGGAGAAGGGAGACAAGCTCTGGGCAACCAGTCACAGGATTCGGGCGACCACACACCCGCCTTTGGGCGGGCGGTAAGCAGCACCTGAAGTGCTGACCCCACTAATGCCATTTGTACTTTATGCCTAGATGGCTAGACTACAGCAGCAAAAAGCAAGGGTGCTAAGGCACAGGCTTTCTAGGCTGCTTGTATTGCATGTGCTGAAGTGTTCATTTGTACTTTATGCTGGTATGCTATACACTGCACTGTACGGTCGCTATTCTGGGCTATATACTCCTAGATGGCTGGACAACAGCAGCAAAAAAGCAAGGGTGCTAAGGCACAGGCTTTCTATGCTGCTTGTACTGCATGTGCTGAAGTGTTCATTTGTACTTTCTGCTTGTATGCTATACATTGCACTGTACGGTCGCTATTCTTGGCTATATGCTTCTAGATGGCTAGACAACAGCAGCAAAAAAGAAAGGGTGCCAAGGCACAGGCTTTCTATGCTGCTTGTACTGCACGTGATACTGTTCCACACGGCAGGTTCCACTGTCCCCATTGTGTGCAATGCTCCCCTGTAGCACTTGGTCAGCCGGGGTCTCTGCTAGAGGTGGCTAAAGGAACCACCTGTGAACCCTGTCCAGGGACAGGGACGGAGTTGCAGTTTCGGCTGATAGGTCTGTGACTGTGACTCACATCTTAGAGACTTTGCAGTCCAGACGGACCATGGGCAATGTTGATACGCCCTCATTTGGAACAAATCAGTGCTCCGGGGGGGTCCCATGCATCCCAGGGCGCAGGCTCTGACACGGACGACAGTCCCAGACAGTCTAAGCGAGCTCGCTGGGAGCGGCACTCGGCTTCATCACTGGTTAGGGTCCCAGCGGGACTCTCTGTATGATGAGGCAGACGTAGCTGATCAGGACTCTGATCCTGAGACCGCTCTCAATCCGGATACTCCGGATGGTGACGCCATAGTGAATGATCTTCTAGCGTCCATCAAGGGAATGTTGGATATTTCTCCCTCAGCTCCTCCGGTGGAGGAGTCAGCTTCACAGCAGGAGAAATCCCTTTTCAGTATCTCAAGCGTATATTGAGTACTTTTCTGGCCACTCTGACTTCAGAGAAGCAATCCGGAAACACCATGGTCAAGCGCTGGACTTATCCAGATAAGCGTTCTCCAATCGTATTAAGGATACACGTTATCCTTTTTTCTCCCTGACGCGGTCAAGCGCTGGACCCAGTGTCCAAAGGTGGATTCCCCTATCTCCAGGCTTGCGGCTAGATCCATAGTTGCAGTGGAAGATGGGACTTCACTTAAAGATGCCATTGACAGACAGATGGTCCTCTGGTTGAATTCTGTCTATGAAGCTATCGGCGTGTCGGTTGCTCCGGCATTCGCAGCCGTATGGGCATTCCAAGCTATTTCAGCTGGTCTTGCGCACGTGGACACTGTCACATGTACATCTGTGCCGCAGATGGCGTCCTTAACCTCGCAATGTCTGCATTGCGACTTACGCTATTAATGCTGTCCTGCACTCTACGAGCCGTACGTCAGTGGCGTCCGCCAACTCCGTGGTTTTACGCAGAGCCTTGTGGTTGAGGGAATGGAAAGCAGATTCTGCTTCCAAAAAAGTGCTTAACCAGTTTGCCGTTATCTGGTGACAGACTGTTTGGTGAGCGATTGGATGAAATCATTAAACAGTCCAAGGGTAAGGACTCTTCCTTACACCAGCCCAGATCAAACAACACCCAACAGAGGAAGGGACAGTCGAGGTTTCGGTCCTTCCCAGGCTCGGGCAGGTCCCAATTGTCCTCGTCCAAAAGGACTCAAAAAGCTCAGAGAGGCGCAGATTCCTGGCAGGCTCAATCACGCCCAAGGAAGGCAGCCGGAGGAACCGCTACCAAGGCGGTTTCCTCATGACGTTCAGCTCTCTCTCTCCGCATCCGCGGTCGGTGGCAGACTCTCCCGCTTTGGCGACATTTAGCTGCCACAGGTCAAAGACCGGTGGGTGAGAGACATTTTGTCTCACGTGTACAGGATAGAGTTCTGTTCTCGTCCTCCGACTAGATTTTCAGAACTTCCTCACCTCCCGACCGAGCCGATGCTCTTCTGCAGGCAGAAGGAGTGGTAATCCCTGTTCCTCCTCAGGAACAAGATACGGTTTTTACTCCAATCTGGTTGTGGTACCGAAAAACGACGGCTCTTCCGTTCCGTTTTGGACCTAAACCTGCTCAACAAGCACGTGAAAACCAGGCGGTTCCGGATGGAATCCCTCCGCTCCGTCATTGCCTCCATATCTCAAGGAGATTTCCTAGCGTCAATAGACATCAGGATGCTTATCTCCACGTGCCGATTGCTCCAGAGCACCGGTGTTGGCTACGATTCGTTATTGAAGACGAGCATCTTCAGTTCGTAGCCCTGCCCTTCGGTCTGGCGACAGCCCCACGGCTTTTCACAAGTTCAGGGCAGCAGTGGGAGTAGTCCTGCACTCTCAGGGTCACTCTGTAATCCCTTACTTGGACGATCTACTTGTCAAGGCACCCTCTCAAGAGGCATGCCAACACAGCCTGAACGTGGCGCTGGAGACTCTCCAGAGTTTCGGGTGGATCATAAACTTTTCAAAGTTAAATCTGACACCGACCCAAGCGCTGACATATCTTGGCATGGAGCTTCACACTCTCTCAGCGATAGTGCAGCTCCCGCTGGCCATACAGCGTTCACTACAGACGGGGGTGCAGTCTCTCCTTCAAGGCCAGTCACACCCCTTAAGACGCCTCATGCAGAGGCAGTCCTTTTCGCGCAGTTTCATCTGCGTCCACTTCTATAGGACATTCTTCGCCAATGGGATGGGAAGTCAACGTCCCTAGACAGGAACGTACCCCTTTCTCAGACGGGCAAGGACTCTCTTCAGAGGAGTCCACCCTTCAGATCAATGTTCTGGAAATCTGGGCAGGGTATCTTGCCCTGCAAGCCTTCCAGCAGAGGCTGGAAGGCAAACAGATCCGAATTCAGTCGGACAACTTCGCAGCGGTGGCATACATCAACCACCAAGGCGGAACACGCAGTCGGCAAGCCTCCCAGGAAGTCCGGCGGATTCTGATGTGGGTGGAAGACAGAGCATACACTATATCCGCAGTTCACATCCCGGGCGTAGAAAACTGGGAAGCAGACTTCCTCAGTCGCCAGGGCATGGACGCAGGGGAATGGTCTCTGCACCCGGACGGGTCTCAAGAAATCTGTAGCCGCTGGGGGAGGCCGGACGTCGACCTAATGGCGTCTCGGCACAACAACAAGGGCCCGATTTTCATGGCGCGGTCTCACGATCAAAGAGCTCTGGCGGCAGGCGCCTTAGTTCAGGATTGGTCGCAGTTCCAGCTACCCTATGTGTTTCCCCCTCTGACACTGTTGCCCAGAGGGCTACGCAAGATCAGCTCCGATTGCCGCCGCGCCATCCTCGTCGCCCCAGACTGGCCGAGGAGGTCGTGGTACCTGCATCTGTGGCATCTCACGGTCGGCCAACCGTGGGCACTACCAGACCGGCCAGACTTACTGTCCCAAGGGCCGTTTTTTCCATCTGAATTCTACAGCCCTGAACCTGACTGGTGGCCATTGAGTCCTGGATCCTAGCGTCTTCAGGATTATCTCAAGACGTCATTGTCACCATGAGACGGGCTAGGAAGCCGACGTCTGCCGAGATCCACCACAAGACGTGGAAGATATTCTTATCTTAGTGCTCTGCTCAGGGAGTGTCTCCCTGGACATTTGCATTGCCTACTTTTCCTTTCTTCCTGCAATCTGGTTTGGGAAAAGGTTTGTCGCTCGGCTCCCTTAACGGACGAGTCCCAGCGCTGTCTGTATTCTTTCAGAAGCACATAGGGCGACTTCCTCAGGTACGCACGTTCCTGCAGGGGGTTTGTCACATTGTCCCTCCGTACAAGAGGCCGTTAGACCCATGGGATCTGAACAGGGTACTAATTGCTCTCCAGGAGCCGCCCTTTGAGCCTCTGAGGGATGTTTCACTTTCTCGACTTTCACAGAAAGTGGCCTTTTTGGTAGCGGTCACGTCTCTTCAGAGAGTGTCCGAGCTCGCAGCGCGGTCATCCAAAGCTCCCTTCTTGGTGTTTCACCAAGACAAGGTAGTGCTGCGCCTGATTCCGGGGTTTCTCCCTAAGGTGGTATCCCCCTTTTCATCTCAGTCAGGATATCTCCTTACCTTCCTTTTGTCCTCATCCAGTTCATCGATATGAATTGTATTTGTATTTGTTGGATCTGATGAGAGCGCTCAGAATCTACATTTCCCGCACGGCGCCCCTGCGCCGCTCTGATGCACCCTTTGTACTTGTCGCTGGTCAGCGCAAAGGGTCGCAGGCTTCCAAATCCACCCTGGCTCGATGGATCAAGGAACCAATTCTTGAAGCCTACCGTTCTGCTGGGCTTCCGGTTCCATCAGGGCTGAAGGCCCATTCTACCAGAGCCGTGGGTGCGTCCTGGACATTACGGCACCAGGCTACGGCTCAGCAGGTGTGCCAGGCGGCTACCTGGGCGAGTCTGCACACCTTCACCAAGCGTTATCAGGTGCATGCCTACGCTTAGGCGGATGCCAGCCTAAGTAGAAGAGTCCTGCAGGCGGCGGTTGCCTCCATGTAGGGAAGGGCTGTTTTTACAGTCCAAACTTGAGGTATTAATTTACCCACCCAGGGACTGCTTTTGGACGTCCCAATCGTCTGGGTCTCCCAATGGAGCGCCGAAGAAGAAGGGAATTTTGTTACTTACCGTAAATTCCTTTTCTTCTAGCTCCAATTGGGAGACCCAGCACCCGCCCCTGTTCCTTCGGGATTTTTTGGTTGTTCGGGTACACATGTTGTTCATGTTGAATGGTTTCAGTTCTCCGATGTTCCTTCGGATTGAATTGTTTAACCAGTTATTGGCTTTCCTCCTTCTTGCTTTTGCACTAAAACTGAAGCAGCCCGTGATCCACGGGGGGTGTATATGCAGAAGGGGAGGGGCCTTACACTTTTTAGTGTAATACTTTGTGTGGCCTCCGGAGGCAGTAGCTATACACCCAATCGTCTGGGTCTCCCAATTGGAGCTAGAAGAAAAGGAATTTACGGTAAGTAACAAAATTCCCTTCTTTTTTCTCATTTTTAAATGGGTACAAGTAATAAAAAAAACAAACCTACCCCCCCCCTCCCATACCACTGCCCACTTCTGGTCATGTACCGCTTGGTGCATTTTCTATATCACAGCATTATAAAAGTGAGTGACGTCGCATTGTGCCACATGTCCTATCGCACCAAGCAAGTAAAAAAACAATCCGTCTCTCTTTAGATTTTTTGTGTCTTGCTTGTCGCAGTAGTATAGCTGTCACAGTGCGACTCCATTCACTTCTATAACACTACAAATTTAGCATAAGTTACTAAAAGCAGTAGAATCCCATGTATTTTTAAGGTAGGATCAATTTCTTTGCATATTTACTGACCAAAATAGATATATATCTTATTTAGCATATCGGGGATGAACCTATATAGTGGGCTAATCGCTAACCAACAAGTGCAGCTCAAAGACAAAACAATCAAATGCCCAATTTCTGCAAAGAATATAAATTGTATTTACAAAAACATTAAATATGATGAGAAGGACTTATACATATAGCAGTTGACTAAAAGAAAGGACCCGTGCCTCGAAATTAGTACAGATCTATATCTGGAAAAAATTCCAGATGTATTGTTCAAAACCGCCATCGGGGGTCACTAGCATCCCATTGGAATAACTATAGCGCTGCAAGAGTCAAATAATAATGAATATAGAGCCTTTTCGGGATTGGCCAACTTTAAAATAGAGACTACATGGCAGCAAGCAGAGGTATGGCAAACTACTTACAATGAGAGAGGGGCATCAGAGTGTGTCGGCTAAGGCAGAGCGGGTCCAACAGTGCAGCACCTTATTTAGCAGCGTAACCGAGCGAACTCTGATCTCGTGAAGACTGTAGCAACCAAACCCATGTTCCCTAGCCTTATGCTAAACAAGTTGAGCATAATATCCACAATGGCAAACTGAAATACGTTTATCTACTTTTTTAGAAGGCAAATAAGGGAGGAAAGGGTCTGGAGCGTCTACGCAAGAAACTTTCAGAACAAGAGTCAATGTTGCTGCTATTGTCCCCAAGTATGGCCTTCCGAGTGCACAATCGCAATGGCAAGGTGACTTTTTCACTGTCTATGTTTTAAACTATAGTTGGTATCACATTTCTAATACCTGTCGCCAGTCTGGTTATGGTCTTACCTGTAACTTACAATTTATAGGGTTACACATTCCTAACATGGTCCGATTATGAGCGGGCTGAATGGGGAGAAAACATACGAGAACAGCAGAAGAAATGTAAGTGTACACCTGATTAATACAGCTTTTACTTCATTCCTTGTATTGTGTTTTTATAGAAATGTCTAGGTTTAGTTTTATGTTTCTTAGTGCCTTCCTTTTTATTTAGGCATGAAAAGCTTCTCGCTTACCTCCCTGGAGATTCAAATGTTAACAAACTCCTGTGTGAAACTACAGACAGTACACCGGGTTCCTCTGACCATCGGGAAAGAAGGTGAAAACACTTGGTGGCTACATGGGGAAACCGTATCACAGATTTTTCCTGACATTGATTTCCAATGTCTCCTCTTGATATGAATATTTTTTCTTCTAGATGATGAGTCTTCGGGTCTGTATGGATTCTTGAATGTTATTGTCCATTCTGCGTCCGGATTCCAACAGAGCTCAAGTAAGTGAAGTTCTCGTCAGTATGATCATCACACAGTAGAGAACAGTTTCACATTAGGTATAAAAGTGAATCCTTTCTAACACTGGCATCCTTGTTGATCCCAATAGATCTGTTCTGCTCTCTAGAAGTGGATTCTTTTGGATATTTCGTTAACAAAGCAAAGACTAGAGTTTACCGAAATACCACTGAACCCAGCTGGAATGAGGTGAGGATTCTGTGTGCTATTCCCTGTTCAGACCTATGGTATTGAGTCTCATGTTGCAATGGTTGCAAATTGCTTTTTTTCCTACTCGTTTACAAACAATAAACATGTGGTCTATTATGCTATTACGAAATCAATCATCATAACAAATACTAAAATAGAAAGTGTAAGAGGTGAGCAAAACATACTACATTTTGATTAAAATGACAGAGTTCTGAACATTGTAGTGTCATTCTCTGATCTGCTTACCAGTATTCAAAGTCTCTCTCATCCCAAAAGCTACAGTGAGCTCCATCAGAATACTCCTTGTACTGTGCCCATTTCTGCATTATTGTGATCACACAGTATGACTAGGCAAACCAATCATTTTACCTAAGCAATCACTGCAAGAATTCGTTATATAAAAACCCACCTTTTTTGCCCTTCTTTAAAGGGGTTTTCCACTACTTTGATACTGATGATCTATCCTTGCGATAGTTTATTGGTGTCAGACCTGTGTGGTTCTGACACCCCCTGACTGTGTATAGAGCGAAACACTTCTGAGAGTTGGACTGATCCGATGTTACTTGGGGGTAGTGTGGAGTAGTTTTCTAATTTGGGAACAGCCACCTATTACTTAAATAGGGCATGTGATAAAAAAAGTGTGAGAAAGCAAACAGCCACTTTAATGTGTCAATGTTTCAAAATTGATAAGTTTCAAGTGTTTGCATCATCAGTTGGTTTCTTTATGTACAGGAATTTGAGATTGAACTGGAAGGCTCCCAGACTTTGCGCATCCTGTGCTATGAAAAGTTTTATAATAAAAACAGACCGGTGAGGGAAGATGTCGGTGAGAGCAGTGAACGTTTGGTGGCCAAGGGACAAGTGCAGGTAAGAGCAAATGTGAGCAGGATGCTTGTCAGTTCAATATTACAGCCTTAAAGGGGCTGTCCACTACTTTTACATTGTTGGCCTATCCTTAGGATAGGTCATCGATGTCTGATCGGCTGGGGTCCGACATCCCGCACACCCGTTGATCAGCTGTTTTCTGTCGCGGTGGCGGCAGCAGGCAGCCAGGAATGCTCAGCTCCGGTGCTGGTGCTGCTCCGTCTTCTGATAGCGGCTGTGATCGGGTACTGCACATCGGCCTCCAATTCTAATCGATAGGATGCAAATGTTCAGTACCCGGCTTTGGCCGCTATGAGAAGACGGAGCAGCGCCGGAACTGAGCAATTCCGGCTGCCTGCTGCCGCCGCCGTCAGGACAAAGAACAGGTGATCATCGGGGGTGCTAGATGTCGCACTCCGGCCAATGAGACATTGATGAACTATCATCAGGCTAGGTCATCAATGTAAAAGTAGTGGACAACCCCTTTTAAGATACTGTCTGTCAATTTACCCAATATTTTCTGCTTCTTGCTACAGTTGGAGCCTCAGCTTGTTATGGGAAAGGATTGGCAGCGGTCCGTGGTCTCCATGAATGGGGTAAGCGCTTACTAGTAATAATGATGTGAATAATATAGAGGTGAATTGCATCTTCTGTGCAGCTCAAAACATTAATTGACCTTCCCTTACTATCCCACATTGCATTCTACCACTCTATATCCTTACATGCATTTTATCCCACTTGTCATCAATTATATTTTGGCTTTTATATCACTCTTTTGAATCCTGATCAATTTCTTTATAGATAGAGGTCAAACTGTCAATGAAGTTCATAAGCCGAGAGTTTAGCCTGAAGCGTCTCCCATCTCGAAAACAAACAGGAGTTTTTGGAGTAAAAATTGGTGTTGTTACTAAGTAAGTGTTGTGTATTATATTTCCACTATAAGAATGTTCTGAAGGTGTTTCTTTCACTCTAAGCCAATGGGAATGGTGCACCTTTGGGTCCTGAATGTTGCCTTTTGCATTCATTAAGAGTAATTATATTTTTTTATTGACAGACGAGAGCGTTCCAAGGTGCCATATATTGTACGGCAATGTGTGGAGGAAATTGAGAGACGGGGCATGGAAGAAGTTGGCATCTACAGAGTTTCTGGTGTAGCCACAGATATTCAAGCACTGAAAAATGCATTTGATTCAAGTAAGTAATATGGAATTGAAATAAATGGCAGTGGATAATATCATAGTGATTTGGTTATTTATACTAATACAGTGGAACTTTGGTTAACGAGAACAATCCATTCTGGGAGTGTGCTTCTTAACCAAGTTGCTCGTTCAGCAAAGCAAGATTTCCCATAGGAAATCATTGCAATGTAGACAATTCGTTCCACAACTTGTTAAATGTCCCATCCTGGTCCCCTATTGTGCCATTCCACACACGTACAAACTCACTCAAACACGCATGCACACACATATTATGCTCACCTTACCTTCTGTTCCATCGCCGGCCTCCTGGGACTTGCTGTTCGCTAGTACGGGCTGTGTATCTGGTAACCATCACGACGAGGGAGGAACTTCCGCACCCAGAGCGCTGACGTCAAAGGCAGGAGCCGCTTGCCTCTGATTGGCCAGCGCGCTGCCTTTGAGTAGCGTCTGACAGCCGAAGTTCCTGCCTCGTCGCTATGGTTGCCGATACACATCCTGGAGCGGCGAACTACAGGACCCAGGAGGCCGACGATGGAACGGAAGGTACACATATATTATATTATGCTCACCTTACCTTCCGTTCCATCGGCGGCCTCCTGGGTCTTATAGTTCTCCGCGAGGATTCCTTCCTCGTCGCGATGTACCGGCGAACTACAAGCACCATGAGGCCGGCGATGGAACGGAAGGTAAGGTGAGCATAATACTGTGTGTGTGTGTATTTGTGCGTGCTTGTGTGGTCTGCAAGAGCGGGTCAGAGCGCGGTGGATGTACGGAACCGGAAGTGTGTGCGGTGAGTATTTTGCTCGTACAGCAAGGCTTTCTCATAAATCGAGTTAAAAATTTACAGAAAGCTTTGCTTGTTAAGTGAAATTCTCGTTAAGTGAGTTACTCGTTAAGCGAGGTTCAACTGTAGTTGGTTTAGTTCCATAGCTTTAACAATTTCTGTAACTTTTTTTCTAAACACATCCAATTGTGGAAATTATTATGATTCCAAGATCTATTGATTAAAATTAATTTTGTTAATGAGGAAAACCCCTTTTTATTTTTGGCAGAAATATTATATTTAGTAATGAGCAATTGAAATGCTACAACACAAAAACTCCATCATTCTGTACACTGTAAAATATCACTGCTTAATTCTTCTCTTTTAAGATAACAAGGATGTGGCGATCATGATGAGCGATATGGATGTTAATGCTATTGCTGGAACCCTCAAACTATATTTTCGGGAACTACCAGCACCTCTGTTTACTGATGAATTGTATCCCAACTTTGCAGAAGGAATTGGTGAGATTTTTTATGTCACTCTCAAGAATTGCACACATCATTGTGAATGTATAAGTGTGATCAGCTACCAACTTTTCATGGATGTCCTCATTTTTCAGCCCTATCAGACCCTGTTGCCAAAGAGAGCTGCATGTTGAATTTGCTGCTGTCACTGCCAGAGCCCAACCTGCTAACTTTCCTTTATCTCCTTGATCATCTCAAAAGGTACATTTTATTTTATTTTTTATTTTTCAAGAAAATATGAAGTGTTTGCAATTGTTTCCATTCCAACTTGATGTATTAGTGGTAAAGGAGTTGGCCAGTGTGTCTAGTAGCTCAGACAGTATTTCTAGTTCTAACCAAGTAATAAGACTTCGCCATCAGATTTTTGCATTCTGATAATTTTCTTCGCCATTTGTTTCAATTTTAAAACTTTTTAAAATAAATTACTCTTATATGTTTTTTCTTTTTTTAAAATTGCAGTATGGTGAGTTCACATTTTTGATACCGGTGCAATTTTTTGCCTTTGTTTTCAGAAAATGTTGTTTAAAAAAAATGCACCACTTCCAGAACATATAACTGTTCAAGTATTCCATTTTCACGGGCACCAAATTAATTTGACAATTGCCTGATCAGGTATTTCATGGGTGGCCTTGGCTAGGTATGTCATGAGCATGTTAAGGTAGAAAAGGTCTGGAGTTGATTCCAAGCATTGCTTTTTCATTTGGTGGTAGTTTGGGGTAGTCGCAAAATGCTCTTCAAAGTGATGCCCAGTCCCGAACCATAGGCAGCTTAAAATACAGACAGGCTCTTGACAAAGCAAAGTATTTATTGAAACGCTTATCTATGGCAGTGAGTTAACATAAAAGGGACATGTAAAGTAGTGGGCATCCCCTTTAAGTCAGAAATCTGGCACTTTTAGCTTAGTGAATTTCCACCATTCTGTTCTAAACATTGGATTCGTCTCTAATACAGTAGAACTGTACTCGCTTAACAAGTAACCCACTTAACGAGAATTTCGCTTAACAAGCAAAGCATTCTGTAAATTTGTAACTCCGTTTACGAGAAAGCTTTGCTGTACGAGCAAAATACTCACCGCACACACTTCCGATTCCGTACATCCACTACGCGCTGACCCGCACTTCCAGTCCACACAAACACACACACGCACACACAAATAGTATTATGCTCACCTTATCTTCCGTTCCACCGCCGGCCTAATGGTTCTTGTAGTCCGCCGGTACATCGCGACGTCCTCGGAGTGAACTACAAGACCCAGGTTGCCGGCGATGGAACGGAAGGTAAGGTGAGCATATGTGTACCTTCAGTTCCATCGCCGGCCTCCTGGGTCCTGTAGTTCGCCGCTCTACTCCAGGCTGTGCATCGGCAACCATAGTGACGAAGCAGGAACTTCCTGTCACCGCTAGTCAAAGGCAGCGTGCTGGCCAATCAGAGGCAAGCGTCTCCTGCCTTTGACGTCAGCGCTCTGGCAGCGGAAGTTCCTCCCTCGTCGTTATGGTAACCCGATACACATCCCGTACCGGAGAACAGCAAGTCCCAGGAGACCGGCGATGGAACGGAAGGTAAGGTGAGCATATGTGCATGTGCATGTGCGTTTGTGTGTGAATTTGTGTGAGTTTGTATGTGTTTGTACGTGTTTGTGTGCGTTTGTGCATGTGTGGAATTTCACAATAGGGAACCAGGATGGGACATTTAACACGTTGTGGAACGAATTGTCTGCATTGCAATGATTTCCTATGGGAAATCTTGCTTTGCTGAACGAGTAACTTGGTTAACAAGCACACTCCCAGAACAGATTGTTCTCGTTAACCAAGGTTGCACTGTAGATCACTTCTGAATCTTCTGTTTGAAAATCTATTTATAGACCATTTAATAATTGAAGCAGGCATTTTAATATTTACATCAATATCTTATATCGAAATATTGTTCATCTTTACCATAAGCAACAGGTTATAAAGTGAAGAAATGGAAGCCCTTCAAGAATTTTGCTTTCAGTAATTTTCCAGCTATTGTGACCATATCAAATCAAGGAGTTAATTCTATAGACTACTGTGACTATTCTAATTACATTGTGTATTTTTCCTGTCAGGGTGGCTGACAAAGAGAGTCAGAATAAGATGTCACTTCATAACATTGCCACAGTCTTTGGCCCAACTTTACTCCGCCCTTCCGAAAAGGATAGCAAGATCCCTACAAACCCTACTCAGCCGATCAGTATGGCAGACAGCTGGAGTTTGGAAGTCATGTCACAGGTAAAATGGAAAATACTTGGAAATTCACGTTTTCGTTTGATATGTACAGTCAGAAGATGTTTTATTTTAAATTGTATGCCATATTGTTATTTATTTATATAAAAACAATAACTGAAATCTTTGTAGTTTTCATTGGCTACTGAGCCTCAATACAAGCTGACCCCTCCTGTTCTGTAGAGATCACTATTCATTAGTCATCCCATCATGATCACAGTGAAAGATGACACTTATACATACAGTCCTCTTCTGGCAGCTCCTTGTGCAATTGTCGACCAATGACGTCCCATATGTGCGGACCCTTTAAAGGAGTTGTCCGATATAAATCCCAAAAAAAATTTAAGCTAATCTGTGCTGTGTTGTCATATAAAACATCCCTACATTTTTTTTTTATTATTATTATTTTTGTTTTCTAACTTTTGTTCCTCTTGAATTATCCCTTTAGTCTCTGCAGCTTTTTGTTTACCTGCAGCTCAACCAAACATGACATCCTTCTATGCCAAACCTCACAGTCAGAGCTGGCACCGCCTGGCCTCACTGTCCAGCCCCGCCCTCTACCCACCCTCCGCACACACATTCCCTGTCAGTATTCTGCCCGAGCACTGACCATTCCTATATTATATGTGCGGTGGATATGAGGTGATCGGCTAACACAGATGAGATATCACTGCTCTGTATATCCAATCATTGGTAGTACAGAGCAGTGATCCTCACATCCACCACACATATAATGTAGTAATGTCCCCTTTCCCTTTCCCCATTCTATAGTAATGTTCCCATCCCTGTCCCCATACTATAGTACTGCCCCCTTTCCCTGTCCTGATACTATAGTATTGTGCCCATCCCTGTCCTCTCTGTAATCTCTGCGTGGGTATTCACACAGATTCCCGCACCCTCCCTTCCCCGTTGTTACTCCCTCTCTGTTCTCTATGCTAATGTACTATTCATCTGTTTCGTCACTAAGATGGCATCGGAGTTGAGGCCTGTGCATAGCACTTATCTCCGGCGCCATCTTTATGAAGACCCTGTTATTCTAGTTTTACGGCTGAGAGGGCCTTTGCTTCTTCAGCTCTCCTTGTGACTGCGGGAGAGCGTGCGGTCACAACAGGACTGGAGAACAGCTGATCGTAGCAATTAGCTGCAGAAGAGGACACCGGGCCGCTGGGTTATCACAGATTGCACATAGTGAACACAAGTGTGCCAAAATAACAGCACACAGATGGCCATACGCACCCTGTTTTTGCACGGATGTGTGAAAGAGCCTTATCATTGCTGACCTTTATAGGTGAGACTGTCCATTATAGCTCTATTTTCTAGGTGTTTGCTATTATTGGACCTGCACCAACTGAAATCCTCTATGGTTGGACTACATAAAATAGGGCAAACAAAAATGTGTTCTGAACGCAAGAAACATACTGGATAGAAAACATCTTAGATTGCAGTGTTTTATATTGTAAGGTGTTTTACCTTTTTTTTCTTTGTTCTCCTTTCAGGTGCAGGTTCTGCTGTATTTTCTACAACTAGATACAATTCCTACCCCAGATAGCAAACGTCAGAGCATACTTTTCTCAACCGAGGTGTAATGCAGTACTCCCCAACGCTACACGCGTGCGGCCTCTGGGCTTTTTTTACCAGCCTTTAACCTCTTCTAGAAGTGGGAGCTGTATGAATGAGGGACTGTGATTTTTCTTCAATCCATTGAGGCTTGCACTAGAATATTACTAGCACTGAAAGTGCTATATTTCTAATTTATTTATTTATTAGCTAATAGATAAGCTGTAGTTCAGCTGTGGACCCTTGGCTTCCATTCCTAGGAGACAGAATTGTGTAGAAGACATCCATTCCTCGTGAAGAAACAAACGATACTAAGGATTTTCTGTAGATCTGTCCACCATAGAAAATCCAGTGCATCTTTACCTTTATACAAATGATTGCTTGTATGTCTAATGAACCCGAAATGTCACGTTATCTGGTTACAATTTAGATGATCTTGTTAGAAGTTGAGCTCATACTTGTCAATGCACAGTGTTAACATGATATATAAATGCAATAGCTAATAATTAATCTATCTAGGACTCTTTCTAATAAGCTTCAGATCTTGGCTTGGCCGCTAGGTGTCAGGATAGGCCACCAAGACTAACCTGCTGCTGAATTAACCTTTTCAATGCTGGATATATCTGAGGTCCATCTTTTTAGCACTGGGATGATCTTTGTAGGACATCCTTGTGCCTGTTGTTTCAGGTGTATTTGTAGTAGTTTTTAGAACATTTTTTATTGTCTGTTGTATTTGCAGCATGTTTTAGCTGGCTCTTTCTTCTGACTGGCCTTTTTAAGAAATATAGCCAAAAATGTCAGGATCCAGTTTTATGCAGGAACTGTAAAGTGTATTTTATCATAAGCAATTCATTCTCAGCCCATTGGTATAGACATCACCCTTACATTTACAGGATATGATTGTTGGAATATGATCTCACGGCCTTGGCGTATTTGTTTGATTCATGCCGCATCAACCAGCAGATGCATATGCCACGTCTTCAGATAAATTTTTCTACACTGGGATCTAAAGCCATAAACTGAGTTACTGACTTTTATCTCAAATATTTCCTCCACTCAGTGGCTGACCGAATAATGTCTTGGACAATGTTACAATCTGAAAGCGGAGCTGGTCTCTGTGTTCAGGTGCTTCATATTGTGGACCACAGGAATTTTCTGCCAGAAATGTGGATACATTTCCTCCACATACTTCACAATTCTGACGTACAGTTTTAGGGGTGACCTGTACACAAGGAGTACAATGGCATGTAATATGTGTGATGTGCTATGAAGTAGGCTGCCTTGCATTTTGGGGGCGTTAATACAGGGTGGTTACTGAGCACACATGGCAATTTTGTGTACGATATCTTGCAACGTGGAACTAGAATCCTCCTATGGCTATGTTCACACACAGCATTTTTGCTGCTTTTTTTTCTGCAGCCAAAACCTGCTCTCTTTGCAGTAGAACCGCTGCATTCAAAATGTAGATTTTGCGACGTTTTTGCAACATTTTTTGGCTGCGTTTTTTTTTTTTTTCTTTTTTCTTGTCCACAGTACATTTGTAATACAGTTCATCTTATTCACCAAAAATGCAGCAAAATCCATTGCACTTTCTCATTCCTCTGGGTGAAAAAATGCTGCAAAAACACTGAAAGAAATTGACATGCTGCAGATATCAGAATCGCGGCAGTTCTCAAATTCAGCCAGGAAAGAAAAAACAAGTGTGTACATGATATTTCTGAAATCTCATAGCTTTGGCTGGTACTGTAAAAAGCAGCTTCTTATTTGCATAAAAACATACTGCAAAAATGCTGCATGTGAACCTAGCCTAAATGGTTGAGTGGAAGAAAAATAATTGGACAAACTTTGGGGAATCTTCATTTGGGATGAATTAAATGTGAGACTTCCTCGTGCTTTGTCCACAATGTTGTCTTTTATAATCAATTTCAAGTTCTTAAAACTCTGTCAATCAGTGGGCTATTGAGAAGTAATTTATCTTCATTGAATGTGTTAACAGCTAGTAATATAAAATCTTAATCAGTCAAAACTGTGAAATAATGTGACTTGGCTGTTCATAACCTAAAATGATTTTCCATTGAACATTTTGGAAAAAAGAAGGGTCCACATCAAGGGTCGCAGAAATGTTTCTGTTCAGAAAATGACGTGCAATGTAGATCTTTAAAGTGACAGCAATTAATTGGGAAGTGTTTGAATTGGGAGTATCAAGAGTGTTATCGGATGTAGTGTGCACCAAAATAAATAATAAAAAGAAATATGGAAAAACACCGCCCACCCTTCCCCAGTAGTGAACTATTTATGGCTGGCTGCATATGGGCGGAGACCCAAACTGCCCAATTAGTGACTTCCATTGGGGTTCAGGTCAAATTCGGGTCCCAAACTGAACTTTATCTAAAGTCTGGGTTAACCCGCCGAACCGAACTTCCTCGGATCCACTCATCTCTACTCAGAAGCACAGAGAAAATAAGTCAGGGAACTGGCATAAGGAGTGGGAACTTAAAGTGGTTGACCACTATTAGGACAATCCCTTCTTATTTCATGTTTCCCCTAGGTAAAATAATTAAGCCTATACTCGTCTCCCATACCGGCGCCCTTCCAGCGATGTCCAGGCTCATGGTGCCAAAGCTCACATGGGGTTGGGACATCACTCAAGCTCTGTCCAATCAGCGCTGGCTTCTTTATTCCTGCCTTTGGACCAAATGTGTTACTCAACAGGAAGTGAGTGCTGCAGCTGCGCTTACTTCCTGTGGATTGCTCGTTTGGTCCAAAGGCGGGGAGAAGGAAGTTGGCGCTGAATGGACACAGGGCTCACGTGACATCTCAACCCCATGTGAGCCGTGGCACCAAGAGCCCGGACACCGCTGGAAGGGCCAATACAGGAGGTAAGTATAGGCTTAATTATTTTACCTGTGGGAAACGTGAAATCAAAAGCGGTTGTCCTAATTGTGGACAACCCCTTTAAGTTTTATTTTCCAGGGCAGTTGTAGGGATGGACAAAATCTGCAAAATTTGATGTGGCGTTTCTGCTGTGTTTTCCTGCAGATTCTGAATTGGATTTATTGTAAAATCTTCAGCAAATCTGACCCATTTGGACATACCCTAAAAATGCTTTAATATACTTGTTAAGTTTTGAACAACCCCTAAAAGAACACTGCCACAGTTTTATGAAAATTTATATTAAAAGAGCCAAAGCTAGTGCCAAGTTCTTAAACATTTTGGTATTTTTTAGGCGTACCATTTCTTTACTAAAAAGTAAATGTAATGTGAATTTAGACTTAAAACTTTTTTTCATGATATATAGGGAAATAATTAGCAACACCAGTTCTAGAGTGAGTCACTGAAATGTCACATAACGACACTTTCAATTGATATGGCTTCTATTCATGGTAGTACAGGAGAAATGAATATTAGAGCACGCTCAGGTTGCCACATCTGTAACGTACCTGGGCACTCTGATTGATTTCTCTACTAGTCATCTAAAGGCTTGGTGATGATATGAAGGAGCAAATTCTGATTTGCTCCAAACCTTTATGGGCAACCTTTTCTGCTTGTTCTATTTTACTTTGTCCTGTGTACAAAGTCAGCATTAATTATTAGGAGGATTCTGAAAGTCACTACCATTTAGAATGTTTCCGCTAAGGTAAGTATGGGATTTTCACCCCAATTGTAGGGGTAATAAAAAGATCCCTAGATATATTGATGGTTTTTGATTATTTTTTTTTTATTTTCTAAATTAGATAAATAATATTTAAAAAGGGAATTATATTGTATTTGTTTAAAAATTCAAATGCATTTTTAGCCTCTGTACACAAGCTATTCAATAAAACTAAAGCTGGAACTAAATTGTGTCTACTAGATGTATTTATTACAATTTCTTAGACTGGGCAAGACATCGGGAAGGAAATAAATAATAATAAAAAAAAAAAGTTTTTATTTTGTTGAACTTAAATATTCGCTCCCTTTTCAAGGGCTAGTTATAAAACTTAGAGCAAAGGAGAATGGTTCTTAAACTTGGAGAAGAAATTGGAGAAGAGAAGGATTGGGGAGTTTAAAGTCGAACGCCCAACTATCAGTTTTTCTTTACATACGATAAGCACTGGCAGCATCTTAATCCTCTTTTTCCCATTTAAAATCAAGCTTTCTTGTGTGCTGGGGAGTTGGGAGAGAGAGCTGTCGCCTACCTACGGGCAGGCTTACATCACCTGACTTTTAACAAAAAAGAATTAGGTCCTGCACATCTATAGTATTAAATTAATGTACAGCTGTACAAATACTTTGTGGCCAATATGCAGACACTGTTTATCAGCACAGTGCGATTAATGAATACATGAACACCAATATTGTTGTAAATGTTAAAAATGTAAGGTACTGTTTTATGGACATCTGCATACTTTCCGTGGTATCACGCCCCTGTGGGCGTGATACCATGGAGTCACATGAGCGATGTCCCCGTCGCTCATTCTATCTTGTGGGCATTGTGGCAGGCTTCTTTTCCGGGTGTTCACTTGCCGGCTTCAGACGCACACTGCGCGTCTGAAATTGACAAGGAGGACCCGGAAGACAAGCCTGCCGCAATGGTAAGTATAAACGTTTCAGAATAATGAATCATTACGATTTCATCATCACGATTTGCAAGTGAATGCAATTGAAAGTGTGTTTACCTAGAAGGGGTGGAAACCTCAAAGACATTTTATGCCGCAAAGAAATAAAATGGATTTTTACGATGGATACTAGGGCCCCCTTAGGAATGAATTTGAAAAAAGATATGTTATATGCATATTGATATATAATGTTTGAATTTTATGTTTGTGGTGGCTTGAAATCATAATGATTCATTATTCTGAACCTGTGAACTCTTTCCTGATTCTGTGTCCGGTTTCATGGTTCCTTTTAAATAGATCTGTCAGCTCACATTCACTAGAGACTTAGAGACTAGAGATTAAGAACAACATGTTCGAAATGCATCCTCCTATTTTTTTATTCAACATGAATTCATGTTGGAACTTTTTAATGAACACGAAATAAAGTTTTGAATTTTTAACAAATCTACTTTGGACTTGGTTGCTGGAAATTTTCCCTTTTCAATGCTGTGGGGAAAATAAGTATTTGGTACACTGGTGGTTTTGCAAGTTTTCTCACCTACAAAAAATGGAAAGGTCTAATTTTTATAGTAGGTACACTTAAACTGTGACAGACAAAAATAAATCCAGAAAATCACATTGTATGAATTAATTTACATGTTGGTATATGAAATAAGTATTTGATACAATAGAAAAAACAAGACTTAATATTTGGAATAGAAACCTTTTGTTTGCAATTACAGAGGTCAGATATTTCCTACGGTTCTTGACCAAGTTTGCACACACTGCAGCAGGGATTTGGCCCACTCCTCCATACAGCTCTCCAGACCTTTCAGGTTTGGGGGCTGTTGCTGGAGAACATTGAGCTTCAGCTACCTTCAAAGATTTTCTATTGGGTTCGGGTCTGGAAACTGGCTAAGGCCACTCCAGGACCTGGAAATTCTTACGGAGCTACTCCTTCGTTACCCTGCCTATGTGTTTCGGGTCATAGTCATGCTGAAAGACCCAACCACAACCCATCGTCAATAGTCTTACTGAGGGAAGGAGGGTACGGGATTGAAATAGACCAGGTGAGTGCTGCTAATAACAGTTCTACTATTTCATATGTGAGGCCGTTTGGCACATTTTATAAAAATATTTTAGTGTTAGGACTGCCCCAAATGAGATTTGCCGTGGAGTGGCGGGGTGGCTCAAGAAATTGCAATTTTTTGCCAAAAATCTCAAATTTATAATAAGTACAGTTGGAATTTTCAGTGCTGCAGTGCACATTCAGTGCTAGCTTTTTTGTTTTTTCTTCATTGAATTGGTCGGTGGCTGATCCCCACCTTGCTATGCACCCCAATTTGGGATGTATTCCACCTGTCTAGATTTTGGCGATTGGTGACTGTTCACATTCAGTCATCAGGCCCTGTCCACAGACTATTTACTTCATGCAGCATTTGCTTGGACCTTTCCTGCCCACAGCCATGATTCAGTCATGGGTACGGGATTGAAATAGACCAGGTGAGTGCTGCTAAGAGCAGTTCTACTATTTCATATGTGAGGCCGTTTGGCACATTTTATAAAAATATTTTAGTGTTAGGACTGCCCCAAATGAGATTTGCCGTGGAGTGGCGGGGTGGCTCAAGAAATTGCAATTTTTTTGCCAAAAATCTCAAATTTATAATAAGTACAGTTGGAATTTTCAGTGCTGTAGTGCACATTCAGTGCTAGCTTTTTTGTTTTTTCTTGAGGGAAGTCTGTTGTTGGCCAAAATATCGAGAAAAATGACCCCATCCATCCTCCCTTCAATACGGTGTAGTTGTCCTGTCCCTTTTGCAGAAAAGCACCCCCAAAGTATAATGTTTCCACCCCGTGCTTCACGATTGGGATGGTGTTCCTGGGGTTTTTAGTCATCCTTGTTTTACCTCCAAACACAGCAGCAGATTTGATACCAAGAAGTTCTATTTTAGTCTCTTCTGACCACATGACTTTCCTCCATGCCTCCTCTGGATCATCCAGATGGTCATTGGTGAACTTCAAATGTGCCTGGCCATGTTCTGGTGTGAGCAGGGGGACCTTGTGTACCCTGCAGGATGTTAATCCATGACAGCTTAGTGTGTTACTAACTGTAATTTTAGAGACACTAGTCCCAGCATTCTTGAAATTATTAACCAGGTTCTCCTGTGTAGTTATGTGCTGATTCCTGACCTTTCTCTGAATCATCCTTACCTCACACTGTGAGATCTTGCATGGAGCCCCAGACCAAGTAAGATTGACAGTCACTTTGTGTTTCTTCCATTTTCTAATAATTTCACCAACAGTTGTTGCCTTCTCACCAAGCTGCTTGCCTATTGCTCTGTAGCCCAGGTTTGTGAAGGTGTACAATTTTGTTCCTGGTGTCCTTAGACAGCCCTTTGCTTTTGGCCAGGGTGGAGAGATTGATTGTGTGGACAGGTGCCTTTTATACATGTAACAAGTTTAAACAGGTGCAATTAATGCAGGTAATGAGTGCAGTGTAGGAGGGCTTCTTAAAGAATAAATAACAGGTCTGTGAGACCGAGAATTCTTGCTGGTTGGTAGGTGATCAAATATTTTATGCTATTAAATGTAAAATCATTATTTAAAAATCATACATTGTTTTTTTTTTTTTGGAGGGGAGGGGGGGGATTCTGTCCATCATAGTCGAACTCTACCTAAGAAAAATTACAGACTTCTCTATTCCTTGTAGGTTGGAAAACGTGGAAAATCGGCAGTGTATCAAATACTTATTTTCCCCACTGTATATAACAGGAAGGAGCCTAGGATAAGAACATGTATACCAGGATGGGGACATATATACCAGAAAGGGGCACAGGATAAGAACATGCAGTATATACCAGAATGGTAGGCATATATACCAGGATGGGGCCTAGTAGGGGGCCATATTAACCAGAATGGCTAACATACCATGATGCATGATGGGAGACATATATTTACTAGGATGGGGGGGGCCATATATACCAGAATGGGGAAAATATTTACCAGTATGAGGGACATTTACTAGGATGAGAGACATGCTTAACAGGAAAGAGCCCAGGATGGTGTACATTAGAACAGAATTAGGGACATTCTTACTGGGGAGGGCAACTCATATGTCTATAGGATTTAGAATGCTAGAAAGCTCCATAAATCTGACCAACGTGTGTGGGTGGTGGTGGGGGCAGGTCCAAATTTTGCACTGGGTCCCATCGAATTCTAGTTACGCCACTGGGTAGCACCCTGCTAATGTTTATGAAATGTTTGGACCTTATTCCTCACTCCGTATTCAGAACATGTACAGTATGTTCAGCTGAGTGTCCATGTGCATAAAGGAATGTATGCATGTGCATGTAAAGCCCATATCAATAAGTCCAACCGAATGTCTGTGTGTGAGGGCACTGCCAACTAATCATTGGGGGAGATGCTAATAGGGCATGTGTAATTTTGACTGCCGATTAGAGATGAGCGAACCCGAGATTCGGTGTTCGTACCGATCACAGACTTTAAAAAACAAAAAAAAAAACAGTTTACATTTGGAGATCGGGTGCTTTACCTATGCAAACCACTTGTGCGAGCATCGCTATGCTCAGGTATGCTTGGTGTTCAGTCTAGTGGGAGCCGCTTACAGTGTTTGATCGGCTCACACTGGGGCTAACAACAGCATGATCGTATGTAGTGTGCACCCAAAAAAAAAGTAAACCTTATCCACCCACCCCCGGAAGTGACCTGTTTATGGCTGGCTGCGTATGGGCAGAGACCTGAACTGCCAATCAGTGACTTCCATTGGGGTACAGGTCAAATCTGGGTCCCAAACCAAAAAATCAAGCTACACCCACCGTACCAAACTTCCTTGGGTCCACTCAGCTCTACTGCCGATCATATTGTTCTTCCAGAAAAAAAGCCCTTGGCCAACCTGTCAGT
The DNA here is from genome assembly GCF_048569485.1 of Anomaloglossus baeobatrachus. NCBI lineage: Eukaryota > Metazoa > Chordata > Amphibia > Anura > Aromobatidae > Anomaloglossus > Anomaloglossus baeobatrachus. Next base: position 698,160,516 of record NC_134353.1, read on the forward strand.
CTGCGGCTCTCTCATAAATAGAGAACACAGGAGTGCTTGGACAAAGAAGCACTCCTGCATATGGAAGAGTCAGTCGAATGATTGCTCCTGTGTATAGGAGATTCCGCTGAACAATTGGCAAAAGCATTGTTCGTTCAGCTGACAGAAATTTAAAGGGACCCTGTGAGCACTGAATCACTGTTCAAACTAAGTACAGGCGCTTGGTACATCATGGCAGGGCTAATCACTTAAATACACCTACTGGTTTTCCCTCTGTTTCAAACCCTCCTTCATTGTTTGATAGCTCTGGCTTCATAAAGCCATAGAGGGGAGGAGAATGGAAAAATAGCAGGTAGGAAAGTGTATTTAAATGATTGGCCCCGCCATGATGCACCGAGTGCCTGTACCTGGTGTGAGATACTCAATGGTAAAGTCGCTTTAGTGATGTGAAATCCGGAATGTAAAGCCTAAGCCACACGGCATGAAAATCTGATAAAACATCGCATTCCACTCGGACCAATATTAACCTATGCACCAGCACCCATGAGCGATTATTTTATTGGCCCCAATCGGACCGAGAAAACAATCGCAGCATGCTGCGATTGTAATCTGAGACTCTTTCTCTCGCACCCATTCAAGTCTATGGGGCGAGACAAAGATCGCACTGCACTCGCGGTACACCGGTGTACCACGAGTGCAGTGCGAAAATGGCAATAGCCGGCTACGGAGGAGAGAGGGAGATAAATCCCTCCCTCTCCTCCGTGCCGGCCCACCCCTCCTCAGCACTGGCTCGCCCCTCCTCAGTGCCAGCCCGTCTCCCACAGCTGAGGTCCGATCGCATGATCAGACCTCAGTCGCAGTGACACTTGCATGACACTCGGCTCCTGCTGTGCTGCCCGTGCGGAGCTGCCACCCGACCACCGTGTGGAGCTGCCGCCCAATCTACACCCCACCTACTGTCTCCTCCCCAAAATCCTATGGAATGTAAGCCCGCAAGGGTAGGTCCCTCTTCCATCTGTACCAGTCTGTCTACTGTAACTTGTATATGTATTCTGTATGTAACCCCTTCTCATGTACAGCACCATGGAATTAATGGTGCTCTATAAATAAATAATAATAATGCGAGCGAGGATCGCATTAGTCCCCGTGTGGCCCCAGCCTAAGCTACGGCATAATTATGGTGCTGGAAGGATTAAGCGGCCATGACAAGGGTTAGGTTTTTTTCGTGGACAGTCAAAGTAATGGGTGGGATGGGTGTTCACATATCTCCACCCTAATGTGTGGTCTAGGAGGTTAAAGCAAGGCCTCTGGACTCATTTGTTGTCCTGTATTTGGAGGTAGCAGAGACTCCAGAGCTAGCGTTCGGTGTAAAGTGAGAGAACCCTGATTCTGAGCGGGCGGACCCCACAGATGTATCGACTGGTATTCGTTTTCTTTATGCTGGAAAGGCTGTTCATTTTTACTTTATCTAATGCGGTTTATGAAGCTTTGAATAAACCTGCTGAAAATGTGAAGAGAAGTGTTTCTCTGGCTACCTCGTGGAGCAGCTAAGTGAGCCGTCTTACCACACTGGTTTGAAAAGTCATTCTGTGCTGACAGACGCCATATAAATATCGATGTCAAATAAATCCTAATTGGGCAATAAATGTTGATCCTTCACTTCTAGGCGTACAGCCTGAAGAGATTACACATCAGATCATTGCAACAGCGGTAGACTGGAGAGTAGTCTTTCTTCAATATTTAATTGTCCTAATGAGAAAATATTCTGACTATACATTTGGCACGTAATGAAATATAAGTAACCATGCATTGCTGGTTGTCTTATTACTTTCCTGTTTGTAGGATTCCTGAACATTTTCAGAAAACTTCAGTTATCCAAAAATAATACAGAAAAGGAATTCAGGGGGGACAGCTGCAGTCTCTACACCCGCTATGCAGAGGGTTGTAAAAATGCACAAAAATGTCAGAATAGGCTAAGCATACACTGTGTTTGCACATATATGGGTATGTGCACATGACGTCTTTTAACCCCTTTCCTCCGCAACCAATTTTTGTTTTTGTGCTTTTTTTTGTTTTTCCTTCCCCTTCTTCCAAGAGCCATAACTTTTGTTTTCTGTCCAGATGCATGTATGAGGACTTGTTTTTTTTGTAGGACGAATTGTAGTTTTGAATGAGACCATATATTTTGTCTTCAATGTACTGCAAAATAGGAAAAATAATCCCAAGCGTGGTGAAATGGGGGGGGGGGGTAGGGGATGCAATTCCGCCAGGGTTTTTCGTGTTTTGTTTTTTACAGCATACAATCTGTGGTAAAAGATACTATGAATCCATCATTCATAGTAGTAGATAAAGGGACATCAAATATCCTAATAACACATCCACATATGGGCATGTATTGCATCAGAATAATATGCAGGACACATAAAGGATGACACATACATCCAGATGTACATAGAACACTAATATCTGATGAAAAACATATTAAATAATATTAACTACATAATAGCAGGTAAGGTAACATCCAATGTCCTAATAAGATAAAATATACACTTAAGGCTAGGTTCACATTTCCGTTAAAATGTATCAGTCACAATCCGCGGCTATGGTAAACAACGGCATCCGTTTAGCGGATTCCGTTGTGTCCCATAGACTTGTATTAGTGGCAGATTGCGACTGATGACCTTGCGTTGCATCCGCCGCACGGTGGTCAGTCGTTTTTTTGACTGACCGCCGGGCGGGAGCAACGCAGAATGTAACATTTTTCTGGCCGTCAAAATTAACGCACCGCGCAGGAATCCGTCGCCATCCGTCAAGCTAGCAATGGATGTCTATGGTGCTGGATTCCGTCGTAATCCGTCTTACAACAGAATCCAGTGCTGGATTCCGTCATGCTCTACTGAGCATGCCCAGCATGTTTGGCACACCCACTGGGCTGTCCCAAACACAAACGGATCATGACTGATCCGTCAAAAAACGGACACATAGCAGATGTAACGGACGCGACGGATCAGTTTTTTCACAGGATTCCTGTGAAAAACACATCTGTTGCGTCATTTGACATCTAAAAAACAACTGATCCGTTGCTGATGGACCTGACCGATTTTAAAACAACGGAAATGTGAAACTAGCCTAAGGCAAGTATGCATCACAATAATCGAAAAAATATAAATAGACCACATCCATACAAAAAATTAAGCAGCAGTTTAGTCGGCAGAACTTGGTTCTGTAGATCTAACTTCAGTGATATAAGCAAATTGGAAACAATCTGACTGTCCTCTCCAGGGGCGGACTGGGGTGTCTGGGGCCCACCAGCAGAATTGACTCCAGGGCCCCCCCCTACAGCTAAATATAAACACCCATTAGTGTTATCCCCATTATTGTAATGCAAAGTAGAAAAAGTATAGCACTCACCGGTTAAATTGCTGTGCAGAAAAACTGTTTATTTAAACAGCGGAGGTTACATGTGCGGAGAGGGCTGGTGGGGAGAGGGAGTGTGCGCTGTAGCAGACGCCGGCCGTTTCGCACCTGTCCGGTGCTTCAGCTGGTCTGATTAGGTATGACATCATATCCTTTTTATCCACATCCAAAAAAAAAAAAAAAATTTTTTTTTTTTTTTCTTTCTTTCTTTCTTTTTTTTTTTCTTTTTTTTTGTGGTTGATGTCAAATAATTAAAACATATGTTAAAAACAAAGAATATACATACAATACTTGAATTTCAGCAACAATTTTCAGCAAACATATATAAATATACATGGAAGAAGCCAAATGTCTCATAAATCAACCTAGAAACACACTAAGGTCATTTTTATCATTTAACCCTAGAGGGCCTGTTGCGTTGAATCTCATAATAAATTCAGCCTCTTTTCTTAATAGCATTTTATGCGTATCACCTCCCCTAGCGTTAGGCTCAACCAATTCTATCCCTGCAAAGGATAATACATTGCAATCAGAATTATGAAATTCTCTTATATGGTTGATTAACCTAGTTGCCCCTATTCCACTATGAATGGAGTTCCTATGCTCTCTAAATCTTACAAAGAGCTGCCGTATCGTCTTCCCAATGTAAAAATATTGGCACGGGCAAAAAATCACGTAAACGACCATTTTAGTCCTACAGGTTATCAAATGCCGCACATAATGTGAATGGCCACCAATTACAAAAGAATTGCCTATCATGTGAAAACTGCAAAATGAACAGTTTCCACATCTGTGATTACCTGTAGGACCCACCTGGTGTAGCCAGGTTTTAGGAGGTATATACCGTTTCTTGACTAAAATATCACCAATATTTTTACATCTTCTATGCGTTATTAGGGGTTTATTGAGGGCCATTTCCCTAAGTTCTGATACTCCTTCAATTATGTGCCAATTTTTATTTATGATTGTTTTGATCATCCGATCCATCGGGCCATATTTGAAGTTAAAGATGAATCGATTCATTTTTTTAACAGGTGTGATACCCCGATTTAAACAGGAAATATTTTTCTCATGTTGAATCTTACTTTCAGCTTGTTTCTGCATTGAATTGATAAGATTAGAGGGATACCCCCTTTCTAAAAATCTTTGCTTGAGATCGTTCGTCTGTGTCACAAAAGCATCGGGATTATTCGTGATCCTATTCAGCCTAAAAAATTGACTGAAGGGAAGAGATCTCAATACATGAGTCGGATGGGCACTATCAAAATGCAACAAAGCATTCACAGTAGTAGGTTTTCTATAAAGTTCCCGTATAATTCTCCCTTCCTGGGCCGTCAATTTAACGTCAAGGAACTCCATAGTTTTATCACCAAAATGGTGTGTGAACAGCATATTGTAGTTGTTATTAAAATTCAGGTATGCCACAAAAGACTCAAATTGAGATCTGTCCCCATCCCAAACTATCAATACATCGTCCACAAAACGCATAAATTTCTTTATGTGTTTTATGAAAGGATTAGTAGGACTGTATATGAGATTATCTTCCATATGCGCAAGGAAGAGATTTGCAAAGGTGCAAGCCACAGGAGTCCCCATCGCCACCCCGCTATTTTGCTGGTACCAAACATGCCCAAATTTAAAGGTGTTATTTTTCAACACAAAGAGCAGAGCCTCTTCTACAAAATTTATCAGTAAATCATCTTCACCGAGCCCCCTCAGCATATCAATAATGACATTGACACCCAAATGCTGTGGTATTCTTGTAAATAAACTTTCAACGTCTAATGACGCCCAGCAAAAAGTGTCTTGCCATTCAAAATGATTTAATTGTGTCACCAGATCCCCTGTGTCCTTCACAAAGGAGGGAATTATTTTTAATAGGGGATGTAATAACCAATCAAGGTATGCCGAGAGGGGCTCCGTGAGTGAACCTGAACCGGAGACTATGGGTCTCCCCGGAGGTCTAAATTCAGACTTATGCACCTTTGGTAAAAAATACCAATGTGGCTTTGTAGGGAATAAAGGAAAAAGCTTTTCCGCTCTATTCTTTGTAATGAAACCCAACATCATATGCCTATTCAAAAGGCTACGCAGTTTTTCTTTCAACTTGTTAGTGGGATCACACTCTAATTTCTGATATACATTACTATTATCTAGATGGCGTTTTGCCTCATCCAGATAATATTCCGTGGTCATGAGAACCGTGGCACCACCCTTGTCTGCCTTCCTTATTATCACATTTTTGAGGGATTTAATTTTTTTCAAAGCAGATTTTTCAATATTAGACAAGTTATTTTTCAGCACTGGGTAATTCAAAGCTCTCATATCCTTCATGACAATTTCTTGAAATAAATCAACATTTATTGCCTGGAGATATGGGTGGAACAAATGAAGATTTTAAACCCTTTGAAAAACCTGCAGTATCAACTGCATTATTTTTCCCTGCAGGAAAGGGTGCGTTATCTATATCACTATCTGTTAGGGTACCTTCACACTTTAGCGATGCAGCAGCGATCCGACCAGCGATCTGACCTGGTCAGGATCGCTGCTGCATCGCTACATGGTCGCTGGTGAGCTGTCAAACAGGCAGATCTCACCAGCGACCAGTGAACAGCCCCCAGCCAGCAGCGACGTGCAAGCGACGCTGCGCTTGCACGGAGCCGCCGTCTGGAAGCTGCGGAGACTGGTAACTAAGGTAAACATCGGGTATGGTTACCCGATGTTTACATTAGTTACCAGTGTGAGCAGGGAGCAGGGAGCCGCGCACACTGAGCGCTGGCTCCTTGCTCTCCTAGCTGCTGTACACATCGGGTTAATTAACCCGATGTGTACAGCAGCTACATGTGCAGAGAGCCGGAGCCGGCAGCACAGGCAGCGTGAGAGCTGCGGAGGCTGGTAACTAAGGTAAATATCGGGTAACCACCTTGGTTACCCGATGTTTATCTTGGATACAGCTTACCTCAGCTGTCAGACGCCGGCTCCTGCTCCCTGCTCGCTTCATTTGTCGCTCTCTTGCTGTCACACACAGCGATCTGTGTGTCACAGCAGGAGAGCGGCTTTGAAGAAAACGAACCAGGGCTGTGTGTAACGAGCAGCGATCTCGCAGCAGGGGCCAGATCGCTGCTCAGTGTCACACACAGCGAGATCGCTAATGAGGTCACTGCTGCGTCACAAAAAGCGTGACTCAGCAGCGATCTCGGCAGCGAGCTCGCTGTGTGTGAAGCACCCCTTAGACTCAGGAGTTGTAGAGCGTCTTTACTGATCTTACTGTATTCCGAACCTTCATATGAAAAGCCCAGGGGGCCACTCTGACACTGCCTTTCATTTTTGGAAGCTTGTGTTGTACCCTGATTAATATTTGCAAAATGTATTGATAGTTTGGGATGGGGACAGATCTCAATTTGAGTCTTTTGTGGCATACCTGAATGATAATAACAACTACAATATGCTGTTCACACACCATTTTGGTGATAAAACTATGGAGTTCCTTGACATTAAATTGACGGCCCAGGAAGGGAGAATTATACGGGAACTTTATAGAAAACCTACTACTGTGAATGCTTTGTTGCATTTTGATAGTGCCCATCCGACTCATGTATTGAGATCTGTTCCCTTCAGTCAATTTTTTAGGCTGAATAGGATCACGAATAATCCCGATGCTTTTGTGACACAGAAGAACGATCTCAAGCAAAGATTTTTAGAAAGGGGGTATCCCTCTAATCTTATCAATTCAATGCAGAAACAAGCTGAAAGTAAGATTCAACATGAGAAAAATATTTCCTGTTTAAATCGGGGTATCACACCTGTTAAAAAAATGAATCGATTCATCTTTAACTTCAAATATGGCCCGATGGATCGGATGATCAAAACAATCATAAATAAAAATTGGCACATAATTGAAGGAGTATCAGAACTTAGGGAAATGGCCCTCAATAAACCCCTAATAACGCATAGAAGATGTAAAAATATTGGTGATATTTTAGTCAAGAAACGGTATATACCTCCTAAAACCTGGCTACACCAGGTGGGTCCTACAGGTAATCACAGATGTGGAAACTGTTCATTTTGCAGTTTTCACATGATAGGCAATTCTTTTGTAATTGGTGGCCATTCACATTATGTGCGGCATTTGATAACCTGTAGGACTAAAATGGTCGTTTACGTGATTTTTTGCCCGTGCCAATATTTTTACATTGGGAAGACGATACGGCAGCTCTTTGTAAGATTTAGAGAGCATAGGAACTCCATTCATAGTGGAATAGGGGCAACTAGGTTAATCAACCATATAAGAGAATTTCATAATTCTGATTGCAATGTATTATCCTTTGCAGGGATAGAATTGGTTGAGCCTAACGCTAGGGGAGGTGATACGCATAAAATGCTATTAAGAAAAGAGGCTGAATTTATTATGAGATTCAACGCAACAGGCCCTCTAGGGTTAAATGATAAAAATGACCTTAGTGTGTTTCTAGGTTGATTTATGAGGCATTTGGCTTCTTCCATGTATATTTATATATGTTTGCTGAAAATTGTTACTGAAATTCAAGTATTGTATGTATATTCTTTGTTTTTAACATATGTTTTAATTATTTGACATCAACCACAAAAAAAAAAGAAAAAAAAAAAGAAAGAAGAAAAAAAAAAAAAAAAAATTTTTTTTTTTTTTGGATGTGGATAAAAAGGATATGATGTCATACCTAATCAGACCAGCTGAAGCACCGGACAGGTGCGAAACGGCCGTCGTCTGCTACAGCGCACACTCCCTCTCCCCACCAGCCCTCTCCGCACATGTAACCTCCGCTGTTTAAATAAACAGTTTTTCTGCACAGCAATTTAACCGGTGAGTGCTATACTTTTTCTACTTTGCATTGCAAGATTTGTTATCTATTGATATAAGCACCCCGGTGTTTGCTTCCAGCCTCTGAATACAGGACTTTCTTTGTAATGGACAAATAGGCTTGTTGAATACTGAGTAGTGCCCTGGAATTCCTCCCTTTTTCTGAATCCCCATTATTGTGTTGCTTTGACTGTATACACAGGCGGCTCCTGCACATATATATTGTGCACCATAACTGGGATGTACAATTATAGTAGTTTGAACTAATAGGGTCTATGGTGAAAACAAGTTATCACCAATCCACAGGGTAAGTTGGTGATAACTTATTGATTGGTAGAACCAGACCAGTTGAAAACGCACAGATCGGAAGATTGGGGAACTTTTTGCAGCAGCAGGTGGGATGTGTGACCGCAGCTCCATTCATCCTCTGTGGGGTGGGGTGTGTGACCGCAGCTCCATTCATCCTCTGTGTAGCAGCCACTGAGGGAATGAATGGATCAGGGGTCGAGTCGGACACGAGTTCCAGTGAAATGGGGGATAAAAGTTGCACGATTGGTGCAGGTCCCAGCAATCGGTCCACACAAATGAATAAGTTATCACTTATCCTTAGGCCACGTTCATAGGAAAAACAAAATATGTCAGCTCACCGAACCATAGCACATGCAGCGTCTGGAGGAGTTCAATCAATCCTAGGCGGTGCAGGGAACTGGCATTCCGGATAATCTTGTAGACACAATTCTTTAGAGATATTCCAGCAACATCGACCAGAGGATTTATAAAATCAAAGACTTTTATTCCAAAAAATTAAAAACAGGTATCATGTATAAAATACATATGGTTCACCAATGTGGAAACCGCTTACATGTTTCGGACTGGAGAGTCCTTACTCATAGCTTAACATCTTACAAATAAACATGTACTTATATACACTTGGTGGCTGAGGTGAAGTGGGAGGGAATTAACCCCTTAACGACCGCCGATACGCCTTTTAACGGCGACAAATTAGGGTACTTCTTCCAAACCGCCGCTTTTTAACGGCGGTCGGAAAAAAGGGTCTAGCGCCCCCCAGAGTCAGAAAATTTCCGGGGTCTCAGCTGCCGGGGGTAGCTGAGACCCTGGAGATCATGATTCGGGCCGGTTTTTCCGGTCCCCAGTCACGTGATGACCGGTATACACCGTATACCGATCATCAAGTTATAGTAAATGACCGCGCCGGTAAAAAATGATTTATCTCCCATCTGGCATGATCAAACATGTCAGATGGGAGATAAATCTCTTTCCCGGTTCCCTCCGGTCCCCTCGGTATCCCCAAAGTGCCCCCCCCCGACCCCCAACCCCCTCCCGAAAATCCAAGATGGCCGCACGCACCGGCGAGCACAGCAGCGCGCCGGCCGCATTTACACTGTTCCTATGGTTTCTGTCGTATGTGCCATAACACATACGACAGAAACCGGGTCCCCCCTATCCCCCCCTGGTGTTCCCCGGTGTCATACATACCTGTCGGAGCGCTGATCCCCCGCGGCCCCCTCCTCCGGCTCCTTCTCAGCAGACTCCGGTCACATGTGCAGAGCAGCTGACAGCTTCCTGTGTTCAGGACGCTGGCTGCTGCTGCTGCTCAGCACACTGTCTGCAGCTGTGACCCAGGGAGGGTGGGTGCAGATTCTTTGCACCCACTCTCCTCAAATGGAGGGTCTGCCCTCCTAGAAAATGGACGCAGACACGTCACACATACTTACCTGCCCGGCGACGTCGCTGTGATCGGCGAACCGCCTCCTTTCTAAGGGGGCGGTCCGTGTGGCGTCACAGTGACGTCACTGAGCGGCCGCCCAATAGAAGCGGAGGGGCGGAGATGAGTGGCCGGAACATCCCGCCCACCTCCTTCCTTCCTCATAGCGGCCGGGAGGCAGGTAAGGAGAGGTTCCTTGTTCCTGCGGCGTCACACATAGCGATGTGTGCTGCCGCAGGAGCGACGAACTACATCGTTACTGCTGCAGTAACGATAATCGAGAATGGACCCCCATGTCACCGATGAGCGATTTTGCACGTTTTTGCAACGATGCAAAATCGCTCATCGGTGTCACACGCAGCAACATCGCTAATGCGGCCGGATGTGCGTCACCAATTCCGTGACCCTAACGACTCCGCATTAGCGATGTCGCAGCGTGTAAAGCCCCCTTAACAGTGAGAAATTTGTTGCTACAGCAACATTTTTGTGAAGTACCTGTGGATTCAAAATGTTTACTATACTCCTGAATAAAATCCTATATGAAAATAGAAAAACGGGTTTTAGCCGCGCTAAAAAACCACTGGTGCAGGATTAATCATTAATCCTGCACCAGTGGTTTTTTAGCGCGGCTAAAACCCGTTTTTCTATTTTCATATATGATTTTTGCTGTTTCACGGGGCCGCTGCTTTCTAACCAAGCTGACACTCACATGCGATTTCAGGAGTTGTGACTGGCACAACCTGATCAGGTGAGTGTTACCATACCTTTCCGTCATTTCTGGTTTACCGGATAAGACCCTATTTGCGCCTTTTGTCTCCCCACCTCTAGCACCTGAATAAAATCCTTGAGGGGTCCAGTTTCCAAAATGAGGTCACTTGTGGGGGGTTTCTGATGTATAGGTACCCAAGGGGCCCTGCTAATGTGACATGGTGCGCGCAATTTACTTCAACTTTTCCAAAATTCAAATGGTGCTCCTTCCATTCCAAGCCCTCCCATTTATCCAAACAAAGGTTTTTGGCCACATGTGGGGTATCCCTGCGCTCACAAGAAATTAGATAACAACCTGTGGGGTACACGTTTTGTTGTTGCCTCTTGAAAAAGTGAAAAATGTGTCGCTAAATCAACATTTTTGTGTAAAAAAATGAAAATTTCAATATGGCAACCTAAGCTTATCAAATTCTGTGAAGTATTCGTGGATTCAAAATGCTCAATATACACCTAGATTAAAGCCTTGAGGGGTCTTATTTCCAGAATGGGGTCACTTGTGGGGGACCTCCACTGCTTAGGCACCTCAGGGGCTCTCCTAATGCAACATGGCGTCCGCTATTGATTCCAGCCAATTTTGCAGTCAAATTGCACTCCTTCTCTTCTGAGCCCTGTAGTGTGCCCAAACAGTTGATTTCCACCACATATAAGATATCACCAAACTCAGGAGAAATTGCACAATAAATTTCATGGTGATTTTTTTCCTGTTACCCTTGTGAAAAAAAAAGCTACCTGGTTGAAGTAACAATTTTGTGGTAAAATTTTATTTTTTTATTTTCATGGCTCAACGTTATAAACTTCTGTAAAGCACCTGGAGGTTCAGGGTACTCACCAAACATCAAGATAAATTCCTTGAGGGGCCTAGTTTCCAATATGGGGTCACTTGTGGTGTTTTTTTGCTGTTTACGTACCTTAGGGGTCCTCCAAATGCGACATGGTGCCCGCAATCTTTTTCAGCCAAATTTCCTTTCCAAAATTCAAATATTGCTCCTTCCGTTCCAAGCCCTCCCATTTCTCCAAACAAAGGTTTCAGACCACAAGTGAGGTATCACCGCGCTCATAAAAAAGTGGGTAACAATCATTGGGGTCAAATTTTTGGAATTACCTCTTGAAAAAGTGAAAAAATTGATGCTAAAGCAACATTTTTGAGAAAAAAATGAAAATTTTCAATGTGACAACGTAACGTTATCAAAATCTGTGAAGTACCTGTGGATCCAAAATGCTCACTATACCCCTAGATAGAAGCCTTAAGGGGTCTAGTTTCCAAAATGGTGTCACTTGTGAGGGGTTTCTGCTGTTTAGGTACCTTAGCGGACCTGTAAATGCAACATGGTGCTCGCAATCTATTTCAGCCAAATTTGCTTTCCAAAATTCAAATATTGCTCTTTCTGTTCCGAGCCCTCCCATTTGTCCAAACAAAGGTTTCTGACCACATGTGGGGTATTGGCACGTTCATAAGAAAGTGGGTAACAAGTTTTGGGGTTCATTTTGTTGTGTTATTTCTTCTAAAAGTGAATAAATTTGGGGTAGAGCAACATTTTAGGTAAAATTTTATTTTTTGCTTTTTTTCATTCCACTTTGCTTTAGTTCCTGTGAAGCACCTGAAGGGTTAATAAACTTCTTGGATGTGGTTTTGAGTACTTTGAGGGGTGCTGTTTTGAGAATGGTGTCACTTTTAGGTATTTTCTGTCACTTAGGCCTCTCAAAGTCACTTCAAATGTGATGTGGTCCCTAAAAAAATGGTTTTGTGAATTTTGTTGAAAAAATGGGAAATTGCAGATGAACTTTGACCCCTTCTAACTTCCTAACCCCAAAACATTTTGTTTCAGAAATTGCGCTAATGTAAAGTAGACATGTGGGAAATGTTATTTATTAACTGTTTTGTGTGACATAACTCTCTGGGTTAAGTGCATAAAAATTAAAAGTTTGAAAATTGCAAAATTTTCAAAATTTTCATCAAATTTCCGATTTTTTCACAAATAAAAGCAAAAAATATCGTTCTAAATTTATAACTATCATGAAGTACAATATGTCACGAAAAAACAATGTCAGAATCACCGGGATCCGTTGAAGTGTTCCAGAGTTATAACCTCATAAAGGGACACTGGTCAGAATTGCAAAAAATGGCCTGGGCATTAAGTACAAAACTGGCTTCGTCCTTAAGGGGTTAAACTGGGCGGAGGTCCACAGTACATGGAAGAGGAGAGAACAACAAAAAAAACAAAACAAAAAAAACAACACACAAATCTCCACTATAATTATAATATCAGTGCAAAATATCTAATCTGCACATGGAGGAAATAATCGCATCATTTCAATCATAGATATATAAAAGATCAGACTTTAAATTCATGCCTGCAGGGTATCGTGTTTTTAGCCTGAATATCCACATAGCTTCTTTTCGCTGCAGTTCTTTTTTTCTATGTGGATATTCAGGCTAAAAACACGATACCCTGCAGGCATGAATTTAAAGTCTGATCTTTTATATATCTATGATTGAAATGATGCGATTATTTCCTCCATGTGCAGATTAGATATTTTGCACTGATATTATAATTATAGTGGAGGTTTGTGTGTTGTGTTTTTTTTTTTTTTTTTTTTTTGTTGTTCTCTCCTCTTCCATGTACTGTGGACCTCCGCCCAGTTTAATTCCCTCCCACTTCACCTCAGCCACCAAGTGTATATAAGTACATGTTTATTTGTAAGATGTTAAGCTATGAGTAAGGACTCTCCAGTCCGAAACATGTAAGCGGTTTCCACATTGGTGAAACATATGTATTTTATACACGATGCCTGTTTTTAATTTTTTGGAATAAAAGTCTTTGATTTTATAAATTCTCTGGTCGATGTTGCTGGAATATCTCTAAAGAATTGTGTTCACACGTTTAGTATTTGGTCAGTGTCTTACATCAGTATTTGTAGCCAAATCCAGGAGTGGGTGATAAATACAGAAGTGGTGCCCGTGTTTCTATTACACTTTCTCTGATTTTACCGCTCCTGGTTTTGGCTTCAAATACGGAGGTAAAAAACTCACTGAAAACTCAGTGTGTGCACGTGGCCTTAGTAAAGGTGATTACTTGTTTTCACTGGATAACCTCTGTAAGTGCATATTTACTGCAGTGTAATAGTCACAGGACAGGGAGGGGTTAAATGTTTAAATATTTAATTTCTACTGGAAATAATCTCCCCCTTATAGAGAGAAAATGTGACCTCCATACACAACACAATCCACTATACCAAAATTAATAATACTATATACAAGGGGGAAATACCACCACACCGTGACCAGACCACATATTACCACCACATAGTGACCGAATACAACCCATACAAGGGATAAATACCGCCACACAGTGATCAGACAACATATTACCACCAAACAGTGACCAAATACAGCCACATACAAGGGAGAAATACCACCACACCGTGACCAGACCACAAAGTGACCGAATAATACCACATACAAGGGAGAAATACCGTGACACTATGACCAGATAACATACTACCAAACCATAGTGATCAAAAGCAACCACATAGCAGAGAGTAATACCACCACATCATAATTAGACCACACAGTAACCGAATATTACCACATACAAGGGAGAAATACCGCAACACTATAACCACATCACATAACGACCGACTATAACTACATACAAGAAAGTAATACCGCCACACCATAATCAGACCACATAGTGACCGAATACAACCACATACAAGGGAGAAATACCTTGACACTATTACCACACCACATAATGACCAAATAATACCACACACGAAACAAATATCAGTACAACATGACCAGACGACATATTACTACCAGACAAGGACATATAATACTATAATACTGATCATGAATAAAAACTACAATGCTAATAACACTAATATTATCATCAGTGCCATAATGCACATGAGCTCTGTATATAGTGTATAGGTAATAGAGTGCTCACCAGTGACATTATACACAGGAGCTCTGTATACAGTGTACAGTATAGTGTGTGTTCATGTAACACACTGATTTACCAGTGACGTCTCTAGCTGACGTTATTAATCTTCGCTTTTCCTCTTCATCCGGTGCTGACCGCCATCACTTCTTCCTGCCATGACACGACTCTACAGAAAATAAGTCACCTATAGCCAATCACTCCCAGAGCACATTCCTCACTATTTTCCCCAATTTCTACACCACGTCAGACTCTTGTTCCCCCCATTGGAGACAGTGTCCTCAAAATTAACTTATATTTCATCAGTAATAATGTCCCCTAATTTGCCCCTACAGTAATTATGCCCCAAGTGCCACCATAAACCAGTCATGTATGTCCCTCATTCTGGCCCCATATAGTAATTATGTCCCTCATTCTGGCCCCTTTTATTTAATAATGTCTGGGGAAACAAGTGGAATGAGAAGGGGTTCTTAATTGCTTCCTGCACAAAATATCCCCCACACACTGCTCCTTTCCAAAATAGCCCCACAAAGTGCCCCTTTCCAAAATGTCCCCCAAAAATTTGCCATTTCTATAATATCTCCCCCAACTACATCCCTGTATAAATCCCCCCCCTCCTCATTATACTATGCTGCCTTCCACAATCTTTGATGCCTCATAATGTCCCCCATTGCCCTATGATGTCAAAATTTGCTTCATAATGGCCCCCATTACCCTATAATGTCCCCCACTGCCTTATAATGTCCTTCCACTGCCTTATAATGTCCCCCACTGCCTTATAATGTCCTTCACTTCCTTATAATGTCCCCCACTTCCCTATAACGTCCCCCACTGCCCTATAACGCCCCCCACTGCCCTATAATGTCCCCTACTGCCCTATTATGTTCCCCACTGCCCTATTATGTTCCCCTCTGCCCTATTATGTTCCCACTGCATTATAATGTCCCCTCTGCACTAAAATGTCCCCCACTGCCCTATTATGTCCCTTACTGACCCATAATATGCTCCATAAATCCCCCACCGCTTCTTAATGCCCCTTGTAAAATAACACTGCTCCTCCCCCACCCGCAGCCCCTCATATAAAAGTACATCTTCGGCTCCTCTGGAGCGCTTACCTGTGCCTGCGCGTCCTCCTCTTCATTCCTGCAGCTGCGGCCCCGGTGATGATGATGTCGGTGCAGGACTGAGGCGCACTCCTCTGCTCCTCTGCAGCCCCGGCAATGACGGTACGTCGCGGTGCCGGGCTGAGCAGCGCTGCTCTGCCTCCTGTCTACGGCCGCACTGTACAAATGTATGGCTGCTTTCACACTACTTTTTTTAGCATGCGTCATGAACTTTTTTTGCTGCAAAAGCGGATCCTGTTTTTGCAAAGAAAAACGCATGCAAATGCATGTGTTATTTTGCAGGATCCAGTCACTTTAAGTTTATGGGCGGGCATTGGAGTCATGTGATCGGGAGTGAGGGGAACTGAACGTGAAAGACTGGGAGCCGACATCTGACAGCTGCGGAGGCTCGTAAGCAAGGTAAACATCGAGTAACTTGCTTGGATACCAGATATTTACCTTGGTTATGAGCGTCTGCAGCTGCTAGGAGCAGGACTGCCTGCTCCCTGCACACGTAACCAAGGTAAACATCAGGTAACTAAGCCCGCGGTTACCCGATATTTACCTTGGTTACGAGCGTCCTCCGCTCTCAGGCGGGGGAGAGAGGAGAGAGAGGGAGGGGGAGAGAGGGAGAGGGAGAGAGACTGATCATACGAGGCTGGTTTCTGGGCATGCTCAGTAGAGCAAGCAGGATCCTGTCTATCAGCATGCCAGCGTTCACATGCGTTTGCATGCTGTTTAGTCAGGATCCAGCAATTTGCAGTATTTGGACGCAGCTCAAAAACGCTACAAGTAGCGTTTTTGAAAAAGTTAAAAAGCTGCAACTCGCTGGATCCTTACTATATATAACGCACGAAAACGCAGGTGAACGCATGTTGACGCGAGTCCATTGCAAATGCATTGAAATGAAAATGCATTTGTGAAGCCCCACAGGTGTTGTGTCGGTGCATTACCTTCAGGGACTCCACGCAGCTGGATCTGGTCACAGGTAGGAGATCTTCTTCTTGTCGTGACGCCACTCTCAGTATTGCGGCCAGTAGGGACCGCCACTGCAGGTTGAGGGTCGCCTGGGGCTGATGGTATGTGCAGTTAGTTGGAATAGCCTCCTGAGAGTGAGGCAAGCCCCAGGGCCCGGTGTAGATGCGTAGTACTACAAGTCGCAGAATGACTCACACAGGCAGAACTGTCTTTCAAGGGCTTTACTCACATTTGATGGCAGGGTGAGTAGCCCGGGCGTAGCTGAGATGAACCAGGTGGGAACCAGGTATCCTTCAGGCTGACTTTATGAGGGTGACTACCAACTCGCCTTCCTTAGCCCTTGGTGGTTTGGGGTGACCCCGACTTTGAGTCCCTATGGGGGTCACCCAGGGAAGATGCTGCAGCCTCTCTCCCCTTCGTTCGCCGTGTGCTTGTCGCCTGGGCCAGATCACTCCAGCTTCTTGCCTCCTGTGAGCTATGGGCCCTAACTGTGGCTACGTGGCTGCGGCTTTTGTGGTGTTGTGGTGTGGGCTTTGAGAGCCCCACACCGGCAGGTTTAGCAAAAGAAAGCTGGATCTATCTCCGCTTCGGGATCTGCCGCCCGTTTGGGCCTGGTACTCTCTAGCAGTCTCCTTACTTCCCACTCCGTTGCTCTCTCTCTAGCTGAAGATGGATTTCGGGTAGCACTCCTAGTTGACCGTTCTCCCCCGTCAGTAGCCACTGCGCGGGCGCTGTTAGACAGCAACAGCCCCACAGGTCTGCTCCTCACTGAGCCCTATGGAGTTCTGCTCTAACTGACTCACTGCCCCTCCTCTCCTGTTCTTGCCTACGCCACCTAGCAACCAGATTCTCTTACCACACCCCTTGAGAGGAGATGGAGGCTTTTGGCCCCCTCCACTATTCCAGTGAAGGTCAAGGCTTTTCCCCCTCCTGGGATCCCCAGGGGTCCTCTCATGGGTACATGTGTGAGAGCTGATTACTATGCGCCTGTGTTCCACACCCCTGTCAGCCTTCTGGATTACCTGTATTGTACTGTCCCCAGCATGGGTGCAGTACTCAGTGGTGCCTGACCAGGTCAGGGGCGCCACACATTTGCACTGGATCAGTTTTTGCGTTAAAAAAACGTTCATGACGCATGTTAAAAAAACGTAGTGTGAAAGCAGCCTAGGGCTAAGTTCACACACTGCGTCTTTTTGACTCTGCTTTTTTTGCGTTTTTTTGCAGCAAAAAACGCACAAAAACGCACCCGCCGCAAAAAAACCACCGCAAAAACACATGCATTTTTACCGCGTTTTGGTGCGTTTTTTTGCTGCGTTTTGCTGCAATTTTGCTCACTGCATTTTTATGCGTTTTTTATCAGTTAACATTGCCATTAAAGATTGTTGAGGGAAAAAAAAGAAAAAAGGTCTGATGTCATTTCCTTCTTCAATATGTTCTTCATTCTCCACTAGTGTATGCAGGAGAGCAGACAGCTGCAGAACTACAAGGCTCAGCATGCTCCATCCAGAACTGTATGCTGGAGGGAAAGTCAGGGGGAGCAGACCTACAAGGCTCAGCATACTCCATCCACTAGTGGATGCAGGAGAGCAGACAGCAGCTGCAGAACTACAAGGCTCAGCATCCTCCTTCCAGGACTGTATGCAGGATTTATTTTCCCCCCAAAAAAATGACGTGGGCTTCGCCATATTTTTGTATGCTAGCCAGGTACAGCAGGCAGGTACGGGCTGCCTCCAACCCCCAGCTGCCCATTTGTACCCGGCTGGGAACCAAAAATATAGGTAAGCCCTTTTTTTTTTAAATTATTTCATGAACTCCATGAAATAAGTAAAAAAAAAAATGACGTGAGCTTCGCCCAATTTTTTTGTCCAGCCAGGTGCAACTAAGCAGCTGGGGATTGGAATCCGCAATGCAGGGTGCCCAAGCTTTCTGGGCACCCCCGCTGCGAATTGCAGTCCGCAGCCACCCCAGAAAATGGCGCTTTCATAGAAGCACCATCTTCTGGAGCTGTATCCAACTCTTCCAGCTGCCCTGATGCCGGGTGGCTCGCTGGGTAATAATGGGGTTAGGGCTAGCTGTGTATTATCAGCTGGCCCTAAGCCCGAAATTCATGGTGTCACGCCAATATTAGACATGGCCACCATGAATTTCTAGTAAAGATAAAAAAAACAAAACACAACACACAGAAAAATATTTTTATTAGAAATAAAACACAACACAATTAGTGACTCCATCTTTATTGAAATAAAGAACCCCCCTCCGCAGTAATCCTGGGTCAAGGGTCCCGTGCTGTCCAATCCGGATCCAATATCATCTGATCGGTTTGCTGGAAGGCAAAGCGATCAGATGATGTGTCAAGTTCAAGGCCTGAATCAGATGACACAGCAGCTGATTGTATAAACTGCTTTTATACAATCAGCTGAAGCATCAGTGCAAAAACAACAAACAAACTACACACATCTGTGCAGCGTCGGACTGGCTACCGGAGGAAACTCCAGTAATGCCAGGCCTGGATTCAGGTACTTGCACTGCACTCCGGAGCTCTCACCTGAGCGCCGTCGTGCAGCCTGGACTTTACAGCAAGCGCCAAGTGATTGATTCCCCGGCAGTTGCGGTTCAGTTCATGACAGCTGCAGACATCCCGGGCTAATCTCCGGTGCTCTCACCTGAACTCCGGAGAACACCCCGGCCTGTCTACAGCTGTCATGAACTGACTGCAAGCGCCAGGGAATCAGTCACTCGGCGCTCGCTCGCTGTACAGTCTAGGCTGATGCATCAGTGCAAAAAAAAACAACAAAAAAAATAACTATACACGTCCGTGCTGACTCCCGTCCGACCGCTCCAGGAGCTGCCGGTAATCAGCTGATGAAGCCTCCTGACAGTATCATCTGATAGCCGGCCGGGTGATAAAATCCGGCGTCACCGCGAGACTTACGATCAACTGATGCGTCAGGTGACCGCATCAGATGATCACCGCCAGGTCCTGCAGCTATCGGACGTGCATGGGAGCCGGCACACAGCCGGAGCGAGGGTGGCGGGACCGGGAGAGGAGCTGGGAGCGGACATGGCACCGGGAGTCTGCAGACAGGTGAGTATGAGATTTTTCTACTGTTCACTATTAATTTAGCAGCCGCCTCCACCTCCCCCGTGGGAGCAGACATGGCACCGGGCGGGAAATGGAAGCAGCGGTGGCGGTACCGGGAGGATTCACGCTCCTGTGTTTACTAACAGAAGGAATCCTCTTCCTGTACATGTCACTATAGTACCCACCCCTTGCGTTTATAGCTGCGTTTTTAGTAATAAAAACGCACTAAAACGCAGCTATATTTGCAATTTGCGGTTTCCATTGCGTTTTTGAACATCTCATTGAACTCAATGGGTGAAAAACGCAAAAATAATTGACATCCTGCGTTTTTGTGGGCACCACAAAAATGCAGCTAAAAAAAACGCTGTGTGCAGACAGCAAAAATGAAAACTCATAGACTTTGCTGGGGAAGCAAATTAATGAAGTTTTCTGAGCAAAAACACACCCGAAAAACGCGCAAAAACGCCGCGAAAAACGCACTGTGTGAACTTACCCTATGCGTACCTGAAAGATGCGCATACATCTGAATACCGGCGCGGTCGGTGCAGGCCTGGGGACTCCCGCAGTGCAGCTCTAGGACCTTTGGTGAGTCACATGACACATGTGATGTCACTAAAGGTCCTGCAACTGCGAAAACGTCAGTGATCGTACAGAACTTGTACGATCACTAAAGTTTACGATTGAAAGGCTGGGTGCCGGGGCCCACTCAGGCCTGTGATGCCCTGTGGCCTGGGAGCACCATAGTGAGGGGGCAGCTACACTACAGGCTCCCAACAGCAAGACAGATGGGATGGTGGAGCGGGCTGGAGCACTGTATGGCAGGTGACTGGTAAGGTAAAGAGCCCCCCTGCACACACCCCCGGGGCCCCTGCTCGCTCCCCGGGCCCCCGCACCCCCCCCCTCCGGGGCCCCTGTTCACTCCCCTGGGCCCCCGTACCCCCCCCGGGACCCCTGTTCACTCCCCTGGGCCCCTGCTCGCTCCCCTAGGCCCCTGCACCCCCCCCGGGGCCCCTGTTCACTCCCCTGGGTACCTGCACCCGTCCCCCCCCCCCCCCCCCCGGGGCCCCCGCTCGCTCCCCGGGCCCCCGCCTTCTATACTCACGTGCTGCTGCTCCTGCAGTCTGGCCTGGGGCGACGCCGGGTCCGTCCTCTGTCTACAGCGCGATGCTGCCAGCACCTGCACAGGAAGGAAGCAGTCATCGCTCTGAGACTGCCTCCTCCTGCAGTGTCGCTACGCAGATGAGTCAGAGCGGCACTGACAGTGACAGCAGGCAGAGCAGGGAGATCGCTTTTCCTGCTTGCCGCTCAGAGGGAATGGGATTATCACTAATCATATCGGCAATGTGCCGATTTGATTAGTGAAATTACCGGCCGGGGGGGCCTCTCTCACATATCCATAGGGGCCCAGGGGGGGTAGGGAGGCGGGGCCTAGGGGGCATGGCTATCAATAGCAGGGGCCTACCGGGGGTTCTCCCGACCTCCTGGTGGGCCAGTCCGCCCCTGGTCCTCTCTCATTTTGGGCATTTGAGCTCAATAAGGTATATACACAGCATGGCTCCTAAGATTTATAAAAAAACAACAAGTAAATATAAATGCAAAAGTATATAGGGTAAAAACATTGGGGGTTTTTCTAAGACATTAAAATAGCGCTGTACATCACAAAAAAAAAAAAAGATTTGAAGCTCACAGCTTCGTTTACTCCATAAGGTGTGATTGTGTTCAGAGTAACGATCCATCTAGTCTCCTTTTGAAGTAGTCTTTTGAAAAAACTTGTATTGAGGAAACTGAACAAAAACTACAAATGAGGCTGATTCTGCACTGACACACTGTGAGGAACGAACTGGACATGTCCGCGGGAAAACCTTTCTCTAGACCGGGATAACAAATGTAAAGTCTTAATATTAAAAAAGTCACTTTGAGGCCACAGTCACATGTTCAGTATTTGGTCAAAATTTTGCTCAGGATTTATAAGCCAAAACCAGGAGTGGGTGAAAAATGCAGAAGTGGTTTCCGTGTTTCTATTATACTTTTCCTCTAATTGTTCCATTTCTGATTTTGGCTAAATTAGTCCTTGCATTTCCGCATTTCAGGTGTATAGCCACCCTTCATCATGAGTAAGGGTGGATATACACTTGAAACACATAGATGCAAAAGCTAATTTAGCGTCTCTCGTGTAACTTTATGTCCCATATATGAACTATTCATGAAATAAAGATAAACGTGTGTGGAGCTGGACTTTTTCCTACTTTATATCGAATTCATGCCATGGAGGAGCTCTTGTCCGAGCCCCGACCAGCAAGTGGTCAATGTATATGGCGAACTGGATTTTCTATTTTACGAGACACTTACATTGCACATCCATGTTGTGATCCTACCCGTTTTGCAAGTTTCTAATCTAGCTACGTGTTTTATTTTAAAAATCCATCTAACACAACTGGATAATCTAAGAAGCTGTAACTTCATTCAGAGTAAAGATGTCCAGAAAATTCCTTTCATATTCCTATTTCTTTGTGTACATATTTTTCCCAGGCAAATACAGTGACTTTAAAACCCCATGAACTTTTCTAAATTTTTTCATGTTACAACCACAAAATTAAATGTATTTTATTGGGATTTTATGTGATAATAAACAACACAAAGTAGCAAGTGAAGTGTAAAGGAAATGATACATAGCTTTCTAAATATATACATGATAACTTACAACTTAATGATTGGTGGGGTCTGACAGCTGGGACCTGCATTGTTTGGCAGGATGGTGAATTTTTATCGCCAATAGGGCACTTCTATCCTATTCCAGAATGGAGCAGGAGATAAGAAGCCCTACCATCAATCCATTTATTGAGAAAAAGCTGAGTGCAGCACTCAGCAGCCCAATAGAAAATGAATGGCGTGTGCACTACTGCACAATTCTAATGGGGATAAAAGTGCACTCTTCTGCCGAAAGGTGTGGGTCCCAGATGTTGGACTTCCACAGATCAATAAGGTATCATTAATCCTTCTACATCTCATAATGCTGTCAGCTCTCAGCCTCCCTCCACACTAATTTTCATGGAATAAGATTTTGAAGTGTTTGTAATAATACATAACTCACTTCAACTGTGAAGATGAAAAGATATCCTTTTTTTTGTCGGACAAGCTCATATACCCCTGTAGGGGTACTATACTGCAAGACTGGTGAGCTGGAATCCCTGTTGCCTGTCACCTCAGCTATATCTCTAAACAGTAGCTGCAGCGATATGTATCATTACAAACATTTCCAAATCTCATCTCACAGCACTATCAACTCTCACCATTAGGCCTAAGCCACACGGCAAGAAAATCGGTGCGAGTGGAGTGCGATAAAAAAAATCGCATTCCACTCGGACCAATTCTAGCCTGTGTGTCAGCGCACATGAGCGATTATTTTCTCAGCCCTAATCGGACCGAGAAAACAATCGCAGCATACTGCGATGGTAATGCGAGACTCTTTTCTCTCGCACCCATTCAAGTGAACGGAGCGAGAAAAAAATCGCACTGCACTCGCGGTACACCGGTGTACCGCGTGTGCAGAGCGAGAATCGCAATAGCCGGCAACGGAGGAGAGAGAGAAATCCCTCCCTCCCCTCCTCTGTGCCGGCACGCCCCTCCGCAGTGCTGGCCTGCCCCTCCTCAGAGCCGGACCGCCCCCTGCAGCTGAGGTCCGCTCGCACAGTGGGACTGCAGTCACAGGAATACTAGCATGACACTCGGATCCTGCTGTGCTGCCAGCGCGAGCCGAGTGTCATGCGAGCATCGCAGTAGGGCCCCGTGTGGCCCCGGCCTTACCCCACATGGACAGTCATAAGATGAAATGTAAAAGTGTTTGCAAAGATACATATCTCAGCTCTGCTCCAGAGATCAGTGAGTAGAGGAGGGTGTGTTCTTTTTCTCCCTTGCATGATTTTGCCTGCTGTAGGCCGGCTTCACATCAGCGGTATTCTGCCGCAATGCCGGATCCGTCAAAATACGGTACAGTTCAATACAGTTAAATGGAATCACGGCAAGATATGCGGTCACTAGTATATCAGACTCTCTCCTACTGTGAAAAGCTTCAAGAGGAACCTGACAACTCACCTCTTCCGACAAGCCTACAACCTGCCGTAACCCTGAGTCTGATACACGACCAGCTCTACCCTCACCTACTGTATCCTCACCCATCCCTTGTAGACTGTGAGCCCTTTCGGGCAGGGACCTCCGTCCTCCTGTACCTGTCTGTAACTTGTATTGTTTATGATTATTGTACTTGTCCGTATTTTGTATACCCATTTCATGTATAAAGCGCCATGTAATAAATGTTGCTATAATAATAAATAATAATAATAACTGTACCACATTTGTGACGGATCCGGCATTGCGGCAGAATACCGCTGATGTGAAGCCGGCCTAACATTGGTCAACTTTATACAGTGGAAGTATACACCCCCAGAGACAAAACTCTGGTACAAAAAGTTGAACTTAAATTATTACCTACATTTTACAAGCTAATATCTTTGCAATGAAGAGGAGAATAAAAAAACAACAACAAAAACTATGTTTACTCAGCTCTGCAGCCACTACTCCATAAGGTGTCCAGTTTCAGAAGCTCAAACTGGTGAAAAGTGATGAAGGTCAATCAATCTGGAAAATTGCTAGGACCTAGACAGCATCCTCAAGTGCAGTTATGAAAGCATCAATCTCTATGATGAAATTGGCTCTCATGAGGACCAATAATAATAGCAGGGACTAAAACATAACTTTTAATCTAGCAATAAAAACAGTGATAAAGTTCTTGTGCATAAGTAGTGCAAGAGACAAAATGTCACATGGCAACACACAGGTTTGATCTCACCCAAGCTTCATCCATGGGCTGGACTGCACACCGGTCCCAAAATGAGAGGTCACAGGCTGGAAGGATAGGGTGGACAAGTGTGGTAAATAACCCCTGTCGTGCCCCGTGGATGGACTTCCGCCCTGACAAGGGCAGCACCCAAATAAGATGTCTGCCCCACAACTGTGAAGCCCCGCAAGTATTGTGTCGGTGCATTACCTTCAGGGACTCCACTCGGCTGGATCTTGTCACAGGTAGGAGATCTTCTTCTTGTCGTGACGCCACTCTCAGTATTGCGGCCAGTAGGGACCGCCACTGCAGGTTGAGGGTCGCCTGGGGCTGATGGTATGTGCAGTTAGTTGGGATAGCCTCCTGAGAGTGAGGCGAGCCCCAGGGCCCGATGTAGGTGCGTAGTACCACAAGGCGCAGAATAACTCCACACAGGCAGAATGTCTTTCAGGGTTTTTACTCACTTCAGGTGGCAGGGTGAGTAACCCGGGCGTAGCTGGGATGAACCAGGTGGGAACCAGGTGTCCTTCAGGCTGACTTGTGAGGGTGACTACTAACTCGCCTTCCTTAGCCCTTGGTGGTTTGGGGTGACCCCGACTTTGAGTCCCTATGGGGGTCACCCAGGGAAGTTGCTGAAGCCTCACTCCCCTTCGTTCGCCGTGTGCTTGTTGCCTGGGCCAGATCACTCCAGCTTCTTGCCTCCTGTGAGCTATGGGCCCTAACTGTGGCTACGTGGCTGCGGCTTTTTGTGGTGTTGTGGCGTGGGCTTTGAGAGCCCCACACCGGCAGGTTTAGCAAAAGAAAGCTGGATCTATCTCCGCTTCGGGATCTGCCGCCCGTTTGGGCCTGGTACTCTCTAGCAGTCTCCTTACTTCCCACTCCGTGCCCTCTCTTTAGCTGAAGATGGATTTCGGGTAGCACTCCTAGTTGACCGTTCTCCCCCGTCAGTAGCCACTGCGCGGGCGCTGTTAGACAGCAACAGCCCCACAGGTCTGCTCCTCACTGAGCCCTATGGAGTTCTGCTCTAACTGACTCACTGCCCCTCCTCTCCTGTTCTTGCCTACGCCACCTAGCAACCAGACTCTCTTACCACACCCCTTGAGAGGAGATGGAGGCTTTTGGCCCCCTCCACTATTCCAGTGAAGGTCAAGGCTTTTCCCCCTCCTGGGATCCCCAGGGGTCCTCTCATGGGTACATGTGTGAGACCTGATCACTATGCGCCTGTGTTCCACACCCCGGTCAGCCTTCTGGATTACCTGTATTGTACTGTCCCCAGCATGGGTGCAGTACTCAGTGGTGCCTGACCAGGTCAGGGGCGCCACACAACCATAAAGAAAAAAGAGAAAAACATCCCGACGCGTTTCCCTCTCAATATCAAGAGTTCCTCAGGGGAGACGGAGGAAAAAATGGGGAGATCAACCTGCAATGGCAGGGATCAGCACAGGCCAATAGCGGTGATTAACCTATGTGTACTGGGCAAACAGTGGCGCACAGTCTCTGAATACCTTTATACACCCTTAAACAAGGTAATTACACACACATTTGCAGAAAACGGTACTCACTAGAAGCGTAATAGAATCCATTAGCCATCACCATGCTGGCATCAGAGGTAACTACCGGTGCGACGAGTACCGCCCCCTTGCGTTTCAAATTGGAACGCACGGCGCACAGATAGTGCACAATCAGGAGAAGCCATAAGCTGCATATAGCCTCATAACCGGTATAGAAATAGTGCACGTTTCCGCGTTCCACACTGGAACGCTAGCAATCCAATCAGATCCCTGGAGGGGCGTCCTCACACGGTCAGGTGACACTCTGTGAGATACAGACCGGAAGTTAACACAGATCCGTCATACGACGGCTGGAGTCGCCAATCAGGGGTGCATCAATATGTGAGGTCACTTCCGGCATAACGCTAGCCAACCAGATATCATGACTGAGCGCCAAGGTAACCAGCAGTGGCGTCCTTAGTGATAAATAGACAGATCGTAATAGACCAATCACTAGTACTAGTGATTGGTCTATTACGATTTGTCTATTTATATGAGGCTATATGCAGCTTATGGCTTCTCCTGATAGTGCACAATCAGGAAAAGCCATAAGCTGCATATAGCCTCATATGCGGAGTGGGTCTTTTCCCCACGCTCATGAACTCTCTTGAACTCACTCACTATATCATGGTATTGAGCGGTTCCTTGATTCTTGGATTTTATTTCTCATCTTTATTATGATTCTCTATCTGGAACATTGGTTGTGGTTCATTTTTTCACTGATTCAGGGGTTTTTGAGTTTCTTTCTTCACCCTGAAACACTATATACCTGGATGGATGTATGGTTTCATGCTCTCACTGACCTATCTTATATTTTCGTGGTTCCCAGCGCTGACATGTTTAAGTGAGTTATAGGCTCATTTCATATGTCCTTTTTGCACAGATGTATATAATTTTTTTTTTTGAGAGAGATAATCATGATTACACATATATATGTTCTATTGTTTTTCATTTTCGATTAATTTATTACATCACGATTTGAGATGTGGGTCATGTCTACTATAATTGACTTTATTTTTCACATCATTCATGAAACTAATTGTATTGTGTCATGCTTCACTGCAATGCACCCTTTTCCTGCCGTTTTTTTCTATCAGGGGCGGGCCTGTGATGTCATCAAATGTATTTAAACTGTGTTCGTCTCCATTATGGTAGATTTGATGTGTTCTTATGCCTGATGGTCCTGAGGAAGGGAGCTGAGACTCCATAAACGCGTAGACCTGTGCAAAATAAAAGATCCATTAATCTGAATACCTGAGAAGTGATCATTGGCGCGGCTGATAAAAACCCGATTTTCTTCTATTGTTCTCTGTTATCTGCCGTTTGGGTTACTGCTGCCGTGATCCCAGTTTTCCATGCCTATATAGTAGTTGTGACTTTCACAACTTCATTTGGTGAGTATTATTGCTCCCTGTCTTTACCCCCTGTGTTATTGGGGTAAAACCCTATTGCGCTTCTTTTCCATAGCTCTCTACTCATCAGATACGGGTACTGGAACACAGATGCAAGTTAGCCGGCACAGAATATGGGCACTGGATACGGGACCTGACAACTATCAACCATATACAAACAGAATGAACACGTTGCTCAAGCACCTCCCATAGGGGGAGGATACCTTAAATAGTTCAGAGGTCTGCGTGGTGTGTGGCCCCGGAAGTAGGAGTGTAGCGCCAGCGTACCTACACTACTCTGCCTCTCCCCACCAGGGATGTCGAGTTACTCACTGCCGCAGCCAATCTGCACCCTGCCTCCCCCCCCCCCCCGGCCCTCCATACGGGCCTCTCCTGCCTCCTGCTCCTGGGGCCTGTGTACGCCACACAGGTCTCCCTGGAGAGCACTCAGGGTGCATGCGTGCACGCTTGCTCTCTTGAAGGGCCAGCGCCCCTACTTCCGGAAGTGCCTCTCAGGCTATGGCCTATGTCCTGTTTGTTCACTGCCCGTTACCCTTACCTGTATACCATACATGTCAGTATCTGCCATGCCATCCGCACCTGCCCTCCTGTTTATATCCACCACCCCACTTGCACCTGTCAGCACTAGCTAGAGACTCTGCCTGTCCATACTTAAGCCTGTTCCTGCCCTGGGGGTTGGGCTGCTTTCACACCTCCGGCTTTTGCTATGCGGCACAATCCGGCACTTTGCAGGAAAAACGCAACCGTTTTTTTTTTTCTGCCGGTTGCGTTTTTCCTGCATAGACTTTAATTAGTGCCGCATTGTGCCGCATGGCCTTGCGTTCGGTCCGGTTTTTGCCGCATGCGGCAGATTTAGCCGATGCGGCGGCCGGATGGAACGTTGTCTGGCACGTTTTTTGCTCCGGCAAAAAAAACCCGCATCGCGCAGCATCCGGCGTCCATAGGGATGCATTGAAAAATGCGCACCACCGGCCACCGCATGCGGTTTTGTCCACTGCGCATGCTCAGTAGCATGCCGCAAGCGGCAAAAACCGGACGAGCCGCATGTAAAAAACTTATGCAAAGGATGCGGTGTTTTCACCGCATCCGTTGCATAGGTTTCACAGCCGGATTGAGCCGCACAGCTCAAACCGGATGTGTGAAAGCAGCCTTAGCTGTCACCTGCCCGGACACTGCCTTGGGAGTGGCACTTTGCGTCTACCCGGTAGTCGCTTAGTCAGGCCCATCCCACGTCAAGGTAAACTCGGGTTTCCCCTGTGGTCCAATGGGCCCACTCCCATTCGCCGCCTTATCACTGCCCTGTGTTAGAGTTTCCTCAGGCCATGGACACTGCTGATTCCAAGACTCCGCCTCTGTCCGAACTATACCCTGAAAACTCGCTCATGCGGGAATAATAAGGTCAAATCATAGTCCACCTACAGAACGTGAATGTCCGCCTGAATGATCCAGCTCTGTCTGTATCCAGACCTAGTCTGTCTGCTCCACCACGCTTGTTTCGACAGCGACCCATAGCAATGCCAGTGGTTCATCAACCAGTGTACCCTGCACTTCGAACTTTTGTCCCACCAGTTTTCTTCTGACCGAGCCAAAGTGGCTTTCCTGATGTCACACGTTGATGGGGAGGCTCTCACCTAGGTTAATCCTCAGAGAGAGGAGAGAAGTGACCCAGTTAGTTGTCACGTCCTCACCAGAGTAGGCTCCTGCGACTTCTTCTTCAGTCACCAGGCGCCGCCGTATTCCCACTGTGGACTGTGCTGGTGATGGGGGAGGTGTCGCTGCCAGTGGCATTGGTGGGCACAGGCTCAGCTCATCCACTAGGCTGGGTTTTCCTGGTGCCTGCAGTACTACTGGCTGAGTGTAGGTGGCGTGTCTTCCAGCTGAGGTTGCTACAGTTCAGCTTCAGCCAATGGGAATACACCACACCCTTTTTATCCCCTCTTCTGTCTGCTGGCCATTGCCAGATATAGATTGTATTACTGCTAGACTCTGGTTCCCCCCTGCTTTGATTATTGATTCCTGTTTTGACCCCGGTTTGCTATCTGACTACTCTCCTGCCTGCCGTATTTGTACCTCTCTCCTCAAACCGGATTTGACCTCTGCTTTGTTTTCTGATTACATCTTTGCCTGCCTGATTCTGTCCCTGTTTTGCATTTTCCGGTTCGACCCTGCCTGGCTACTACTCTCATCAGACTGCAACCTAACACAGGTGGTGATTTCCAGGGCCCTGTGTAATTCCAAATCCCTGTATAGGGGTTAAAGGGTTTCAGATTCTTGGGGTCCTGCTTTGTGAGCGGCTTTCCTCTAGTCTGTACATTACAGCCATTCTGAGCCTGTGGATCCAGACAGGCGTTACATTACCGCATACATCCTGGAAAGTTTTTGATGAGCCGGCCTATGTCGCTGCTGTGTCTTCTCTCTTCTGCAGTTGCGTCAAGGAATTCAGACTGAGGGTCAGTATTCGGTTCAATTCTATACCCTCCCCTCAGAACTGGAATAATCAGGCACTGGTGGCAGCCTTTTGGGAATGTTCATCCAGGAGGATTAAAAATGAACTGGACAGCTGTGATATTCCCTCTACATTGGATGATCTGATTTCATTGTCTACCTGAGTCGATCGCAGGTTTCAGGAATGTTACTTGGAGGAATCACGTGACAGGAAATGTATGCGTCTGTCTCCATCCTTCCAGAGGAAGTTAGTTTTCCGGGTTCCAGTTCCTGAACCTATGCAGGTTGATTGTATCAAGATGTCTGGGCAACGATGGGAACATCGCCAAGCCATGGGTCTGTGTTTCTACTGTGGAGGAGAAGAACACTTCATCTATATAAGCTGAGACCCTCTTGCCTTGGGTCAATAGGAGGAGCCTCCATTGGCAAAAACAGTCTATTTTCGTTGTTGACCCGGTTTGTGTCTGCATTGTATGGAGGAATTCTGTTCTCTGAGATGGCCCACCTTGATTCTGGATCTGCCAGGAACTTCATTCAACAGATTGTTGTGTATTGGTTCCAGATTCCAATCCGATGCCTCCAGAGTCCCTTGTCAATGGAGTACTCTTGTCCAAACCCATGTTCTTTGTTTTGGAACCAGTGCAACTATGAGTGGGAACTTCACATTTGGAAATCTCTTTCCTGGTGCTTTCAAACCTGTCTTTTTCACTTCTTCTGGGTCTGCCTTGGCTCCTTACTCACTAGCCGGTTCTGGACTGTAGATCTGCGATGCTCTATTAGGGACAGAATTGCCACAAAAGGTGCCTGGTCAGGGCTCGTAAATCCAGGTCTTCTAAGGTATCACCTAGCCATTTGGTTCTGCTTCCTGCCTGTCGCCCTGCTAAGGTTGACTTTGATGTGTCACTGAATCCTCTGATATGACTGCTCTGGAAACCGGTTCTGTCTGCCATTCAAGGGCTGGGAAAAAGCCTCTTAAGCAACGACCATCCGGCCTACCTCAACACTGGCCATTTCTTCACCCATCAATAAGGATGTCATTCTGGAGAAGAAATTTCCTTCAGGCCTGGTGAAGAGGGGGCTTAAGCGGGGATACCATGGTGCTGGCATCTCTGCATTGCTCTGCCTCTCAACAGGGATGCTGACTCACTCACTGTCACGGACAGTTTACACCCTTGCCTCACTTGCCTGTAGTCCTCCATGTGGGTCTCTCCTGCCTCCTGCTCTCGCACAGGTCCCCCAGGAGCACACTCAGGGAGCCTGCGCACGAGCTTGCTTGCTCTCTTAAGGAGCCAGCAGCCCTATTTCCGGAAGTGCCTCTCCGAATATGGCAGAGAGACACTAGGTACTTAAGGCATCCTTCTGTTAGGTGAGGGGCCTGAGCAACCCAGTCTGTTAGTCAGCTAATGCCCATCTAGCTAACTAGTTTTGAGGTCCCGTTTGTCCACTGCTCGTTACCCATACCTGTGTCCCATACATGTCAGCATATGCCATGCCATCCATACCTGTCAGTATATACCTGACCTCATCTGCTGTCCTGTCTGTATCAACTGTCTGGCTTGCACCTGTCAGCACTAGAGACTATGTCTGTGTGTACCTGAGCCTGTTCCTGCCTTGGGGGGTCAGCTGCCACAGTTCCGTGCTCAGCCCTAGGAGTGGCACCTGGTATCTACCTGGTTTTTGCTTAGTAAAGACCTTCCCACAACAAGGTAGGCCCAGTGGGTCCACTTCGCTCGCCGCCTCATCACCAGTGTGCATTACAAGGAATCAGTGACAGGGAGCACAGAGTGGCTGGGAAGGTAAGTGTGCCAGTGTCCCCACTGGGCAGAGGAAGTGGGACAATGCGGTGGTGCTGGCATTACAGTTGGTTCTCTCATTCTAATTGTCACCACTGCATACCTCCCAACCGTCCCGGATTCTGCGGGACTTGCACGATTTATCAGGGCTGTCCCGCACTCCCGCGGCTCACAGCTGATGTCCCGGCTCCTCCCCTCAGTGGAGTGAATAAATTAAATTAAATTATCATCGGCTCTGGATTTTTGGGGCAGCCGGGACTCGAACTCGTGGAGCTGTGAGTTCATTGTTTCAAAGGCAGCAGCTCTAACCACTGAGCTACTGCCTCTATTGAAACCAATAGAAAGATTTTGTTATCTTGACCTCTATACTGCAGGTGAGACACCACAAGCAGGTTATTCAGCTGCAAAGATGGATGGAGGGAGGGATGAATGGAGGGATAGAGGGATGGATGCATGGATGATAGAGGGATGAATGGAGGGATAGAGAGATGGATGGATGGATGGATGATAGAGGGATGAATGGAGGGATGAATGGAGGGATAGAGGGAGGGATAGAGGGAGGGATGGATGGATGATAGAGGGATGAATGGAGGGATGAATGGAGGGATAGAGGGAGGGATGGATGGATGAATGGAGGGATGAATGGAGGGATAGAGGGAGGGATAGAGGGATGAATGGAGGGATGAATGGAGGGATGAATGGAGAGATAGAGGGAGGGATAGAGGGAGGGATGGCTGATAGTGGGATGGATGGATGATAGAGGGATGGATGATAGAGGGATATATAGATACACGACAGATAATAGATAGATAGAGATAGAATCATAGATAGATAGAGGGATAGAATCATAGATAGATAGAATCATAGATAGATAGATAGAATCATAGATAGATAGAGAGATAGAATCATAGATAGAGGGATAGAGATAGATAGATAGATAGATAGAGGGATAGATAGATAGAGGGATAGATAGATAGATAGATACTGTATTTCAATGTTGGTGAAAGAGTCAGATTCATTTGTTCCCATAAAACTACTATAAAGAAATGAGGAAAAAAATACAAATACAATTTTTTTTTTTATTTTTTATCTTCACCACCTTGGATTCAAACCAGCAACGTTCAAAACTTGTGTCCAGCAACCTCCTGGCTTTCCTAGCTGCTCTAGCTGTTGAGCCACTAGGATTGATGATGTCAGAGGGAGGATTTCACATAAATGAACCTACAATGCAGCCTCTTACACAGCAGATTACACAGGACACAGCTACATTGTACAGAGCAGCATCTCTATGTCCTGTATTCTAGAGGGAGAGGAAAAGAGGATTTTTTTTTCTTCTAATAAAGTTACTAAAAATAATAAAAAAAATAGAATAATGTAATTTTATTGCACTTTTTTATAAAAAATTAAACATTACAAATCAGCAAATAACATGGACATATTTGGTGTCCCTGTAATCGTAATGACCTGAACAACACAGCGATCAGATTATTTATGGGGATCAGTAAATGGCGGGAAAAAAAAGGCGCAATTTATTATTTTTCTTTATTAAAACCCATATAAAATGTAATAAAAATGTATCACTGAGGCCGTGTTCACACATAGCGTAAATGCTGCATTTTATCTGCAGGTGTCCGCGCCACGAGTGCAATAACAATGTTCTCTGATTATTGCGTGTTTGCGGTATTTTTTATACATTGTCCCCCTTATTTGATACATGTTTGTTGCTGATGTGAATCCTGAAGCTTATGAAGAAAGAAACACCAAATCCGCACAGTTCAGCGGCGTCTTTCCACGCACCAGGAGCGGAGATTTCAGGACGTCTCATCCACTTTGCTTGGACAATTAGTCCATATTCACATGTAGTGTAAATGCTGCATTTTTTTCTGCTGTTTCTTTGCACATTTATTCTGCTGTGTTTAATTGTCCAAGTAAAGTAGATGTGATTCCATGAAAAGATGCCGCTGAATTCTGCGTTTTTTTTGGGGGGGGGGGGTTCTCTGGAGGTTAAAAAAATGCAGGAAAAAGCTTCTCTGTACATAAAAACACTTAAAAACGCAGATTCACATGTGAACCAAACACGCATTAAATAATGGCGAAAAGGCAGAAAAAAAATGCAGCAAAAATGGAAAAAAACAGAGAAGATAGTTATTGTGTAGTTTGTTGCAGACACAAAAAACACCGGATTTATGCAACGTGTGACCACGGCCTTATAGGCACAAATAAGCAACATGTCATATAGTGACACAGAAATATAAAAAAATTCTGACTGCTATAAATATGAATGAACAGCCCGGGGCATCTGCTGAATGACCCTTACTGCTAAATGGGTGTGGCTAGGGGCGTGGTCAAAATTTGCCGCGGCGTGCTGCGCGCGCTGCATACTTTGTCCCTCTTTCCTTTCTTGAAAAGTTGGGAGGTATGCCACTGTGGAATGTTTGGTGCTGACTATTGGCACATGGCATGTGAGTGCTCCCATATATGATCATTCTGGGAAGATATACACCGTGTGCAGAATTATTAGGAAAGTTGTATTTTAGAAGATTTTTTTTATTATTGATCAACAACTATGTTCTCAATCAACCCAAAAGACTTATATATATCAGAGCTTAATATTTTTGGAAGTTGGAGTGTTTTTTTTTTTCGATTTGGCGATCTTAGGACGATACCTGTTTGTGCAGGAAACTATTACTGTGCAAAATTATTAGGCAACTTAAGAAAAACAAATATATTCCCATCTCACTTGTTTATTTTCACCAGGTAAACCAAGATAACTGCACAAAATTTAGATATAAACATTTCTGAGACGCAAAAACAAAACCCAAAAAAATTAGTGAAGAATATAGCCACCGTTATTTATGATGACACTCAACAGCCTACCATCCATAGATTCTGTCAGTTGCTTGATCTGTTTACAATCAACATTGCGTGCAGCAGCCACCACAGCCTCCCAGACACTGTTCCGAGAGGTGTACTGTTTTCCCTCCCTATAGATCTTACATTTTATGAGGGACCACAGGTTCTCTATTGGGTTTAGATCAGGTGAACAAGGGGGCCATGTCATTATTTTTCATCTTTTAGAACTTTACTAACCAGCCATGCTGTGGAGTAGTTGGATGCATGTGATGGAGCATTTTCCTGCATGAAAATCATGTTTTTCTTGAACAATACCGACTTCTTCCTGTAACACTGCTTGAAGAAGTTATCTTTCAGAAACTGGCAGTAGGTCTGGGAGTTGAGGTTCACTCCATCCTCAACCCGGAAAGGTCCAACAAGTTCATCTTTGATGATACCAGCCCATACCAGTACCCCACCTCCACCTTGCTGGCGTCTGAGTCGGAGTGGAGCTCTCTGCCCTTTACTGATCCAGCCTTTGGCCCATCCATCTGGCCCATCAAGAGTCACTCTCATTTCATCAGTCCATAAAACCTTTGAAAAATCATTCTTAAGATATTTCTTGGCCCAGTCTTGACATTTTATCTTATGTTTCTTGTTCAAAGGTGGTCGTTTTTCAGCCTTCCTTACCTCGGCCATGTCCCTGAGTATGGCACACCTTGTGCTTTTTGATACTCCAGTAACGTTGCAGCTCTGAAATATGGCCAAACTGGTGGCAAATGGCATCTTGGCAGCTTCACGCTTGATTTTCCTCAATTCATGGGCAGTTATTTTGCGCCTTTTTTGCCCAATACGCTTCTTGTGACCCTGTTGGCTATTTGCCATGAAACGCTTGATTGTTCGGTGATCACGCTTCAAAGGTTTGGCAATTTAAAGACTGCTGCATCCCTCTGCAAGACATCTCACAATTTTAGACTTTTCAGAGCCCGTCAAATCTCTCTTCTGACTCATTTTGCCAAAGGAAAGGAAGTTGCCTAATAATTAAGCACACCTTATATAGGGTGTTGATGTCATTACACCACACCCCTCCTCATTACAGAGATGCACATCACCTGATTTACTTAATTGGTAGTTGGCTCTCAAGCCTATACAGCGTGCAGTAGGGCAACATGTATAAAAAGTATTATGTGATCAAAATACTCATTTGCCTAATAATTCTGCACACGGTGTATTAGAGTTACTGGAAGATATCTTGAGAATTGATATCAAACATGCCCAGTAAGCAGGTCTCTGGTGTATCTTAGAGGAGTCCTTGTGGACCTATCATAACCATAATTTTTTCACTGGAAACTCTCTTTTCAACTAATGATAGGGTGATAGAGGTCCCTCTCTTGCAATGGAAGATGCTGGTTAACATAGTGATTCCTTATGAAAATCTGGTATACATAAATAGAAGGTAATAAATAAACAAATCTCCATGACACCATAATTATCATGTTGGCAAAAGAGTGCCAGATTAAGGCCCCTCAGATGCAGGCACAAACTCCATATTGAAATTGTAGAAACAAGAGAAATGGGAGTTTTTCAAGGTGCAAATATAAATTTCTTAAACACACAAGGAGGGGTTTTCGGAGTCACACAAAAACAATTAAGAAGCACATACAGCGAGGACAGTGGCAACCTGGATAAATGATACTGAGGGCAATATATTCATTAAAGATGTAGATACAGTATATCACATAGTACATTGTAGGATCACAAAAATATGTATAATGTTTGAGACCAAAAAGGTTAGATGTTCAAATTATTCCATAACAATTTTAAAGTCTCAAAGATTGTAAAAAGCAAGGTAGGATAATTACATGTAAACTGATCCACACATATAAAGTGCTTAAGTGCATGAAAGGTCATTATATGTCACCGTAAACAAAACCTACACATTATCAAAGTAATAAATACATATTAAAAGGGAGAGTTCCCAAATATAAAGTGATCCATGTGCATTGATTAGAACACCTGCATAGCTAATTAAACACAGGAATAACCCATATCCCATAGAACATTAATGGTGTCATATAAATACTTTTAGAATGCAAAATGCCAAGAATGGTCACCAGAACGCCGGGTCCTCAAAACCAGAAAGGGTCCCGCCAGCCCACCAACACGTGTTTCGCCCAGGGAGGCGGTGCATCCCCCTGATGAAGCTGTGAGTATGTCACGCTCCCCGGGCCCCGACGCCGTTCCCGACTCACCGCTCCGGCCCCCGGGTCCCCTGCCTCCAGCCACACGTCCTCCTCGGCACCCTCCAGGCTCCCGGGCTCCCGTTCCCGGCGCTCCTCTGTGACCCAGGACACCCTGTCTGTCTCCCCTGCATCCTCGGCACCGCTCCCTGCTCTGGCCTCCGGCACCCGGGCATCGCGCATGCGCATTAGGGCGCGCGCGCGGTCACTGACCTCCTCTTAAAGACCCAGTACTCCTAAACAGGATATTGCATCAGTCAGGGTCAGGTATATTAGGAGCTTCCTGCCTCTAGGGCGTCGCCTGTTCTACGAGTTCTGTAGCTAGGAGTTCAGGTCCCCTTTGCTGTGCCTCGTTCTCACTTTATGTCTTCCACAGAACCAGTTCTACCAAGCAAACCTGGTCCTGACCATAACCTGTCCGAGTGGTCCTACGGGGACTGTCAGCTGAGACGCCACCATCTTCTGCAGTCTGAACCTGCCTTCTACCCTCGGCTTCAGCTGGTGACATCAGCCTCCTCTACCGGTTGGACTCTGCTCACGTCTGACGTCTCTACCTGCCACCGGTACCCGGGAACCGTCATCACACCTGGCACCAGGAACTCTTTGTCCCCAGGGACCTCCTCATTCCAGCTTCCGGAAAGGACTCTGACCTTATCCCGCTTAGTGCTCCGGCAACCGTGCACCTAGGCCCTCTGGTGGGGTGACTGGACAGTCCCTGTATAGGGGTTAGCTCTGTGTTGCTTCACTGGGGGAGTCCGGTGCACGGCCCAGTGGATCCACCACCTGGGCGTAACAGATAGAACAGGCCATGGATCCTGCCGAAGCTTTAGCGGCTCAGTTGGCCGGATTGCAGCAGGAGCTGGTCCGTCAACGCGAAACCCAATCCCGTATGCTGGCCTTCATGACGTCAATAGACACCCGCTTGAACACGCTGCAAGCAACCGCCACGTCCCTATCAACCCCAGCCACGTCCACGACCTCCGCAGGAGCTGCCACCGAGACCTCAAGACTCCGACTGGCTTCTCCGCCCCGGTACGCCGGGGATCCCAAGACCTGCAGGGGGTTCTTGAACCAGTGCTCTCTCCACTTCAAACTGCTGCCGCGCCTCTTCGCTTCTGACCAGGCCAAGGTAGCCTTCATAATGTCCCACCTGGAGGGCGAGGCACTGGCGTGGATGAATCCCTTGTGGGAGAAGGAAGATCTTGTAACCAACAACATCCGTGCCTTCCGGGCCACCTTTGACAAACCAGGACGCGCCTCCGCGTCGGCTGCCTCGCTACTCAGTCTACGCCAAAGCACTTCGACAGTGGGACAGTATGCCATCCGGTTTCGCACCCTAGCCTCTTAACTAGGGTGGAACAACGAAGCCCTGACTGCAGCCTTCTGGGAGGGGCTTACCGGTCATATTAAGGATGAGCTGGCTCGTCGCGATGTTCCCCCCGCCTTGGATGCTCTGATCACCCTCGCAATCCGGATAGACCTCCGCTTTCAGGAACGCTCCAAAGAGATGTCCCGTGAGAAACGCCCAGTAAGGCATCCTGCTTCTTCTCTGAAGTCTACCGCTTCTTCGCCTGCGCTCTCTGGCTCCTCCACTCATGAGCCCATGCAAGTTGACCGGCTGCGGTCATCCGAGCAACGCCGAGCGGAACGACTCACCAAGGGCCTCTGCTTCTACTGCGGAGACGGCGCACACTTGGTGCGTGTCTGTCCAGAGAAACCGGGAAACCCCAAAGCCTAGGGTTGGTATGAGAGGCCACCCTAGGTACCGGGAAGCTCTCAGACCCCGTTACATGGACTGTTCAGGTGACAACAGAGGAGACTCGCTTCACGGCAGAGGCATATCTCGATTCCGGGGCAGCAGGCAACTTCACCCACCAGGCCACGGTAGACCAGTACCAGGTACCTGTCACCCCGCTGAAGACACCCCTTGTGATAGCCTCTGTGGATGGGGAACCCCTTTCTGACACCGTCCTATTTGTCACCAAACCTGTGAAACTGCGTATCGGTGCGCTACACACCGAAGACATTGCCTTCTATGTTCTTCCGCGCATGTCTCATCCGCTTTTGCTGGGATTACCCTGGTTACGGATACATGAACCCACGGTCAGCTGGCGTACTGGAGAAATCATCCGCTGGGGCCCATCTTGTCATGAGAACTGTCTCCAGTCAGTCCAGCCCGTCCGTCGTCCTCCGACCCCGGAATCCCTACCTGGCCTACCGCCCGCCTACTGGTCCTTCGCGGATGTGTTCGACAAAAAGGAGTCGGAGGTCTTACCTCCACCTCCACATCGACCCTACAACTGTGCCATCGACCTCCTGCCAGGAACCACTCCCCCTCGGGGACGGATATACCCTTTGTCCCCTGCGGAGACACGGGCCATGTCTGACTACATCACCGAGAACCTGGCACGGGGATTTATTCGGAGATCCTCCTCCCCGGCTGGAGCGGGCATCTTCTTCGTCAAGAAAAAGGAAGGCAACTTACGGCCCTGCATCGACTACCGGGGCCTGAACCAGATCACCGTGAAGAACAAATATCCCCTGCCTCTGATACCTGAACTCTTCGATCGACTCAGAGGGGCCCGTATCTTCACCAAATTAGATCTCCGTGGAGCCTACAACCTGGTCCGCATTCGCTCCGGGGACGAGTGGAAGACCGCCTTCAACACCCGGGATGGGCACTATGAGTATTGTGTGATGCCCTTTGGACTTTGCAACGCTCCGGCTGTCTTCCAGGAGCTGGTGAACGACGTGTTCAGGGACCTTCTCTACATCTGTGTAGTCGTATACCTGGACGACATCTTAGTCTATTCACCGGATCTCCAGACCCACAGAGAAAACGTGCAACTTGTGTTACAGAGGCCGAGGGAGAACCGCCTATACGCCAAATACGAGAAGTGTGTGTTCGACCAATCGTCTCTTCCCTTTCTGGGCTACGTGATATCCGACACTGGTCTACAGATGGACCCTAAGAAGGTCTCTGCTATCCTCGACTGGCCTCCTCCTTCTGGACTGAAAGCCATTCAACGCTTCCTCGGCTTTGCTAACTACTACCGGCAGTTCATCCCTCACTTCTCGGCTCTAACAGCGCCTCTCTCCGCCTTGACCAAGAAGGGGGCCAACCCAAAGGTCTGGTCACCGGAGACCGATGCCGCCTTCTGCTCCCTGAAGCGGTCCTTTGCCTCCTCTCCCATTCTTCATCGACCAGAGTTGAACCGTCAATTCACCCTGGAGGTGGATGCCTCCTCCGCTGGGGCCGGGGCCGTGCTTCTGCAGAAGTCCTCCACCGGGAAGTTGGTCACCTGCAGATTCTTCTCCAAGACCTTCTCGGCGCCTGAACGTAATTACACCATAGGTGATCGAGAGCTCCTGGCCGTCAAAATGGCGTTGGAGGAATGGCGCTATCTCTTAGAGGGAGCAGTTTACCCGGTGATCATTTACACTGATCACAAGAACTTGGAATACCTGCGGTCTGCTCAAAGACTGAACCCACGACAAGCCCGGTGGTCTCTGTTCTTTGCCCGGTTTGACTTTCAGCTCCACTTCCGGTCCGCGGACAAGAATGTGCGGGCGGATGCCCTATCCCGGTCCTTCGTCCCGGTGGAGCAAGAGGAAGAACCTACCCAGCCCATTGTCTGCCCGAGTAAGTTCCTCCCGGTGGCCCCCGTCTCTCTGGCCTCTATCCCCCCCGGGAAGACCTACGTCATGGAGACAGACAGACTCAAGGTCCTCCAATGGGGACATTCCTCGAAAGTGGCCGGACACGCCGGTCAGAAGAAAAC
Source organism: Anomaloglossus baeobatrachus (assembly GCF_048569485.1). Taxonomy (NCBI): domain Eukaryota; kingdom Metazoa; phylum Chordata; class Amphibia; order Anura; family Aromobatidae; genus Anomaloglossus; species Anomaloglossus baeobatrachus. Next base: position 698,201,235 of record NC_134353.1, read on the forward strand.
CTGGGACGCTATCGTCCGCCACTATTGGTGGCCATCCCTTCGTAAGGATGTCACCGCCTTTGTTTCTGCCTGTTCCTCCTGTGCCCGGAACAAGACGCCTAAGCACCTGCCCTATGGTCGTCTTCTGCCTCTACCGATCCCTTCAGTTCCGTGGCAACACATTGCCATGGACTTCATCACGGACTTGCCCTTGTCCTCCGGCCATACGGTCATCTGGGTCGGGGTGGATCGATTTTCAAAAATGGCTCATTTCGTTCCTATGGCCGGATTGCCCTCTGCTCAAGAGGTCGCTGATGCCTACATACAGCACATGAGAGCCCTCTGCGAACATCTGGGGGTGTCTCTGGACTTCTCCTCTGCCTACCACCCTCAGTCAAACGGCCAAGTGGAACGCGTCAACCAGATCATGACCTCCTTCCTACGCCACTATGTCAATGTACATCAGGGCAACTGGTCTACTCTTCTTCCTTGGGCTGAGTTCTCACATAACCACCGGGTCAGCGAGTCCACCTCTAGCTCCCCCTTCCATGTTGTCTATGGTCTCCAGCCTTCCGTGCCGTTGCCTGTATCTCCTGATTCCGATGTACCTGCTGCAGACATCCTAGCCAGAGACTTCTCCACTATATGGTCCTCTGTCAAGTCCTCCCTGGGACACGCTGCTGCACGGATGAAAATGCACGCTGACAAAAGACGCCTTGACCCTCCTCGCTTCTCTCCCGGGGACTTGGTCTGGCTTGCCTCAAGATACCGTCGTACAAGCTGGGTCCGCGGTACATCGGTCCCTTCAAGGTCATCAGGAAGATTAATGAGGTGTCCTATAAGCTGCAGCTTCCAACCACTATGCGGATACCCAACTCTTTCCACGTTTCCTTGCTGAAACCTGTGGTCCTTGGTCCTTTCTCCGCTGACACCGGTATTCATCCTGCACCCATTGCTGAGGATGACATCTATGCGGTAAGAGATATCGTGGCCATGAAGACCGTCAGGGGAAGGCAGTACTTCCTGGTCGACTGGGCGGGTTACGGTCCCGAAGACAGGTCCTGGGAACCTCGGGAGAACATGGGTACTCCTCTGATTCGTGCCTTCTTGTCCCGGTTGCGGGGAGAGGGGCGTGGGGGGGGGGTACTGTCACGCTCCCCGGGCCCCGACGCCGTTCCCGACTCACCGCTCCGGCCCCCGGGTCCCCTGCCTCCAGTCACACGTCCTCCTCGGCACCCTCCAGGCTCCCGGGCTCCCGTTCCCGGCGCTCCTCTGCGACCCAGGACACCCTGTCTGTCTCCCCTGCATCCTCGGCACCGCTCCCTGCTCTGGCCTCCGGCACCCGGGCATCGCGCATGTGCATTAGGGCGCGCGCGCGGTCACTGACCTCCTCTTAAAGACCCAGTACTCCTAAACAGGATATTGCATCAGTCAGGGTCAGGTATATTAGGAGCTTCCTGCCTCTAGGGCGTCGCCTGTTCTACGAGTTCTGTAGCTAGGAGTTCAGGTCCCCTTTGCTGTGCCTCGTTCTCACTTTATGTCTTCCACAGAACCAGTTCTACCAAGCAAACCTGGTCCTGACCATAACCTGTCCGAGTGGTCCTACGGGGACTGTCAGCTGAGACGCCACCATCTTCTGCAGTCTGAACCTGCCTTCTACCCTCGGCTTCACCTGGTGACATCAGCCTCCTCTACCGGTTGGACTCTGCTCACGTCTGACGTCTCTACCTGCCACCGGTACCCGGGCACCGTCATCACACCTGGCACCAGGAACTCTTTGTCCCCAGGGACCTCCTCATTCCAGCTTCCGGAAAGGACTCTGACCTTATCCCGCTTAGTGCTCCGGCAACCGTGCACCTAGGCCCTCTGGTGGGGTGACCGGACAGTCCCTGTATAGGGGTTAGCTCTGTGTTGCTTCACTGGGGGAGTCCGGTGCACGGCCCAGTGGATCCACCACCCGGGCATAACAGAGTAGGATGCACCATTTCAAGGCTAGTGGAAACAAAGAAAATTCCCAAGTCTTAGTACCCCCCTCGCAGTAGTGACATCATTATTCCCACCCTCTGGCTAGGACTCATTTCCTGACGACTGGTATCGCAAGGTAAAAAATAGTTTATTGTTGTCCCCGAACACTCTAAACTGGTATTTCTCCCCGAACAATTTATCAGGAAGTGCTACTACTGGTTCGGGAGAGGCCAATTGCACGACAGATGGAACTGAAGTAATATTACTGTCGTTAGCAGGGAACTTACCATATACTAGAAAACTGATCCTGCAGCTGGCAGTGTGAGGATTCTAGCTACTGGTGTTTCCTGACCATATCCTGAGCCATCTGAGTTAGGGTACCTTCACACTTAGCGATGCAGCAGCGATCCGACCAGCGATCTGACCTGGTCAGGATCGCTGCTGCATCGCTACATGGTCGCTGGTGAGCTGTCAAACAGGCAGATCTCACCAGCGACCCGTGAACAGCCCCCTGCCAGCAGCGACGTGCAAGCGACGCTGCGCTTGCACGGAGCCGCCGTCTGGAAGCTGCGGAGACTGGTAACTAAGGTAAACATCGGGTATGGTTACCCGATGTTACATTAGTTACCAGCGCACACCGCTTATTAGCTGTGTGTGCAGGGAGCAGGGAGCCGCGCACACTGAGCGCTGGCTCCTTGCTCTCCTAGCTACAGTACACATCGGGTTAATTAACCCGATGTGTAATGCAGCTACATGTGCAGAGAGCCGGAGCCGGCAGCACAGGCAGCGTGAGAGCTGCGGAGGCTGGTAACTAAGGTAAATATCGGGTAACCACCTTGGTTACCCGATGTTTATCTTGGTTACAAGCTTACCTCAGCTGTCAGACGCCGGCTCCTGCTCCCTGCTCGCTTCATTTGTCGCTCTCTCGCTGTCACACACAGCGATCTGTGTGTCACAGTGGGAGAGCGCCTTTGAAGAAAATGAACCAGGGCTGTGTGTAACGAGCAGCGATCTCGCAGCAGGGGCCAGATCGCTGCTCAGTGTCACACACAGCGAGATCGCTAATGAGGTCACTGCTGCATCACAAAAAGCGTGACTCAGCAGCGATCTCGGCAGCGAGCTCGCTGTGTGTTAAGCACCCCTTAGATTCACCACCTAATCAAAGAGTCTACAAACTAGATCCTTTGGTAGGAAAAAAAAATATATAGGGCCAGTCGTAATGGGACACTAGTCACTACTCATGGACAAGCCATGAGGAAAGGTAGTCAAATGTTCAGGGGTCAGATACCAAGCGAACACATTGTCAACTAAGGGGAAAGATAAAGGCGTAATCAGATCACTGACCAGGATCACAATACCAGGAGGATAGTGAATCAAAGCAAATCGGCAAAGCAAATGGATGGTCAGAGGAAGTCCAAGGTCTGGCAGCAATAGATAAAAACACAAAGCACAGATAACCGAGGCCAATATGCACCGATGAGCAAATGCTACGACTGGCAGTGATCTGGGACTAGGATGAAGAAACATGTAATTCGCTTCCAAAAAGTTGAAGAAATAATTTTTTAACACTAGAAGTCCCAGAAATTTCGAGCTCACCCCTAAAGTCCTGAAAGAGGGTCAAATGACCCTTAGGGTACCTTCACACTTTAGCGACGCAGCAGCGATCCCACCAACGATCTGACCTGGTCAGGATCGCTGCTGCGTCGCTACATGGTCGCTGGTGAGCTGTCAAACAGGCAGATCTCACCAGCGACCAGTGACCAGCCCCCAGCCAGCAGCGACGTGCAAGCGACGCTGCGCTTGCACGGAGCCGGCGTCTGTAAGCTGCGGACACTGGTAGCTAAGGTAAACATCGGGTATGGTTACCCGATGTTTACCTTAGTTACCAGCGCACACCGCTTAGCTTAGCGTGTGCAGGGAACAGGAGCCGGCACTGGCAGCGTGAGAGCTGCGGAGGCTGGTAACGAAGGTAAATATCGGGTAACCACCTTGGTTACCCGATGTTTACCTTGGTTACAGCTTACCGCAGGCTGTCAGACGCCGGCTCCTGCTCCCTGCACATTCAGGATTGTTGCTCTCTCGCTGTCACACACAGCGATGTGTGCTTATCAGCGGGAGAGCAACAATAAAAAAAAGAACCAGCACTGTGTGTAACGAGCAGCGATCTCACAGCAGGGGCCAGATTGCTGCTTAGTGTCACACACAGCGAGATCGCTAATGAGGTCACAAAAAACGTGACTCAGCAGCGATCTCAGTAGCGATCTCAGTAGCGATCTCGCTGTGTGTGAAGTACCCCTTAAGGTCCAGTCACACTAAGCAACTTACCAGCGATCCCAACAACGATAGGGATCGCTGGTAAGTTGCTAGGAGGTTGCTGGTGAGATGTCACACTGCGACGCTCCAGCGATCCCACCAGCAACCTGACCTGGCAGGGATCGCTGGAGCGTCGCTACACGAGTTGCTGGTGAGCTCACCAGCAACCAGTGACCAGCCCCCAGCGCCGCGTGGAAGATGCTGCGCTTGGTAACTAAGGTAAATATCGGGTAACCAACCCGATATTTACCTTGGTTACCAGCCACTGAGCTACACGTGCAGAGAGCAGGGAGCAGCGCACACTGAGCGCTGGCTCCCTGCTCTCCTAGTTACAGCACACATCGGGTTAATTACCCGATGTGTGCTGCAGCTACATGTGCACAGAGCAGGGAGCAGCGCACAATGCTTAGCGCTGGCTCCTTGCTCTCCTAGCTACAGCACACATCGGGTTAATTAACCCGATGTGTCCTGCAGCTACATGTGCACAGAGCAGGAGCCGGCACTGACAGTGAGAGCGGCGGAGGCTGGTAACAAAGGTAAATATCGGGTAACCAAGGACAGGGCTTCTTGGTTACCCGATGTTTACAGTGGTTACCAGCCTCCGCAGAAGCCGGCTCCTGCTGCCTGCACATTAGTTGTTGCTGTCTCGCTGTCACACACAGCGATCTGTGCTGCACAGCGGGACAGCAACAACTAAAAAATGGCCCAGGACATTCAGCAACAACCAACGACCTCACAGCAGGGGCCAGGTTGTTGCTGGATGTCACACACAGCAACATCGCTAGCAACGTCACAAATGTTGTTCGTTAGCAGCGATGTTGCTAGCGATGTTGCTTAGTGTGACGGGGCCTTTAGGCCAAACTAAATAGAACTAACTAGAAACTAAATGGCTAAACTCAATGGAAAACAACAACCTCCTGTGGTGCGACAGTAATTGCCTTAATTACAGAACAAAAGACGGTAATTATAGGATGTTAGCTAAAATCTTTCAGGTCATTCGACCCTTCTCTGGGTTGCAAAGGTAGAAATGTTAAATGACCCCTCTCTGGGACTGCTAGTGTTAATTTATTTGCAGATTCTTAAAATTTAAATGAACAAATACATTTTAAAACCGGCAAGCTGCACCTAGTATGCAGCGATGGCCCATGGCTACGCTTTTTGATAAAAAAAGAAAGTCTTTTCTCAAGCTTCATCCTGGATCTATCACGTCTATCACAATGATGTTAGGTCCGGGTGGTGGAAACACTGGACCGTACACCGGATTCCCCTGGTGAGGCAGCCAGACAGGTCACCCCGCCAGAGGGCCTTGATGCACGGCAGCCGAAGCACTCCTGGTAGCAGGACAGTCCGTATAGAGAGCTGGGAAGTAGATGTCCCTGGGAACACAGAGTTCTAGACGGTAGTCCGGGTGACGAGGCTCAGGGTCCGAGGCCGGGTTGTAAGGTCAGGCGGAATCCGGAACCAGCTGAGCGAGATGGTAGGTCACCAAACGGAGCCAGGGACTGGAGACTGGCGGAACTGAAGAGGTGGTGGAATATCAGCCGACAGTCACCGACAGGAGTACTGGAGTAGACGTGGTCAGGACCGGCTGGCGTGGCAGGACAGGCTCTGCGAGACAGACAGGGGTTAATACTAGACAAAGCAATAGGGGGACCTGAACTCCTAGCTTACTAAACACGTAGAAAAGGCCCCGCTCGCCAGGAAGGAGAATCCTCTTATACCCTGTATCTGTCTATGCAATATCCTGTTTCAGGACGCTGCCCTAATGCGCATGCGCGAGGCCCGTGTGCCAGAAGCCAGAGCAGGAAGCGGTGCAGAAGAAGCAGGAGTGCCCAGCACTGTGTCCTGCGTTACAGAGGAGCGCCGGGAGCGGGGAGCAGGACACATGGAGGGCGCAGGCGAGCGAGAGGAAGCAGGAACCGGAGCGGTGAGCAGGGGGCGCCGTCGGGGACCGGAGAGCGGGGCACAGGAACCGAGGAATGGGGCACGGGAACCGGGCCATGGGGACCGGAGAGTGTGACAAATGAATCAGCTGCTCCAATCATAAATCTCCATTTGGGTGAGCTGGATAACAAATTCCTTTAGGCTGCTTTCACACTTGCGTTGTGCGGCATCCGTTGCAATCCGCCGCCTTGAGGAATTATGGTAACCGTTGCAGGAAACCGTTTATTCCTCATAGGCTTCTATTAAGGGCGGATTGCAACGGATGGTCTTTCGTTGCATCCACCCCGCGGCACATCAGTTGTTTTGTCAGTGACTGTCAGTGACCGTTGGGCGGAGGGAACGCTGAATGTAGCGTTTTTTGAGCGGTGGAATCCTTTATTTTTTCACTGTGCATGCTCAGCTTTTTTTTTTTAATCACAAAAACATTGATTTACTCTCTCTCGGTGGCCGAACGATAAGCTGATCGCTCTCAAAAGCCGGCTGCCGGGCGTTCAGCTGATCGGTCTCAAAAGCCTGCGGCCGGCTTTTGAGAGCGATCAGCTGATCGGCCGGGTGATCAGCTGATCGTTCACAATAGTCTGCCGCCGGTAAAACTGTAAAAAAAAAAAATCAAAACGGATCGTTGTTTTGCAGCATCAGTCACATCAATTGTGCCACTATCTGCAACGCGTCTGTTGCATCAGTCACACAACTGATGTGACTGATGCAATACAACAAAAGTGTGAAAGCAGCCTTACCTGTTTTACACCAGTAATCTGGGATTGACTGCTCAGCTTAGTAGCTGGTAATAACTCAGAACAATTAACACCTGAATAAGCCCAGCACCTCCCAGTCTCAGATTGGATGGCTGAGCTGTCAATCAACATACTGACAACTCAGCACGACCCTGCCTTAGGCCTCCTTCACACGTCCGTGTCTCCAGTACGTGTTTGGTCCGTTTCCTCACGTGCCGGAGACACGGGCACACGTAGACCCACTAAAATCAATGGGTCTGCGCTCATGTTCGTGTTTTGCCATGGACCGTGTGTCCGTGTGGAACACACATAGACATGTCAGTTTTTCTCCGGCATCACGGGTGTCACACGGATCTCACGGATGTGATCCTTGTGACACGCACTGGAAAAAACACACGTGCCTGTGAATTAAAAGGAATTTCTATATTCACCTTCTCCAGCACTGCAGTCTCTGCCGCTGCTGTCACTTGCTTCCGACCCTCGCTCATTATGCTCATCGCATATTCACTCCACTGCGGGCCGGAAGCTACAGCAGCGGAGAGTTGGCAGGGCTGGAGACCGAAGATCAGCACCATGGATAGCAACGCCAGGGACGGGTGAGTAGAAAGTTCCCGTTCTCGTGTGTTATCGCCGATAGCACACGGAGAACACACGTGTACCATAAACACGGCACACAGAGGGCAATACGCACCTTTGACACATCTGTGAAAAACGTGCGTGATTTTCACGGACGTGTGAAAGAGGCTTTAGGCCTGTTTCACACGTCAGTGAAAAAATGTCTGTGTTTTTCACTGACGTGTTAAAAACGCATATGTCCCTCCGTGTGCCGTGATTCACACGTGGGTTGCCATATTCTATCCGTAATCCATCATCCGTGATCAGTGATAGCACATGGAATTAAACTCCCCTGTTCCCGCTCCTGCTGTCCGTGTTGCTGAACTCTCCACCTCTGCTGTGTTTCCGGCCGCCACTGACCCCGCTGCAGCTACTTCCGGGTCGGCTGCTCCGTGCATAAATGAATATTCATAAGTAGCCAGTCTGGAAGAAGTAAACAGCAGAGGCTGAAGACAGCAGTGCTGAAGAAGTTGAGTATAAAATGCTTTTTATTTTCAATGTACGTGTTTTTTTGGTACGTGTTTCATGGATCACACCATAGTGTAGTCCATGGAAAATCAGTGATGCCAGAAAAAAAATGGACATGTCTCCGAACGGAGACACGGTCAGTGAGAAATCACTGATGTGTGCGTAGACCCATTGATTTTAATGGGTCTGTGTATGTCCGTGATTCTGGTACGTATAAAAACTAGCACATACATACCAGAATCACTGACGTGTGAAAGAGGCCTCAGGCCCTATTCGCACGCTGCGGATTTGAAGTGGAATTGCTGCAGAAAATGTGTCTAACATTGCTGCAGTCATTCCCCAGCAAATCCTATGGGTTTGAAAAAATCGCGGATTTTCCGCTGCGGAATTAATGAGCATGTCACTTTTTTTCCGCAGTACCTGCATTTTTTACCATAGATAATGGTAAAAACCGCGGGGACCAATGGTAAATCTGCGGTAAATCCGCGGCAAAACCGCGGGTGCGGGATTCTTTCATAGGGTCCGTTTTTTTCTTTAGAAAAAGGCACTTTCTAGTGCGCACATAGCCTTAAGGGTGCTTTACACGCTGCGACATAGCTAACGATATATCATCCGGGTCACGTCGTTAGTGACGCTATGTGTGACGCCGCAGGAACGACGAACATCTCCTTACCTGCGTCCACCGGCAATGAGGAAGGAAGGAGGTGGGCGGGATATTCCGCCCGCTCATCTCTGCCCCTCCTCTGCTATTGGGCGGCCGCTTAGTGACGCCGCAGTGACGTCGCTATGACACCGAACGCACCTCCCCCTTGAAGGAGGGATTGTTCGGCGGTCACAGCGACGTCGCTAATAAGGTATGTGCGTGTGACGCTGCCATAGCGATAATGTTCACTACGGCAGTGATCACCAAATGTCGCACCAACGATGGGGGCAGGTGCTATCGCGCACAACATCGCTAGCTATCACTAGCGATGTCGCAGCGTGTAAAGCACACTTTAGATTGGATGACTGAGATGTCACTCACCAATCTGATTCCATAGGGTAGAAAAACTGTCACTCACTGTGTCCAAGACACAATGAGCAGAGGAATCGTGACAACAGCTCTGTTTTATGACCAGACGAATAACTTTTTTTCCAGTTATCCTTTTTGTTTATAGTGCATCTCCCATATGACTTTCATCTCCCAATGCTTCTCTAATTTACCCAAACCCCTCTCCAGTGTTTATCTTACACCTTCTCTTCACCAAAAGTGCTGTGTATGTATCTTTCTGGTATGTGCCAACAGGGAATAGAAACACCACACAGCCACGTAGTCAGTTTACTTAATCTGTCAGGGTGGAGGTAGCAAAATAGTAGAAAACTTTCAAAGATCCCACATAGGTGCTAACTAGAGGTCTGGTATGCTGTCTACCTCCATGTCCTATTTAACCATTTTTACCTCTTTGTGGCTTGCAATGCATTCTTGAGATCAACTACCTGAGCTAAGTGCTTGCCTACCTGCCTGTAAAGCACAGTTAAAACAGCATTAATTAGCATGTCCAAAGATTTGATTTGCATGTCAAATTTTTGTCATATTTGTGCTGTCAGTGTTTCTTACTGACTGGACACTGGCACAATATATTCTACGGGGATTTTCACAAGTCGGTATTTTTTTGCTGATTGTTGGTTGTATCCATGTGCTGTGAGTATTTCAATGGTTACTAGAAGCTTGCGAAACCTCCTTTAGATTTTATTCTTTTGTATACAAGAAAAAAAGAGAATTTTGTTACTTACCGTAAATTCTTTTTCTTATAGTTCCGTCATGGGAGACCCAGACCATGGGTGTATAGCTTCTGCCTCCGGAGGACACACAAAGTACTACACTCAAACGTGTAGCTCCTCCCTCCTAGCATATACACCCCCTGCTAGCCAGTCCTAGCCAGTTTAGTGCAAAAGCTGAAGGAGGACATCCACCCACAAGTAGAGACAGAGTAAAACCCGGAACAACCGGAACCTCTGTCTTCAACAACAACAGCCGGTGAAGACACACGGAACAAGAAACCTGCCAACAGGCAATAGGGAGGGTGCTGGGTCTCCCATGACGGAACTATAAGAAAAAGAATTTACGGTAAGTAACAAAATTCTCTTTTTCTTTATCGTTCCTATGGGAGACCCAGACCATGGGACGTCTCAAAGCAGTCCATGGGTGGGAATAAACAGACAAACTGAGAAGTAGGCGAAACCTAACTTCACAAATGGGCGACAGCCGCCTGAAAAAAGCGTCTGCCCAAGCCCGCGTCTGCCGAAGCATGAGCCTGCATTGGGTAGTGCTTCGAAAAGGTATGCAGACTAATCCAAGTGGCAGTCTGACAGACCTGGTGAGCCGTAGCGTGGTGCTTGAAAGCCCAAGAGGCACCGACCGCTCTGGTCAAGTGTGCCCTGATCCCAGGCGGGGAAGGCACTTGAGTACACTGGTAGGCATCGGAAATGGCCGACCTAAGACGAACCAGGGTCGGCGTAGATGCAGAGAGACCGCTACGCTGACTAGTGGTCAGCACCAGAGAGAGGTGCACCGCCTAATAACAGCGGTGCGAGCACAAAGATCCGGAGCGCCCGCACCAGATCCAGGATATGCAACGCTCTTTCAAAGCGATGAACAGGAGCCGGACAAAAGGAAGGCAGGGAAAATGCCCCGGTTAAGGTGGAAGCAGCAACCACCTTAGGGAGAAAGTCCGGAGTCGGACGGAGACCACCTTGTCTTGATGAAAAACCAAAAAAGGGGGTGACTCAGAAGAGAGTGCAGCCAAAACAGAGACTCTCTTGAGGGAAATTATGGCCACTAGAAAGACCACTTTCTGTGAAAAACGAAACAAAGAAACCTCCCTGAGAGGCTCAAAGGGGGGTTTCCGGAAACCGTGAGGACCGGATTAAGGTCCCAGGGCTCCATAGGCCGCCGGTAAGGCGGAATAATGTGAGATGCGCCCTTGAAGGAGCGCACCTGAGCCAGCCGGATGATACGCCGCTGGCACACACTGACAGAGCCAAGAGCTGTCCCCTAAAAGAGGGATAGTCCTAAGCTGTAGACCGGACTGTAGAAGGGACAGGAGGGTCGGCAAGGCCAAAAGGCCAAGGACACTTCGGAGCTCGAGTCATAGTGGAGATGACTTCAGGAGGGATACCAGAAGTCGTCAAGATCCAGGACTCAAGAGCCACGCTGTCAATCTGAGAATCCAGAATTCTGGCGGAAAAAAACGGACCCTTTGAGAGAAGGTCTGGACGGTCCGGAAGATGCCATGGCAACACTACGGACAGATGGAGCAGGTCAGGGTACTAAGCTTGCCTGGGCCAGTCTGGAGTATGAGAATGACCCGACGGCCCTCCTTACTGATCTTGCGCAGGATTCTGGGCAAGAGCTAGAGGGTGAAACACGTAAGACAGACGAAGCTGGGACCAAACATGCACCAGTGCGTCTGCCGCAAAAACCTGAGGATCGTGGACCGCGGATGGACAGCTGAGATAATCTGCCTCGCAGTCTTCACGTCTGGGATTTAGGCTGCGGAAATGGTGGACTAGGAGTCCTTCGTCCACTGAAGAATGCGTTGAGCCTCCAACATTACCAGGCGGCTGAGTGTGCCGCCCTGGAGGTTGATGTAGGTAAACGCTGTCACGTCGTCTGACTGGACTCGAATGTGCCCAGCCGCCAACAGATGGTGAAAGGCTTAGAGAGCTAGAAACACAGCTCTGATTTCCAGCACATTGATCCAGAGGGCTGATTCGGACAGAGTCCAAGCGCCCTGCGCTCCGTGGTGGAGAAACACTGCTCCCCAGTCGGATGGACTAGTATCCTGGTGAGGATCACCCGGGACGGGGCCAGGAAAGAGCGTCCCTGAGACAGAGTGGCCGAAGCCACCACTGAAACGAGCCCCTGGTCTGTGGCGAAGCCACCACCCCGTGGAAGGAGGAAGTTCGCTTGTTCCAACAGCGGAAAATATCCAGCCTCCGAGGAGGAGAAACTGGGCAAGGGAATCGCTTCCATTGACGCCACCATATGATCTGTATTCGGTGATGGAACGACGTCGACCGCCAGCAGAGGGACTACTGTTTGACTAAGGGCAGCTTCACAAGTGCCGACAGAGTCTCGAATTGCGTCCCTGGGTACGTGAACTTCTGGTTCGAAGTCAGAGTGGTCTTGGACAGAATGACAAGCTACCCGAATTGGTTAGCGTGGCGAGAGTGAGTGAGGCACTCTGCTAAGAGTCTGCACTGGATGAAGCCCCGACAAGAAGGCCGTTCAGGGCAAAAGATCACTGCCAACCTCTAGGGGTGCAGGACCCTAATCACAGCTGCCCCAACCTTGAGAGTACTCGAGGGGCCGTGGCTAACTCCAAGGGAAGAGCCACGAATTGGACCACTCCGATTGCAAAACGTAGCCAATGCTGGCGAGAAGCTGCGATTGGCACATGCAGATAGACATCTCTGATGTCGATGGATGCTAGGGAATGTCCTTGGGTTATCAATTGATCCGGTGAAAACACCCGGAACAAGACCGAGACTCCATGTGAAAACGCCGCACCTGAACATGCTTGAAAGCTTGAGATCCAGGTCGGAAGTACCTGCCCTCTACGGGGACTAGGAATAGATTTAAGCAGAAACTCAGAACCGTTCCCAATTGGGAACCGGTACAATTACTCCATTGGCCTGCAAGAATGCCACGGCCTGTGAGAAGGCGGCGGCCTTGGAACAGGGGGGAGTTGACAGAAAAAAAATCTGTTTGGCGGGTGGATAGAAATCTATCCTGTAGCCATGGAGAAGTAATCCCGCCTCCACTGATCGGAGACGTGTTAAAATCATACGTCGCCAAAGTGGAAGAGCCTGCCACCGACCAAGGACGTTGCTGGCGTGGCCAGATAGCCCGGAGGAAGCTGACTTAGTGGCAGCATCTCCTGCGGTTTCTGAAGACGCGGCTTCGAGCGCCATTTGGGTTTTACGATCCTTGGCCGAACTAGTGGACGAGGCCGAGGGCTTAGAAAACGCTCAGATGGAGGAACGCAAGAACGAAAACCTCCGCTGATTCCTGCCCTAGACAGGTTTCCTGATTTGGGATTGTGGCATGGAAGAACTCTTCCCGCCAAAAGCTTCCTTAACAATTTCATCCAGTTGTTTTCGAAAGACTGGTCCCAACAAAAGGGAGCCCAGCAAGGAACTTCTATAGAAGCATCTGCCTTCCACTTCCGAAGCCACAGGAGCCTGCGGATAGCGAGGAAAGTAGCCGAGGCCACCGCGGTGCGGTGAGAGTCTCCAGCATGGCAGACATGGCATAGGATGAAAAGGCTGAATCTGGAAGTTCAGGCAACCATTTCGGGCATAGAGTCCCTGTGAGGGAACGCATCTCTTCTAGAGAAGCAGAGGAGGCTACGAAAGCCCGCACTGCTATAAAGCTGAGGAGAACGAAGCTCCTGCCGCCCCTAAACAGATTTGGCCAGAAGGACAACCTGGTGGACAGCAAAACTATAAATGAGGAGCCATCAGCCACTGATATAACGGCCCGGGCTGAGCCACCCTTGGTGAATGAGCCCACTCCTTAACCACCACTGGTGGAAAGGGAAACAGTCATCAGAACCACGCTTCATGGGAAGCGTCTGTCAGAGCAGACTCTGGGCTTGGTCACAGAGGCCTGAAAAACTGGAGTGGTTAAGGAACACACTCCTTGTTCTCTTTGGCAAGGTAACTCCGGCGGATTAAGGTCCAGTACAAAAGTAATGTACAGTGGGATCCCTATAGAGGTGCCGTCAGCCACTGATACAACTATCCGGGCTGAAAGTCTAGACACCGGAGGGACCACCCTTGGCGAATTAGCTCACTCCTTGACCACCACTGGTGGGAGGGAGAAACAGTCATCAGAACTCCGCTTTGGGGTCTGACAGGACAGGCTGTGGGCCTGGACACAGTGGGCTGAAAACTAGAGTGGTAAGGAACACACTCCTTGTTCTGTTTAAGGTATACTGATGCCTTTCTGCCCGCGGGGAGTGCTCCCCTGATACAGGCGGATGGAGGTCCAGTACAAGTATAATGGACGCAATCCCATCATTAGCATCTGCGTCACCTTCGTTCGGACAGATCAATGGTACATAAAGTAGCGTCCGAGCCCCTGGTAGGGACATCCTCCTCGTCCAGTGAGTCAGCTCGTGAATCAGAGCTGCGGGACGGGGAAGGACAGGGGACCCTGCGTCTCCATTTTAGGAGGACGGGGTCTGAGACCAGAAGGAGAGTCCTCCGTGAGCTTTGCTGAGTGAGTAGCAGCAGAAACACCCTGAGAAGGGGGCTAATGCATGCTCCGCAGAGTCCGGGACGGTCATCCCCTGGAAAGAGCGGATTCTGCCCAAACCGGGGGTTCAGCCACCGAAGCCGGAGCAGCTGGAGGGACCACTGATGAGCCTCCAGGCTGACTCTGCGTCTCCTGTGTTTATGTGCTCGGTACAGGCCGTACGAGTCCTCATACAGTGCAAATTAAAAACAGCCCTGCAGCCTTGCTGTGATGTGAGACATGCTGCAGAGGTGGGGGCTCAGACCAGAGAGGCCCCCAGCAGAGTATATAACAGATAAAATAAGCAGCTGCACAAACCGGAGGTTGTGGCTGCTAGGCCGTTTAATAGACATTTTTGTGTCCCCAGTCCCTCAGCCCAGGCCCCCACTTGTCACAATGTGGAATCTCTGTGCCTATGCAGGCACAGAGAACGCTGAGAAAATGGCGACCGGAGCGAGGAGAGGGGGCGGGGCCTACTCTGAGAGCGGCAAATGAGGTAGACAGGGGAGGGAATCCTTCCTCAGTGAGGAGTGTCCCTTCCCTGTGCTGCACAGCCGCTGGGCGGAGCCATCCTGTCTCTCTGCGTGACTGACAAGCAGAGGCAGTGGAAACCGAAACTAGGCCTCAGGCGAAGCCGGGGCCTAGATTTAAACATGCGGCCGGCGTGCAGGCACCATCGGCGCGGTTCTCCAGTGCAAACTGGAGAACCGGCCGGAAATGTTAACACAAACATAAAACACACTCTCCCCACAAAATAAAGTATAAAGGACCCCTGGAAAGACCACTTTCTGTGGTAATAACGTCTCATGTACTTAGCTTGTGAGACGCAGGTGCCAGGTCCCTGGGGGATGAGCACTCCGTCCGACAGGATCCTGAACAGGGCTGTGGATGGAGACCGGTCTCCTGCAAAGCAGTGAGAACCGTGTTGGCTCCCACTTCAAACCAGAGCCTCTCAGAGGGTGTTGAAGGAGCGCGGCATGTGAAGGCTCCAGCCTTGGAAAATCAACCTTAACAGCACCGCCGACACAGTGGGGTGAGAAGGGACATGCCGGGAGTCCAGACTGGACCCGCTTTTCTTCCAAATCTTTGAAAAAAATCAAAAATTAAAAATCAGAGAATGCATGTGTGTGTGACCTCCTGAAACACAAAGCATTGAACTGGCTAGGACTGGCTAGCAGGGGGTGTATATGCTAGGAGGGAGGAGCTACACGTTTGAGTGTAGTACTTTGTGTGTCCTCCGGAGGCAGAAGCTATACACCCATGGTCTGGGTCTCCCATAGGAACGATAAAGAAATGTAGAATCAAACTAAAACAGAAGAGAATCGGATCTAGAACATTGATGACAAACAGTCAGATTATGCAGACAAGAAAATTTTGCAGCCAACAGAGCCTTCCTATGCAAAAAAACCCATATGGCTTGTAATATATATATATATATATATATATATATATATATATATATATATATATATATATATATATATATATATATATATATATATACACAGTGCCTTGCAAAAGTATTCGGCCCCTTTGAATTTTTCAACCTTTACCCACATTTCGGGCTTCAAACATAAAGATAAAAAAATTAAAATTTTATGGTGAAGAATCAACAAGTGGGACACAATTGTGAAGTTGAACAACCGCTGGTCCCCGTGGTTGGCGATAGGATAGTGACAGTCTCAGATGTGGCCAGGTGCTGCTGGGATGGCTGATGCAGAGTGAACGGCAGGTACAGCTGGTATAACTAGATGCAGCAAATACAGCAGGCTCGCCTGGTATAGAGAAGTGCAGCGGGTACAGCTGGAACTAGAGTACAGGCATGTGGTAGGACACACAGCATAAGGCTCAGCAAACAGGGTGAGACCTGACAACTAGCAAAACATTTTTAAAGGTAGACCACATTGCCCAGGCACCTCCCATAGGATGCTTAAAAAGCGTTTCAAAGGCATAGGCCCTGGGGGCAGATGGCAGAGACCGAGGATATGGAAGCCACCACTATGTGGCTGGGAGTGTATGTGTGCTGGCTTCCCCACTGGTGAAAGGGGGCAGGACAGTACAGAGACGCTGGTAACAGAGTTACAATTAGATTGATTTGGTGGTGGAACTATCGTGTTTCCCCGAAAGTAAGACACTGTCTAATAATTTTTATTGCCTCTGAAAATGCACTAGGGTTTATTTTCAGGTAGGGCTTATTTTGGGGGAAACACGGTTGATGGAAAGTTCACCCCACAAAAAATGCTGATCCCCTTTCCCAGGGACTTTTACTTACCAGACCCAGGCGTCTGTGAGTCTCCCAGGTCCTCCTGCGATCCTCGACTGGCGCTCCCAGCAGTTAAGCTCCATGCTGTTGTAACATCCTGGGGTCGAGGGGTTTTTACCCGACTCGTCGCCGGGTCGGGGGTTGCAGATCCTCTGCGTCATCATGGGCTGGCCTGGCCCAGTTTCGTGACCCCCGAGGTGTACAGGTGGGATGGAAGGCGGTGGACGGGAGCAAGGATGGAGGATGGGGGTAGTGATAGCGAGGAAAGTCTTTTTAGATCGTGACACCACCTGTGGTCCGCGGCGAGAGATGGGCCACTGCTGCGGGTGCTGGTGAAGGTCGCAGCCAGGATGGTGTCGCTCCCCACAGGCAGAGCGGGGTTACCCCAGGGAGGAAGACGGACGGGGGTGGTGGTAGTCTCCGCTGGCGCTGGGTGACGGCGCAGGCAAATGAGAGGCAGAGGCACGTCTGAGGTCCCAGGTATTTTACGCACTGGTAGTTCAGGCGCTGTCCCAGAGTACCGGTCTCTGCCACGATGTGCTCTAGCTAATCCCGGATAGTCGGCGGTCACTACCGGTTCCTGTGGAAGTCTTTCTAGTGAAGTGTCCCCCGTTTGCTATCTGGAACCCGGGCTGAGCCTCCAGCTCCAAGCCACGGGCCCCATGAAGAAAAACACTCGACTCCTGTTGTCTGTACAAGATGTTATCCCAAGCTGTACCTCGGAAAGTCTTCTCTAGTGAGATGGTTGCGCCTACTTCTTACCCCAAGTGGTGCCCTTCCCCAGTGGTTGTCTTAGTGACTAGGGAAGTCCCATGCTTCATGATGGCTAACCTCCCTGTCTGCCCTAGTCCACCCCCCTGTGGGAAAGCACCTTATTGTTTTATGTGTGTGGTTTTGTGAAGGCACTGGCAGTTAACCCCCTCCTAACCCGGGATGGATATTACCCCTTAAAGAAGGTGTAATACCCTGTGGCGCCTGAAGCCTCAGGTGCGCCATACTGTCCTCCCCTGCTTCTGGCCGACACACATTCACCCACATCAGATCATGCACATACACGCACATCAGATCATGCACACAAACAATCACACATCAGATCACACACCAGATCACACACCCACATTCACCACATCCAGCGATAGCGATTGCTTCTGGACGGCAGGGAATTGTGGGACGCAGTGCAGTGGAGCGCAAAGACCTGTGCATGGAACACATGCAAGACCTGTGGCTAGAACGCATCACTGTGTTCCAGCCGCAAGTCCTGTAAGCGTTCCATCCGCAGGTCCTCGCGCTCCACTGCATTGCGTCCCACCCTGCTGGCTGGAAGCAATCAATATTGTTGGATGTGGTGACTGTGGGTGTGCGATCACATGTGAGTGAGCGATCTCATGTGTGTGCGATCCACTGCAGGTCCTCCCGTTCGGCGTCTGGGAGTACGATTGCGATGTCTTCTTTCTAAAGCGGGCTTTACATGCTACGATATATCTAACGAGATGTCGGCAGGGTCACGTCGTAAGTGACGCACATCCAGCATCGTTAGTGTTATCGTAGCGCGTGACAGCTATGAACGAGCAGAAATACTCACCTTCTCGTTCATCATTGACACGTCGCTCATTTTCTAAAAATCGAATGTCCTGTTGTTCATTGTTCCTGGGGCAGCACACATCGCTCCGTGTGACACCCCGGGAACGATGAACTGCAGCTTACCTGCGTCCCACCGGCAATGCTGAAGGAAGGAGGTGGGCGGGATGTTTACATCCCGCTCATCTCCGCCCCTCCGATTCTATTGGCCGGCCGCTGTGTGATGTCGCTGTGACGCCGAACGTCCCTCCCCCTTCAGGAAATGGATGTTCGCCGCCCACAGCGAGGTCGTTTGGAAGGTAAGTACGTGTGACGGGGGATTACAGCATTGTGCAACACGGGCAAGAAATTGCCCGTGCCGCACAAACGATGGGGACGGGTACGATCGCATGACATATTGAAATGTGTAAAGCAGGCTTTATGGGGGTGTCTGCTTTCTATAATGAAGTGTCTTGCAGTATTCTTTAACTTTTTTAGCTGCATGGACACTTAGGGCTTATATTTAAGCCTTACGACGAAAATGCTGAAAACTCCTGCTAGGGCTTATTTTCGGGGAAACATGGTAGTGGTACGGCCACTTCTCCAAAGTGTCCAAGGAACTGTTTTTCAACAAATCAACGTCAGGATGCAATAATCATTTCTGGAAAAATAAATAAACGCTTAAAAAGTCTTCAATAATGAAGGCTCCTCAAAAAAGTAAGGTGCGTTTATGGAGATGTGAATACAATGTTTTTTTTTTCCAGTTTGGTCTGCTGGAAAACCCGCCTTAAAAAGCCCTAACTAAGCTCTAAAAAGAATAATCATATGCATTTCTATGTAGAAATCACCTGCTGTTCAAATGTGCAAGCTTTTAATTGCCTCAGCTTTCTAAAGATGCCAGTTTAAAGAAGTGACAGACTATTGTTCAGGAGACTTCCACTCTAAAGATGCTCCATGCTTATAAAGGCCACTGTACACACAGCGACATCGCTAGCGATGTCGCTGGTGAAAGCACCCGGCCCCGTCGGTTGTGCGTCACGGGCAACTTGCTACCAGTGGCGCACAACATCGCTTACACCCGTCACACTATACTTACCTGCCTAGCGACATTGCTGTAGCCAGAGAATCGCCTCCTTTCTAAGGGGGAGGTTCGTTCGGCGTCACAGCGGCGTCACTAAGCGACCATCCAATAGAAGCGGAGGGACCAACCGTAACATCGGGCCCACTTCCTTCCTTCCTCATTGGTGGCGGCCGCAGGTACGATGTCGTTCCTCGTTCCTGCGGTGTCACACATAGCGATGTGTGCTTCCGCAGGAACAACGAACAACATGGTACCTGCAGCAGCAGCGATATTTGAGATTAGAACAACGTGTCAACGATCAAGCGATATGGTGAGTATTTTTGATAGTTAGCGGTCGTTCGTACGTGTCACACACAACGACGTCACTAACGCGGCCGGATATGCGTCACGAATTCCGTGACCCCCAACGACATCTCGTTAGCGATGTCGTTGCATGTAAAGTGGCCTTAAGTCAATGGAAATGCACAAAAGACGTCCTGAAGATGCTTGAAAAAATGCTGGCGGTTTTTCATTGTTAGGCCCTGTGTGTAGAAGTGCAATTTGTGATGCGTTTTTGGTGCAGTTTAAAGTGCAGTTTGTTGCCCTAAATTGCATGCATTTTCTTCCCCAGCAAAGTCTATGAGAATTCAGAAAGGCTGTGCTTACGTTGCTTTTCTTTTGCCTGCAGTTTTGGGTGCAGAAAAAAGAAGCAGCATGTCACTTCTTGCGTTTTTCCATTGAATATAGTGAAAAAACATATGGGCAAATACACACCAAAACGTGTCAAAAATGCGTAAAAAATGCATGTTTTTTTTTCGGCCAGAGGGTGCATTTTTTGCTGAAGAAACCAAACTGCAGTGTGCGCACAGGGCCTTAGATGGAGTTAAAGCACTACACTGTTTTTTTTTAATGCACTGCTGTAGTGGTGCTTTAAATCTAACTTCCTGCCCCCTGTCTAAAGGCCGCCTTACACGGTACGACATCGCTAAAGCAATCTCGTTGAGGTCACGGATTTTGTGACGCACATCCGGTCGCTTTAGCGATGTCGTTGCATGTGACAGCTATTAGCGATATTGAATCGTTATAAAAACGTTCAAAATCGCTAATCGGTGACATCCCCCCCTAATCTCAATTATCGTTGCTGCTGCAGTTACGATCGTTCCTGCGGCAGCACACATCGCTATGTGTGACACCGCAGGAACGAGGAAACCCACCTTACCTGTGTCTCGCCAGCAATGAGGAAGGAAGGAAGGAGGTGGGCGGGTCGTTGGTCCGTTGGTTTCTCTCTCTCTCTCTGTCGGTCTCTCCCTCTCTCTTTCATACTCACCGATCACCGGCGTGGCGCTGCACAGCTGTTACACTGCTCTGGCGGCTTCTCCAGCTTTTAAAAATGCCGGACGCTCATTATTCCATCTCATATTCCCTGCTTCCCCAGCCCACAGGCGCCTATGATTGGTTGCATTTAGATGAGTTCCCACGCTGAGTGACAGCTGTCTCACTGCAACCAATCACAGCCGCCAGTACGAGGGTCTATATCGTGCAGTAAAATAAATAAATAAATTTAAAAAAAGATGTGCGATACCCCCTTAATTTTGACACCAGCCAAGGTAAAGCCACATGGCTGAAGGCTGGTATTCCCAGGATGGGGAGCCCCACGTTATGGGGAGCCCCCAGCCTAAAAATATCAGCCAACAGCCACCCGGAATTGCCGCATCCATTGGATGCGACAGTCCTGGGACTCTACCTGGCTCATCCTGAACTGCCCTGGTGCGGTGGCAATCGGGGTAATAAGAAGTTAATGGCAGCCCATAGGTGCCACTAAGTCCTAGTTTAATCATGGCAGGCGTCTATGAGACACCCCCCATGATTAATCTGTAAGTTAAAGAAAATAAACACATACACCCAAAAAATCCTTTATTTGGAATAAAAGACAAAAAAACACCCTCTTTCACCACTTTATTAATCCCCAAACAGCCGTCCAGGTCCGACGTAATCCACACGAGGTCCCACGACGCTTTCAGCTCTGCTACATTGGAAGCTGACAGTGAAGGCCACATACCATGACCGCTCTCTGTGAGCTCCACGCAGCAACTGAAGTGAGTCATGCTATAAGCGATGACGTCACTCAGGTTATCTGCAGCCACCGCTGGATCCTCCAACTGTGACAGCAAGTCACCCGAGTGACTGGAGTGAGCCGCGCGATCAGCGGTGATTTGCGGTCTCGGGTGGAGGATTCCAGCTGGCCGCAGGTAACCTGAGTGACGGCGCCGCTGATCGGGCGGCTCACTTTAGTCACTCAGGGGATTTGTGGTCACCGGCGAGTCCTTCACCGGTGACTGCAAATCAGGCCGCGGCACGCAGACAGTTCGTCGCAATGACAATGAAGTCGGGTGAAGTTCATCCGAGTTCATTCTGATCGCGCAGCTGTATCTCGCAGCCAGCCATGCTCTATGGCCGGGGGGCCATTTGGAAATTTCTACCAACCTTCAGGGGCCGCACAAAATTATCAATTTGAAAATGACCCTGCTATATTTGGTCAAACAATTAATTAACTCACCCCTACTCTGGAGGCCGGAGCTGCTTCTCTTTGGTGCGGCCATGATGTTTGATGATACTAATCATGTTTCTTCTCACAGCTGCTTTTTCAGGTTTGTTTTGGTCTTGGGCACAGTCAACTCCTTGTGATAATAAGATTGGTATATCATATACATCACATAACAGACGCTGTATATACATCCCAGCAGATGCTGGAGGCACACACATCACATAGGAAACACTGGGACTGCTGTATATACATCACAGGAGACGCTGAAGGCACATAAATCACTGGAGGGGCTGGGGGCATATACATCCCATAGGAGACACTGGGACTGACATATATACATCAGATAGGAGACGCTGGGACTGCTGTATATACATCACAAGAGACACTGAGGGCACATACATCCCATGAGAGGCTAGGGACATATATATGCCCCCAGCCCCTCCTGTGATGTAAATGCCCACCGCCCCTCCTGTGATGTAAATGCCCCCAGCCCCTCCTTTGTTGTGTATGCCCCCAGTGTCTCCTGTGATGTATATGCTCCCAGTATCTCCAATGTGATGTATAAGTCACAGGAGACGCTGGGGCATACACATCACAGGAGACGCTGGAGGCAAACACAAGAGGGGCTGAGGGGGCATACACATCACAGGAGACACTGGGGGCATATACAGCGCAAGAGGTGCTGGGGGGCATACACAACGCAAGAGGGGCTGAGGGCGCAGAGATCACAAGAGGGGCTGAGGGCACAGACATCACTGGATGCACAGACATCACAAGAGGGGCTGATGGGCATACACAACGTAAGAGGGGCTGGGGGCACAGACATCACAAGAGGGGCTGGGGGCACAGACATCACAAGAGGGGCTGGGGGCACAGACATCACAAGAGGGGCTGGGGGCACAGACATCACAAGTGGCGCTGGGGGCACAGACATCACAAGTGGCGCTGGGGGCACAGACATCACAAGAGGGGATGGGGTAAAGACATCACAAGAGGGGCTGGGGGCACAGACATCACAAGAGGGGCTGGGAGCACAGATATCAGTGGGGGGCACAGACATCACTGGGGGGCACAGACATCACAAGAGGGGCTGGGGCATAGTCATCAAAAGAGGGGTTGGAGCACAGAAATCACTGGGGAGGCACAGACATCACTGGGAGGACTGGGGGCACGGATTGCACTTTCAGAGCACAGACATCACTACTAGGGGCACAGACATCACTGGGGAACACAATACTGGGGGTAATACACAGCATTGGGAGGGCACAGGGCACGGGGGGCTGCACAGCACTGGGGGGGCTGCACACAGCACTTGCATAGCCCTGACATCACTGGGGGGGACACAAACCTGGGGTGATACACAGCATGGGTGGGGGGGGGGACACAGTACTGACCGTCTGAGCGTTGCACACAACTCTGGGGGGTGGTACACAGAACTGGAAGGCCATGAAGCCCTGAACAGGCCACAGAGCGCACAGAAGGCAGGCGCCGGACACACAGCCTTAGAGAGCAGGCGCCGGACACTCAGCACTGGAAGGCAGAGGGGCGGGTACACCGCTCTAGAGAGCAGAGGGGCGGGCACACACCACTCGGAGGGCAGAGGGGCGGGCACAAACCACTCGGAGGGCAGAGGGGCAGGCACACACCACTTGGAGGGCAGAGGGGCGGGCACACCGCTCGGAGGGCAGAGGGGCGGGCACACACCACTCGGAGGACAGGGGGGCGGGCACACCGCTCGGAGCGCAGATGGGTGGGTACACCGCTCGGAGAGCAGAGGGGTGGGTACACACCGCTCGGAGCGCAGAGGGGTGGGCACACCGCTCGGAGGGCAAAGGGGTGGGCACACACCGCTCCGCTCGGAGGACAGAGGGGCGGGCACACACCGCTGAGCACGCTGACATCGGATAGCGGGAGAGCCCATTGGTTTGAACAAGCAGTGCATGTGGTGATTTAAAGGGCCAGCGGCCCCAGCACTACAGCCCTTTGGGAATCTGCCTGGAGGTTCCGCACCCCTGCTCTATGTAGCAGAGCCGAGTGGGACCACACTGTCAAAAATGCATCCAAAATGCATTCAAAATGCATTGAAAATGCATGCGTTTTGGCTGCATTTTTTTTTGTCAAACGCAGTGTTTAAAGTTGTCCAGTCTGCCAGATGGTGCATTTTTTTTGCACTTGACAGAACGCAGCGTGTGCACATACCCTTATACTTCCGCAGCCTTCATGCTTTTCCAGCGCCGCTCCCATCTGTCTCCTTTGATTTGTGATCTGTCGGCAGATCCAGTGTTCACAACTGATGACAAGTCTATGAGAGCTCGTCCTGGCTCTCATAGACTTGCATTCACTGCACTGAGGTCCTGGAAGCCGGAGCATTGTGGTGACAGCATCGCGGGGACAGCGCTGGGTACAGCATCGCCGAGGACAGCATCGCGGGGACAGGTGAGTATTCAGCAAGCAGTATGTGTGCAGTGATGTCCAGGAGGTCATTAGAGTTCCCAATGAACTATAATGACACCCTGATGACACCCCCGCGACACCCACGCTACAGCGGGTGTCAGGATGGTGACTTCACGGGTTCATCAGAGTTCATTGGAATCTTCAATGACCTCCTGGACGTTACTACACACATACTGCTTGCTTGCTGAATGCTCACCTGTCACAGGCGATGGCGATGCTGTCCTCTGGGATGCTGTCCCTGGCGCT